>NC_056743.1:497188002-497300502 GCF_019279795.1 Protopterus annectens | reverse complement strand
GGCTTATGAGGCGATAGTTACTAGGGTCATTTGTGGCCCCCTCCTTTGTGGAGCAGAATAACAATTGCTGTGCACCATTCTATGGGCACATAGCCTGTGGAGAGGCTGAGGATGAACAGTGTGTTTAGGTGGGGGGTTAGTTTGTTCTGTAGTTAGTGCAAGATGCAGCCTGGGACACCATCTGGTCCCATTGATGCTGTGCTTTTCGCTTTTGAAAGGGCTGATTTCACCTGTGTATCTGTGATTTCTGGGACACTACATTTTTCCGGTATTGTTGTGGGCCCTTTTTTGGGTGAGAAGGGGGTGAAGTTTGCACTGAATCTATCTGCCAGGATGTTGGCAATATCAATGGGTTCAGTATATTTTGTGCTATTTTGCACTAGCTCAGAGCATATCTGCGAGTTGCCACTTAGATTCTTGATATAGCTAAAGAAGGCTTTGTGGTTATCTTTTGAATCTTTGGCTATTTTTCTTTCGAAGTTAGCCTTGGAGGATTTTATGAAAGATCTTAGTTTCTTACTGATACTGATCAGGGATGTCTTTCCTTCTTGGGATTTGCTTTTTTTTCTGAACTAGTTTCCTCCTTCTATTGTATAGCCTGTTTATGGCAGGGGTCTACCAGACTGGTTTCCTTCTCTTAGGGGAGTGAGTCTTGGTTTTGCTAGGGATGGCATGATCCATCAATCCTTGTAGGTGCTCATAGAGTGCATTTGTAAAAGTTCCTGCATCTTGGACACTGTTATCCTTTAGCGTGGGGGCTGTGAAACTTACCACCTCTCTTAATTAAGGTGAATTTTGCTATAGAAAAGTTTTTCACTGTGGTTTCCTTGGTTGGAGGTGGTGGTGTGGTGTGGACATCCAGAGTGATTAGTTTATGGTCTGATCTAACCAGTGACAGGTTGACCTCTGGTGTGGAACACCTGTCGCTCATGTTGGTGATGACCAGGTCCAATATGTTTTCACCTCTGGTAGGGGAGTTTACCAGCTGATCCAGGGCATTTGAGTTGATAAATTCCAGGAAGCGCTGGACCTGGGAGTTTGTACTTGAGTAGTTTTCACACTTAACAGTAGGGTAATTGAAATCACCCAATATCAGGGTGTTCGTTAGGATGTTCATGTTTTCTAGTGTCTCCAGAAAGGTGGAGTGGTGGTCTTGGGTCATGGACGGTGATCTGTAGTAGGCCACAATTTGCATTGCAGCTTTGCCTGATGTAAGTTGCACATGGATGATCTCGGAGGTATCATGCTGTGCCACTAACCTGGAGGTGTAGGTATCCTTGATGAGTATGGATACACCCCCTCCTTTTGTGTTTCAGTCCATGTTCTGTGGCCGAAATGTGTGGTATGAGTTGTAGCCCGGTAGTGCTGGGGTGCTCTGTGGAGCCTTGAACCAGGTTTCAGTTACTGCACAGATGTCGACATTCTCCATACTGAGGAGTGCTTCGAGCATGTGCATTTTGAGATTTAAACCCTGGAGCTGAGTAGCATAACCCTCATTTTTTTATTTGTGCTGTTTAAGGAGGTGGGTTTGACTTTTGAGCCTTCCCTAAAAAAAGGCACTATGGGAGCAGCAAGAGCCTTGGCCAGTATTTGAAAGCCTAGGGGTGACAGGTGTAAGCCGTCTCTTGCGAAGCAACGAGGCCTGTCGAGCATGTCGTCCCAGGCTAACAGACACTGGATCCCCTTTGAATGACACCAGAAGCTTAGACAATTGCTGAAATTGATAATTTTTTCTTTATACTGCGGTATCAGTCTTGGTGATGGCAGGATGCTACTCAGGGTCAGGGTCACACCTGCCTGGGCTACATGATCCGAGAGCTCTTCCATGTCTCTCTTTATGTGCCCAATGAGGTACGTCTCAGGTCATTCACACCAACATGAACAATGACAGAGTCATATTTGTACTTGTTCTGGAGTGACCTGAGTGCTTGTGTTATGCGGCGGATTCTGGCTCCCGACAGGCAGCTAACAGTAACCTTCTCCTTGTCCAGCCTAGTGAGTGGGACGTCAGTGTGCCTGACTATAGAGTCACCTATTACTGGTGTGTTAGGTATGTTATTTCGCCTTAAGGGCTGTGATTGTGCGGCACACTGATTTTGTGTTTTATGTGTTGTCTGGTTTGTGACGGGAGGTGCAGGTTTTTTGGGTGTCTGTTTTGGAGGTCTGTGATGCTTTTGCAGGTTTTATTTAGAGCCTCCGAGTATGATTTTGTGTATTTGTGTATTTTTTGCCAGTGCTGGTTTAGTATGCCTATGTGAGGCTGGAGGTGTGGTGCAAGTGTTAACCTTCTCCTCATGACTGCCTGTTCCAGTCTTGGGTGGAGAGAGCTTAGCCTCCAGTTTAGCTATATAATTGCATCTCTCGCATATGTTAATGTTTTGTGGTAGGAGGAGAGGGTTGTCTGTGCACATGAGGCAATTGTAACATTGCCTCAGGATACCAGCTGCACTGGAGAGTATACTTGAAATTGCCTTTTGGTGATGCCTGAATAGTAGGGTGAGCTGCTTAGTTGCTTTATTGGTGAGGGGTGAATAATGAGCCTTGTTCTGTTGGGCAATGAAGTGTCGGGGTATATTAGTGCTTGCTATTAGGTCTGAGCAAGTGCTAGACTGTAGGATGCTTTTTAAGTGCTTAGGTTGAGAGTTAGACTACTTTCAATATATATATATTTGTATGTATACATACATACATACAAATGTTTCAAGCATGGGCATTAATGCCCTTCTAGCTTGCCAATATACTAAAACACTTGTTTCCATAATAAATGTCCAGGCTGTTCTTAAAAATATCTAAACTAGTACTTGCTTTAATGTAATTTGGTAGTCTGTTTTCAGCATCAGCTACTCTTTCAGAGAACCAATTAGTGCACTTCTTATTTCTATAGAATCTTCTACATAGGTTATCTGATGATTTCCTAATATTTTGATAACCCCAGACATTCCCAGAGGTAGTTGTCCCTAAGTGCCCTATATACCTGAATAAGATCTCCTCTTAAATATCTGTAAGAGACACTGTACTAGTTCAGATATTTTAGTCTTTCATAATAACTTAGATTTTCCCATCCATGGATGCTCTTGATATATTTCTGCTGTACTCTTTCCAGTTTATTCATGCTTTTTTTTTCCTATAGATTTCCATATTGTTATTCCATACTCCAGTTTGGGTCTAATGTAACTAACAAACCATGACTTCATTATGTTTGATTTCCTAGACTTTATAAATCTTTTTATACAACCTATAGTTCCTTAACTATCATTAGCCAATTGGTTGGTATGATTAGAAAAAGTCATAGCTGAATCTACCCATATACCCAGGTCCTTAAATGAGCCTACAGTTTCAATCATGATGTGCTGTATTAAAATATTCACCTTTCAGCTTATGTCTCCCAAATCTCATATGCTTAATTTTTGATGTATTTATCAACATCTTATTCTCCTGTGCTCAAATGGTCAATTTAGTTATATTATTTTGCACACATGCCTTATCTGTAACACTTGTAATCAGTTTAGCCAATTTCAGGTCGTCCGCATATAGACTGTAGAACACCTCAGATGAAAAAGTAAGGTCTGAAAGATACAATCTAAACAAGCAAGGGCCTAGGACAGAGCCCTGTGGGACACCTTGACTGTAACCAAGGATTTCACCTGTCCAGTTGGTGTGTGATACTTGCCATGTCCTATTTGTAAGCCATCCAGCTATCCATCTTATCAACAGTACATCAATACCTAGTTGTACTAATTTATTGATCAGTGTTTTGTGTATGACCCTGTCAAATGCTGACGTTAAATCTATGTAAATCACATCACAGCACAATTTTTCATTCATAGCGGCTATTATATTGTTATAGAACATCATGTTACTGGTGGTAATAGTTCTTTTTTCAACATATGCATGTTGATATATGGTTTCAATACAGTAACTTATCCATTATTCCCTTCTCTATTATTTTTCCACAACATGAAAGGAGACTTAAGGGTCTATATGACTCTGGGTTTGTCCTACTCCCCTTTCCCTTAAAGACAGGTTTAATAAGTGCATGTCTCTAATCTTGAGTAATCTCACCATGTATATGTATGTGTGTGTGTGTGTGTGTGTGTGTGTGTGTGTGTGTGTGTGTGTGTATACACACACACACACACACACACACACACACACATACATGGATTTACTTTTCTTTGTCGAAATTTCATTATTTCGAAAAATAAAAGTAGAGGACCACTTGCGCGAAAGTGCACTTAAATGAAAGTGAACTTTCGTGAATATCAGTTCAACAAACCAATAAACAGAAAAAGGAAACACACAAAAACAGTGTTTTGCAGGTGGGCAGGCCCCCATGCACACCCCACACCCCTGTTACTTAAATATACCAACTCCGAGATCGCACTACAGTGAGAAAACGGGTAAATTCCCTTTTCCCCACCATAGTGTGCTTCGGCGTCGCAGTCTTTCCCGTTTCCCTTCTTATCGTTTAGTTGAACCGATATTTGTGAGTGCACTTTCGTTTAAGTGTACTTTTGCGTAAGTGCTCCTCTACTTTTCTTTTTCGAAATAATGAAATTTTGACAAAGAAAAGTAAATTCATATTAGTGTGTGTGTGTGTGTGTGTGTGTGTGTGTGTGTGTGTGTGTGTGTGTATATATACACACAGTGTGTATATAATAAATATATATTCAGATTACCCTGTATGCACTTTATATTACCCTAGTTGCTATTAATTTTTCTGTTTTGGCAGATTACTAGATAGCACTTTAGAAGACAGATGTATTCTGCTTTCAACTCTAACAGTGAATGCCACCAAGCAACCTGAATAGTTTGCCAACATCCTTTGGAGGGAGTATAGCATGTGAGGCTGCATTACAGAACTTAACTTAACATTTGCTCTCAAATATAAACTGTTGCATAAAAATTATTCCATTGTCACAGCTGCTATTCAGACTGCTTTTAAAAATTTTCTTTTGATGTCTGAACAGAAATTGAGGTCCTGATTTACAGGAAGTATGTTTAATTTTTTGCAACTATTTTAAAGCACTATTGTAATTCTGTTTTAATATAACATGGAGAGTTGAGGTGTGAATTGCAAGTCAATTTTATCCTGTAAACGTGAGTTTGAATCTCCCATGTCTTTCAATCTCTCAGTGCAAGAATTCAGAACAATGCCAAAAATAATTCGGACGAATGCAAAAAATTGTCTGGTTTTAAATGTTGCTCTTCTATACTTAGTTGCTGTAATAATACATTTTGAAGGATGTGAAGTCTGACTCAAATGTCTGTCATTCTCATTTATTTACCAAATTTTTTTTAATATGCAAACAGAAGAAAAATGTGAGGCAAAAATCTAGTCACTCTATGAAATTCTGGACATGTGAGAGGTATGATCTCCTACTTTCTGTTAATTAAAGAAATCTTCCAGTTCATCCTATCAGTGAGGTGTCTGAGCAGATAAGTATAATTTTTTCTGCTGAACAACTGCTCTGTTAGCTTTTAAGACTACTAATTTTTGAATGACTGTCAGTGATATTAGCACTAGCATAAATTTCTACAGTTGGTATTATTGGTGGCTTGGTATATATAGAAATTAGCATTCTGAATGTTAACCATTATTGCTGATAGGTCCAAGGATATTGGTGAGGGAAGTGAGAGAGAGAAATCATGGCCATAATCTGGTGGGTGTAAAGAGATTTTTCACGCTCTTTGCAATATCTTGCATGAAAGGGACAATGCACTGGTTAATGATGTTTGAAACGTTGCTAGATGGTAATTTTTTGAAGAAGCTGCACTTAAGATAGCACATTGGCTTATAAGGCACTGTGTGGCAGTGAAGAGTTACCGAATAGCTGGGTAACTACAGCAGAGCTTGTAAGATAGATGGCTAGAAAGGTACTTGGTGTGACATCTGGACAGAGAAAGGAGGACAAGGAGATGTGGTGGTGGAATGAGGAAGTACAGGGGAGTATACAGAGAAAGAGGTTGGTGAAGAAGTGGGATTGTCAGAGAGATGAAGAAAATAGATTGGCGTATAAGGAGATGAGGTGCATGGCAAAGAGAGAGGTGGCGAAGGTTAAAGATAAGGCGCTTGAAGAGTTGTATGAAAGGTTGGACGCTAAGGAGGTAGAAAAGGACCTGTACCAATTAGCTAGACAGAGGGACTGAGCTAGTAAAGACGTGCAGCAGGTAAGGGTGATAAAGGATAATTAGGGAAACGTACTCGCAAGCCAGGAGAGTGTGTTGAGCAGATGGAAAGAGTACTTTGAGGGGCTGAAGAATGAAGAGAATGAGAGAGTGAAAAGGTTGGATGATATGTGGAGATAGTGAATCATGAAGTGCAGTGGATTAGCAAGGAGGAAGTAAGGACAAATATGGAGAGGATGAAGAATGGAAAGGCTGTTGGTCCATATGACATGCCTGTGGAAGCATGGAGATGTTTAGGAGAAATGGCAATGAAGTTTTTAGCCAGATTGTTTAATAAATCTTGGAAAGTGAGAGGATGCCTGAGGAGTGGAGAAACTGTTTTGTTACTGATTTTTAAGAATAAGGGGGGGGTGATCAGAGCTGTAGTAACTACAGAGGGATAAAACTGATCAGTCACAGCATGAAGTTATGGGAATGAGTAGTGGAAGCTAGGTTAAAAATGGAAGTGATGATTAGTGAGCAGCAGTATGGTTTCATGCCAGGATTCAGCACTACAGATGAGATGTTTGCTCTGAGAGTGTTGCTGGAGAAGTACAGATAAAGTCAGAAGGAGTTGCATTGTGTCTTTGTAGACTTAGAGAAAGCATATGACAGGGTGCCTAGAGAGGCGTTGTGGTATTGTATGAGGAAGTCTGGAGTGGCAGAGAAGTATGTAAGAGTGGTACAGGATATGTATGAGGGTAGTGTGACAACAGTGAGGTCTGCGGTGG
Organism: Protopterus annectens; assembly: GCF_019279795.1. Classification (NCBI taxonomy): domain Eukaryota; kingdom Metazoa; phylum Chordata; order Ceratodontiformes; family Protopteridae; genus Protopterus; species Protopterus annectens. The sequence goes on along the minus strand of NC_056743.1, from coordinate 497,293,603 downwards.
GAGTGATGGATGCGTTTAAGGTGGAGGTGGGATTACATCAAGGATCAGAACTGAGCCTTTTCTTATTTGCAATGGTGTTGGACAGGTTGACAGATGAGATCAGACAGGAGTCCACCCGGACTATGATGTTTGCAGATGACATTGTGATTTGTAGTGAGAGTAGGAAAAACATTGAGGAGACCCTGGAGAGGTGGAGATATGCTCTAAAGAGGAGAGGAATGAAGGTCAGCAGGACTAAGACAGAATATATGTGTGTGAATGAGAGGGAGGATAGAGGAATGGTGAGGATGCAGGGAGTAGAGTTGGCATAGGTGGATGAGTTTAAATACTTTGGATCAACAGTTCAGAGTAATGGTGAGTGTGGAAGAGAGGTGATGAAGAGAGTACAGGTAGGGTGGAGTGGGTGGAGAAGAGTGCCAGGAGTGATTTGTGACAGACGAGTACCAGTAAGAGTGAAAGGGAAGGTCTACAAGAGGGTAGTGAGACTAGCTATGTTGTATGCGTTGGAGACAGTGGCACTGATGAAAAGGCAAGAGTCAGAGCTGGACGTAGCAGAGTTAAAGATGTTAAGATTTGCACCAGGTGTGACGAGGGTGGACAGGATTAGGAATAAATACATTAGAGGGTCAGCCCAGTTTGGATGGTTTGGAGACAAAGCCAGAGAGGCAAGATTACTTTGGTTTGGACATGTGCTGAGGAGGGATGCTGGGTATATTGGGAAAAGGATGCTGCGGATGGAGCTGTCAGGTAAGAGAAAAAGAAAAAGGCCTAAGATAAGGTTTATGGATGTTGTGAGAGAGGACATGCAGGTGGTTGGTGTGACAGAGCAAGATGCAGAGGACAGGAAGAAATGGAAACAGATTATCTGCTGTGGCAACCCTTAACTGGATAACAGAAAGAAGAAAAGCACAATGGCTGTTCTGAAGAACTGGATATTGAAGGCTTTTTGGGTGAGACTCTAGCAGTTGCTTAGTAATGAAAAAATGTGGACGGGGATAACTAAGACTTTCAAAGATGTATTCTATTAACCTTTGAGACTGACAGCTTTCACTAGTAGTTCAAAACAGAACCAAGATGAATACTAGCTGAACAACATTAAAGCAATGATTTCAGCAATACCATTTCACTTAAGGGACTCTGCTCATTTTGTTACAGAAATCAAAGATTTAATGGTTACAGCCAATGCTATGGCAACAATTGGTGTTTTTTACTTACACAATGTGATTCCCAAAATTAAGGGATTACAGTAGTTTAGGGAAATTTTAGCAAGGGAGAAAACCTTTGCTTTTTTGGATACTCACATGATTGAACGCGTTTGGAGTAGTGTTGGTACTAAAAGGAAAGTGTTCAAGGAACTAACTCACAAAGCACAAATGGCTGAAAAATCAGAAGTAGGACCATTTAACCTTGAAGCACTTTTTGCAAGAAGGCAAGTCCCCCTCCAGCTGCTTGTGTTTAGGGGGAAGCTCTTCACATCCCCAAACCTATATATGCCATCTCCATCATGTCGTAAATATAAAGAAAGGAAGTCTTCCATAACAAAAGAATTACTTCTAGTACACTGGCCTGGAATTGATTTTTCAAGTTAAACATAGAATGTGAGGCATTTTGCAATGGATGCTCTTGGAAGCAAAGATGTATGATTCTGGTCTTGAAAGTTAATTACTTGATTTTTTCCAAACAGATTTTCTTTAAAACCTTGGGGTTGCATCGGGAGCCTTAATGGCCCAAAGTTTTGCAGATTTATTAGTAACCAGAAAAATAATTGTATTTGAGAATGGTTACTGGCATCCCATAAAATTGTTTGGACATTTTATCAGCAGCATTTTTATGGATAAACAAAACTGAAAAGTTTAATTTATTGGTAATTTGAATGAGATACCTTCATTTTTGAAAATGTAATATTCCCAAGACAATAAAAGTATTAAATGTTTGGTCTTGGAGGATTTTAGGTCAACAATCAACTCCAAGTTGCATACCAGCATTTATGGAACAGTGGCCATATCATGGCATGTGACCATTAAATCTTCTTTGTTGTTGTTGTAACAAAATCAGTGTAATCCCTCAAGTACAAAGGTATTTCTGAAATGATCTGCTTTAATGCTCATCCACTATTTATGCTTGTTTCCTGTTGAGTATATCACATTTATATCAGTCCTCCTCTGAGTTCTAGCCAAGAGAGCATAGCCAAGGGTCACAGTATAAGACTGTCTAGATATGCGTGGAGAGATTGAGATTCATTTGATTGGATGCAAGTATTGCAAAAGAAAAAAAAGCCAGAAGCTCTTTACAAATCCTAGACTGTCTTGGTTACATTACTTTGTTGTGAAAGAGGAAAATGTTTCCTATAGGCTTTACAAGTTCCTGCTAAAGAGAGTCCTGTTAGTTTTGGTCTGCCTAACAGATAGCACAGAATAAAAAGAACTGCAATCATTGATAGCTTAGATTCAGGGATTAGATATTTTGTTTGAAGTGGGACATATCTTCCTGGATCAAAGTGAAACATTGCACTATAGGGAAGTAGAAGTTTTCATGTAAGTGTTACAAAAGGAACTGTAGAAGGATCTAGTATGTATTTAAAAAGGGATGATAGTGAAAAAGAGTGCTACTTGGAATTTTGGCATGTATAGGTATTGCAGGTACTTGAATACCAGTCCCTATTATTTTAGTGTGATCCTGGGAACAGAACTCCTTTTTAATTTCCTGATACAACTGAATATTGATTTTCGTTTCCTTTGGTGCCTTCAGCAACCTTAAACTCACACTGTTTACTAGCATATTTCAGTGTGGACTTTAGGGGGGTGGGGTTGGTGGTGGATTTCATACAACTTTAAGTGTAATGTCCAACAAAGCTCTGACCTCATCTGTACTAAAATCATACATTTGTATCTCAAGATATAGCATCTATATTAGAAAACACATTTAGTGCTAACTTTACCACCCATATTGTTGCCCCAATCTTCCCCACAATTTAGTTTCTCCTTAAATTACTAGGCAGCAAGTCTTACAATCCCATTTAAAAGATATTTCTGTGGGACAAGATAATATACCAGGCATCATTCTAATTGGTGTTAAGTATGTGCTATCCGAGCCTCTGCTTAAAATATTCAACCTCATCCTATCTCCAAGATTTGCGCCTAATGCCTAGAGAATATCCATGATGAGTTCTCTACACAAGATGCCCATCTATAGCCAGGTAATTATAGGTCCAACTGCATCATGGTGCAAAACCACAAAAAATTGTCTAGCAAAACCAATATATGCAGACATAGGCAACTTAATTGATCTAGACCCCACTCAGTTTCATTTTGTGAAGTAAGGTCCGAGCTAATGAACCTAATACACTTATTTGATAAAGTTAGATTTACTGTCAATAGCAGTCACTCTGAATCACGTTTATCTTGATCTGGCCAAGATTTTGACGCAATGTCTCTTATTTATATTGCTGAAAAATTCGATAAACAATGCAATTCCTTCTGTTGTCATCTGGACTGTAAACTGGCTATCCAACAGATTCTCAGGTGTTGAAAGTTGCTGGTACGTTTTTTGAATGTAAAATTGTAACTAGTGGGGTACTGCAGGGATCAGTAATGGGACCTCTCCAGTTTCACTGAAAGCAGTATCAAGTTAAATACAAAAATGTGCAGTATAGTGCAGTTAAGAAAAGCTGTTCCAACATTGTATGTTTTATGTGGTACTCCTATTCAGATAGATACGGTCATAAGAGATCTGGATACTTAAGTGGAAAACTGTCATTCGATCCTCATATTTCCACCAAAGTCCAGAAAATCTCCTATTTTGCTCAGTTAATTTCTAAGTGAAGATCTCCAAGATTCAAGAAGTCATCTTACCACTGTGCTTTTATCAGACCCATCACTGAAGACAATGCTCAGTTTAATCCAAGCATTTTACTTATCTGGAAGGTCACCAAGGATTTTTACCCAGTAAAATGTACGGCCTTAAATCATTGAGCTATCCCAACACATTGACAGAGCTCTCCTTGTACTCATTAGTAAACCAGCTGATCTGAGGTGACCTGTGTCTTTCTTTTCAAGTCATAAAAGATCCAATCATATTTGAACTCTTATTTATTTTCGAAACCAGTGGCTCTGCAAACATCCATATTAGGAACTCAAATTTGCATCAAGTAAGAAATATTCACTAGAGAGAGAGTTGCTTAACTCGGCACATCCCCATCCTATGGAATACATTACCATTACAGGTCAAGCAAAGCACTAGTTTCCCTTCCTTTAGGGCTAATGTTAATGACTAGATATGGAGACAAAAACTTACGAATGGTGCAACTTAACTGATCTACTTCAGGTGGACGAGTTGGGAGGTGGTCACTATATAGTGCTCATACAGTTTGACAAATATGTGTTTTTAAATGTTCTAAATGCTCCATCAAATGATGCATGTGCGTGCGCGCGCACACACACACACACACACACACACACACACACACACACACACACACACACACACACACAAGTGTGTGCACTCACATGTGACATATTTACCTATAATACAGGCAATATGAAGGATTGGTGCATCTTTGGTATGCTGCAGGAACCAGGATAATGTGGTAAAGTCATGCAGACACTTGGGGAGTTTGTAGACTCAGCACAGGAGGCACCCCAACAAGTAGCCAGCCTAGAGATCCCAGTGCTGTGAAGCTGTAACCTCAATATGTACCTGCTGTACCCAGGTCCCTCCCCAGTCTTTATAGCCATGACCAGGAAAAAGTACAATAGAAAGTAAAATATCTAGTTTCATGCAATATAATATAAAATAAGAAAATGCACATTAATATGATAGCTTGCAAGAACAAATCACAGAATTTCTTAAATACGTTTTATAGTAAACACAATTTTATACATTTAATTAAATATCCTCAATATTTAGTATAACACCAAACTATTTTTGTAGTCTGTCCCCTTTTTCTCCCATATTTTTAAATGACAGAATGCTTGCATAATATTGTAAGAAGGAAACCTGCATTTTGTTTTTTTTTTTTTTTTTTTACCAAGTCTTCTATTTGCTAGCAGCAACCACCCTGCTACCTTACCCATCCTAAATTCTCCTTCCCTCTTCTGTCTGTCCCAAACCACCTGAAGTAGATCAGTTAAGTTGCACTGTATCACCAGTTCAGGTAACCTATACAATAATAAATAGTCTTCTTTGTGAAGGAAATCTTCTTGAAGTCTAGGTTGTATTTCCAGCCACTGTTTTCTATCTGTTCTCACCAGCCCAGCACCCCCCCGCCCCACGCTGCTGCTTCTGTTTAACCACTTCATTGTTCCATTTCATGATCTTACATACATAGATTGCCTCATTTTTCCTTGCTCATTGCACATAGCCCTAATCACTCCAGCCTCATATGGGCAATCCATGAATTCCCTCAACAACCTTACTTGCTTTGTACCATTTAAAATATATAAATGACCTCTAGTACTGCACACACTTTTTTGCATGAGGTCTAACTGGTGCCTTCCTCAGGAGAAAAATTTGTTCCTTTTCTTGGAATCTATTCTCTCTGGGTATATATTACTATTTTATTGGCTTTCATTACATTATTTTCTACACTTCAAGCTATAGTTGTCCTTTTGTCACGACTCCTTTTGTTTTTATCAGCGGTCAATGACCTTTTTATTAAGTCTGCCTGCCTGCATTCAGGTCCTTCTAATCTGTAACTCCTCTTGACTTGCTGCATTCTGCTTGCTGCTCATTGCATTGGTCTGTCTTAAATTCTATCTGCCACCATACCTTTCAGCCCTTTAGCATAACATTTGGTTCTTGGTTGGGATAACTTCTGATAGCAGTCTCTCTCCACCCTATGCTTGTGTAGCTGGTTTGTTTCCTGCTCCCTAAGATGTGCAGTAGGTGGATTGAGATGCATTTGTATCTATAGGCAATTTGTGGAGCGTGAGAGAGAGCATCAGGCTACAGACCAGTACCCTGTGCAAAAAACGCTTCAGTGTCTTCTGCCCACTAGCTACTTGGATCAGTTCTAGGCTCTCCATGTCGAGTATAAAACAATTTTTGGAAAATGAATGAATAAAAATAAGTCAACCCATAAAATCTTGGAATAACAGTTAATCTATGTTTTTACTGCTGTGTTTATTATGTTAAAGGTAAACATGATAGTAGAATGTTGATTAAAATCCTCATCTCCAGATTAATGGAGTGCATTATGGACATTTGAGCATGTGTAATTATATAAGCTCTGGAGTACCTTATGTTTTGTAAGACCTCTTTATTAAAGGAAAAAAAAAGAGAACAAACTGAATTAGGGTACTTCACGTAATTGAATGAGGTGAATATGTTTGGATATATATTCCTGATCATATTGCAGGCCATATATTCATATGCTTTTTAAAAAAATAATTCTTCCTTTATGCCTTTCTGCTTGTTTGACTTGTAGTCCAATAAAAGTAATGTAATGTAAAGCTTGACTGAATCCATGTTGACAAATGGTAGAAAAACACATTAGTTCTCAGAATGAATCTTTAAGGCCTGAAATAAATCCATTGATAACGCTGAAATATCTTCTCTGGCATTATTCCCATTCAGACCATTTTGTTTTAATAATTTTAAATCTGAAGTAGCTTAAAGAAATAGATGCCTTTCAGATTTCAACTCTATCCGTGGCTGTTATGGAGTGACTTGTGCTATCTGCTGGGTCCTTTGCAAAGGAGAACCTGCTCTTGTCTGACCATCTAATGCTTAAGCACAAATAACATTTACAGGAAAGCATACAAATGCATGCTACTGAGTACCAAATGTTTAATAATCATATTTCTGTATGGAACTACTCATGGAAATTAACTTAGTAGCCTAAGAAATAGCCATTCTCTGTATTCCATTAATAACATTGTTTTAGGAATAAAACTGTGGAAGAATTAAATATCCGTGCAAGAATGTATTGCTCAAAATAAAAGCCGTTTGAAATAAAATTTCAAACAAGGAAAATATTTGCTTTATAACTTAGTACAACAAACATTTCAAGGGACAACAGCAGGGATGTTAAATGTCACTACCTTAAATAGGAGAAAAATTATATTTTTGAGTGCATTAGATGAAAAAAATCCTTTGTATTAGCAGCTAAACATAATTCATTGCTAGTTATACTAGAAAGCACTCTTACGTATTTGTCTCAGTGCCTTCTTATGGGTTAATATATATTTTTTTATTTCAGTAGAAAACTACCAATATGCCTCATGCTAAATGCTATTCAGTCTACGTATGATGATGGACTGGAGCTGTTTTAAAACTGACAGACTTGAATGATAGAATTGTTTTATAAGCTAAATGTTATCCCGCTGTTCCCTTACCTTATAAGTCCCCTACAACTCACTAAACCTATATCTCCTTCCTATCACTGTCTGAAACTCAAATTTAAGATAGATTATCCTATCGAATAAAGTTCTTTAGATTTTTTTTTAAATTAGATTGACAAATGGAGGCTTGTAACTGATGTTCTTAGTTGTTATGCATGGCACATCTGAAAATCTACAGTATTCCTTTTTTATCTCTTTCTCTCTGTCCTCTTCAATTAATCTTGTAGTATTTGCTTCTGTTCGTATAGATGGGATGGAATAATAATTTGCAGAACACAAAATGTTCAAGCCACTTCAAGGTGGTCTGTGGTGTCTTTAGTTGTGAGCGACATAGCCACAGCTGTGGCTGAAAGACTGGGCTGTCACTGAGACATGTACTATGAAGGATACAAACACTGTAGCAGTTCTAGTAATGAGACATAAGTCATGTGCTATGAAATGTAATTTGGCACTTTGCTTTATCTTAGCAGTGCGCTAGATAGATCGGCCCTCTTGTTGCATTAAACTAGGTAACTAAACAGCTACATGCTATCTAGTTGGAGAGCCACAGCTAGGTGTTGTAGCAGGTCTACTATAAGCACCCATGTCCCAGGAGCTTTAGAACACTGTCTTGAAACTACAGATTCAAGTGTCTTATAGCTTGCACGGGTTATTGCTCATGTTATAATTCTGATATGAGCTCTGGCAAGATGTAACAGTCATGGGGAGAGACTAGAGCTGCTTCACCTTACCCAGACATGTTGTTCAAGTTAGGGCAAGCCAGGTGTGGCAGTCAAAGGGAGGGAGTGGGAGGAGATAGGAGTGTAGGTTAGGGTTTTAGGTAACAATCAGGAAAGAGGTTTAGGGAGTAGGAATGGAGTTTTTAGGGATAGGGAGCACTTTATGGTTAGGGAGGTGGAGTGGACTTTTAGCTTTTAAGGAGCAAGGACTCCAGTTAGGAGCTGGGTGGAAATTTTAAGGCAAGAGTTATGGCTCTAGTATGGCTATACGGTTTGAGGATTTGTGATTGTAGAAGGATTACTCTGGAAAAATGCATGAATGTGGTTTGCTGGAAAGCCTTTTAGTGAATACAATTTCAAGCTTTTTTTTTTTTTTTACAGGGGGTGCAATCTTCTGTGTATTCCCATTATGGGGGAATACCTCCCCCCCCCAACTCCATGGTCTCACAACATCTTTCCCTGAAAGTGGCTTTTATCAAAAGTCATCATGCTGCTTTCTGTTGAAGCATTATCTTTCAAAAAATAATTTTCCCATAGTTTAGTAGAGTGCTGTGACGACTAAGTAATTAAGCTCAGTTTAGTGGAAGTTAGGGCACTAGCTTCTTAGCTCAAGTGGCAGCGAGCAAGTGTGTTATGATTTATTAACACATGACTACTTGTAGTAGACCTGTTGCAGTAACCTATGAGCTCTGTGATCTGGCATTCCTCTCAACTTTGTCGAAGACAAAAAAAAAATGTTCTCTTCCTCTGACTTGAGGATGAAAAAGTTATTTTATCTGTAAGCTATAGCAAACCTCTTGCTACAGTCGAAATGCCATGAGGAGCACTAAAGTGCTTCATCTCTGACTGCAAATACAGTATTGGCACACACAAATGCACTATACCTCAAAATCACTGCATCATTTGTGTGAGGACACGTCCTGTCTTCAGGGTGATCTGATCATATTACCTCTTGTTTTATTTTCCCTTCAGAGAGTGACAGAGAAATACTCCAAATGCTCCTTTTTCTAGTTTATACTTGCATGATAGTCTACATTAATACAGAAACTGAGTCTTAAGTAATGGATGTTGTATTCCTTTGTGTAGCCTTGTACACTGAAATCCAGATCATGGCTCCCTGTAACCATGTTTCTGGAACGTCAGTAATATTGTGGAATTCTTGATCTATAAAGATCTGTTTTCATTTGTTTCTCCCATCTGCCTCAAGTTGAGTCCAACAAAAAAAGTCCTGCCCCTCCAACTTGAGAATGAAAAAAAAAAATTCTGCTTTAAGTTGTATATCAAACTGTCTGTCTTTTGGCTTTTCCCAGTTAGGGGTCGCCACAGCGGAACTCTGGTCCACTAATGATTGGCAGTAGATTTTCACGAATGCTGAGGTGCCAGCTCGACGTTCAACCTTCAACAAAGGCACGTCCATTTATGCATGTCTTTCGAATGCCCACCCAACCACGGGGAGGACATGCAGACTTCACACAGAAGGCACTCCAGCCGAGAATCGAACGGGAGAACCTCTTGCTGTGATGCAACAATGCTACCGCTGCACCACCGTGGATGTTAAGTTGTATATCAAACTACTTTCTGCAGATATAATATGCAGATTGCAAGAAGTCTAAATACCACATACTGAGTGCTAAAGCACTTCAGCCGTGGCTGAAAATGTAGTATTGGCATTTTGAGTGATGATACTTCACTTCCCCTGATCAGCATCTGCCGAGTATGTCCCACTGATACTTTACCCCCGGGGGCAGCTGCTGCTTCACCTCACCCTAACTATGCCTAATGATGCTAAGAATTAGAGCAGGAGTGCATTGTGTATTGTAGAGTAACTCTGACTACTGTTGTCATGTTTACACTTTGAACACCAGCAGTTGGCAATTTTTTTTCTTCCACTGAGTTTTTGCTTATTGTTTACATTTCCTTTCAAATACTATTTGTAGTCACCCCCCCACCCTGTGATCATTAAGCCTCCATCCTCTTTAGGGACACACATTCATCACAGACTGGTGGGTATTACAGGCCACTGGTAGGAGAAGGCAAGATCCTGAATTATGCTTGTCATCTCCGTTGGTGTTAGAATATTTTTTAGATTGTCTCTAACTCCACTCGCCCCATGGTTCATAGGTTCATAGGTAGTACTAGGCTATCGGTCCAAGGGCCTATGTAAGCACTAGCCAACAAGGTTCCATGGCTTATGCCACCCAAGAAAGTTATTTACCTGTGCCACTGTTGAGCAGAGACACAGAAGTGATCCCCGGGGTATATTTCCTATTTCCCATCCACTCATCAAGATTTTTCTTGAAGAGTGCTAATGAAGAACTTTGCTTGACATAGATGGGTAGCCTGTTCCAGAGTATGGGAAGTCTCTGAGACAGGAATCTATCCCTCCAGCATGTCCCGTTTATTGTGGTGACAAGGTTTAGTTCCCTAGAGCATGTAGCTCGGAGGGATTGGGATTTCTTCAGGTGTTGTATGTCTGGGTTTGACATAGCTATATATGTTAGGCAGAGATCACCTCTGAGTAGGTGATATGCTATGGAGTAAAGCTGGAGGTTTTTGAGGCGGTCAGTGTAGGGCATTTGTTTGAGGCCAGTAACTCTTTGTGAGGTACTTCTGTGGCCTTTCTAGCTGCTGCAGATGTCTTGTGAGGTACATTCCAAAAGGGGCGTTGTACTCTATAATGGGTCTAATGAGTGTCTAGTAGAGGGGAACAATGACCTCTTTTTTTTTCCTGGATGAAAACCCTTTTATAATGAGGTGTGCCACGTAGAAGGACTTCCTGACTACTGTGGCAATGTGACTATCAAAGGAGAGACTACTGTCCACCTGAGTCCCAAGGTCTCTTATCACACATTCGGTGTTAAGTAGATTGCTGCCTATGTGGTAGTTCATGTGTACAGAGTTTTTACCAAAGGGGATGACACTGCACATTTTGGCAATGAGCTTGAGGCCATGGCTCTGACACCAGGCATCTGTCTCAGTGAGGCCCTTCTGTAGGATGTCCACATCATTTGGGGACTTGACTTTGGCTCCTAGTTTGCAGTTATCTGCAAACTTCATTAGCCAGAGGCCTTCTGTATTAGCCAGTACTTCAGAGAAGTAAATACCAAACAGGAGAGGTCCCAGGACGGAACCCTGTGGTACTCCACTTGTCACTGCTTTGAGGTCAGATTTGGAGTCTGAAACTTTTACAGTGTGGGTTCTGTCAGTGAGCCAGTTGGCAACCCATCTTGTGACGTAGGCATTTATACCTAGTTTAGTGAGTTTAGCTATAATTTCAGAATGGGGGATGGTGTCGAAAGCCTTGGCGAGGTCAAGATAGGCTGTGTGACCCACCTTACCCTCATCTACGGCTTTGGTGATTGCCTCAAAGAAGTCAATCAGGTTCAGGAGGCATGATCTGCCTTTCACAAACCCAAACTGGGTGAGGTCCAGAGTTTGGAGGTTACCAATGTCTGTGTATGAGTTCCATGATGATACGTTCCTTGGCCTTGCAGACCAGGCTTGTCAGGCTAATAGGTCAATAGTTCCTGGGATTAGTGGTGGCTCCCCCTTTGTGGAGTGGGATAACTGCTGCTGTGTGCCATTCAGTGAGCACAAAGCCTGATGGGAGGCTATTATTGAACATGGTGCTTAAGTGGGGAGCCAGTTTGTTTTGAAGTTCATGTAAAACGCAGCCTGGGATGTTGTCCAGTCCCATGGATGCTGTGTTTTTGGCTTTAGAGAGTGCAGCTTTTACCTGCATAGTTGTGATTACAGTGACTCTGCATTCTTCCTGTATAGATATGGGCCCTTAAGGGAGTGAGAGGGTGGTAAAGTTAGCACTGAACCTATCTGCCAGGATGTTGGCAATATCAGTTGGTTCTGTAATTTTCTTGCCTTTGTGCTGTAACTCAGAGCAGATCTGGGTGTTGCCATCAAGATTCTTGACATAGCTATAGAATGCTTTGTGGTTGTCCTTGGAATTAGTGGTGATTTTGTTTTCGTAGCTAGCTTTGGAGGATCTTATAAGGGATCTCAGATTCTTACTGAGGCTGACCAGGGAGCTCCTCCACTCATGGAATTTTACTCTCTTTTGCAACAGTTTCTTCCTTCTGTTGTACAGTTTGTTTATGGCAGGGGACCACCAGATTGGCTTCCTTTTTTTTTTTTGAGGATAGCATCTTGGTTCTGTTTGGGATAGCATGATCCATGCACTTGTGTAAGTGCCTATAGACTGCATTTGTCTAGGATTCAGCAGTTGTAACTGTATTGTCCATCTGCATGGGTGTCATGAAGTTCCCCACTTCTGTCTTATGAAGCATGATGTTGGCTTTGTTGAAATTTTTTACTGTGGTTTCCTTAATGGGGTGTGGGGGTGGGATGTGGATATCAAGGGTGATTAGCTTATGGTCAGATCGGACCAACGAGGAGCTAACTTCAGGTGTGGAACACCGGTCACTCATGTTGGTAATGGCTAGGTCTAGGATATTGTTTCCCCTCATGGGGGTGTGGATAAACTGATCCAGGGCATTGGAGTTTATGAATTCCAGAAAGCGTTGAGCTAAGGAGTAGGTACACGAGTAGTTTTTCCAGTTAATGGTGGGGTAGTTGAAGTCGCCCATTATTAGGGTGTTTGGTTAAACCCTAATATTTTCCAGTACATCAAGAAAAGAGGAGTGGGAATCCTGGGGCATGGTGTGGGATCTGTAGCAAGCTACAATTTGGATTGCAGTTTTGCCCAGAGTTAGTTGTACTTGGATTACCTCGGATGCATTATGCTGAGCAACTAGCCTGGAGGTGTGGATATCCTTAATGATTATGGACACACCTCCGCCTTTGGTGTTCCGCTCCAGGTTACATGGCAGAAAAGTGTGGTATGAGTTATAGCCTGGTAGTGCAGGGGTGCTCTCTGGAGCCTTGAACCAGGTCTCAGTCACTGCACAGATATCTATGTTCTCCATTTTAAGGAGTTTCTTGAGTGACTGCATTTTGAGATTTAGACTTCTAGCACTGAGTGGCATTACCCTCAATTTTTGCTTGCCTGTTCTGGTGGTGAATTTGTTATTTGAACCTTGCCTAAAAAAGGCACTATAGAGTCTTAGCCAGTATCCGGAATCCCAGGGGCAACAGGTGCAGGCTATCTGTGCAAAGCATCGTGGTCTGTCGACCATGTCATCCCAAGCAGATACTGGATCCCCTTAGAATGACACCAGAAGCTTAGCCAATTGTTGAAGTCAATCATTTTTTCCTTGTACTGTGGTATCATTCTGGGTGATGGCAGAATGCTACTCAGGGCTAGGGTCATACCTGTCTGGGCTACAAGATTGGAGAGCTCTTCCATGTCTCTTTTCATGTAGTCCAGGGAGGTACGTCTCAGGTCATTCACACCAACATGGACAATGACAGAGTCATATTTGTACTTGTTCTGGAGTGACCTGAGTGCGTGGGTGATGTGGCGGATTCTGGCACCTGACAGGCAGCTGACAGTAACCTTCTCCTTGTTTAGCCTGGTGAGTGGGACATCAGTGTGCCTGACTATAGTCACCTATGACTAGTGTGTTGTGTATGTTGTTTTGCCTTCTTGGCTGTGGTTGAGTGGCACACTGAGTCTGTGGGCTATGTGTCATTTGGGTTGTGTTGGGGGATGGAGGTTGCTTGCATTTCTGCTTTGGAGGTCTCTGTTGCTTAGACAGATTATTATTGAGAGCCTCCGCGAATGTTTTTGTGTTACTATGTGTGGATTTTGGTGGTGTAGATTTAGTGAGACTATGTGATGAGTGTGGTGTGGTGCAAATGTTTACCTTCTCCCCTTCACTGTCAAGTTCAGTCTTGGTTGGAGAGAGCTTTACCTCCAGTTTGGCTAGATAAGTGCATCTCTCACAGGTTGTAGTGTCGGGTGGTAGGAGGAGAGGATTGTCTGTGTACATGAGGCAATTTCTACATTGCCTCAAGATGCCCAGATTCATCAGCTAGATAGGAGAGAACACTGGGAGCTGACCCTTGGACATGCCTGAATAAAAAACTATTTTCCTCTAGATAAGTGAGGAAAGTGAATACAAGAGCTGTTTTTCACTAAGCAAGTGAGAAAAGTAAGTACAAAAACTGTTTTCCGCTAGCTAATGAGGAAGATTGAGTGCTATACTAATTAGTAGTTTATTTGGTGCTTACAAGTTCTGAACAAGTGGCTGCAAATCTTAGTGCAGAGATTGTTATAGCAGACGTGTGCACATGTGTCTGCACACTTTGCCAGGTAGAGTTCTTGCTTTCTTTAAAAAGCTCACACTTCACTCCCTCCTAAGCCCCTTAGTAAAAGAGCTGACATCCCAGGCCTTCTAACATGTGGAATTATGTGTGTTTGTGTTATTAACATGTGGAATTATGTGTGTTTGTGTAATAAATAAATATATATATATATATATATATATATATATATATATATATATATATATATATATAGTCTTTAGGTGCATACGTCGGTGTGTGGGAGAATTCATGTTTAAAAGATGTGCACTGTTTTAGAAGTATTTTCCACATCCAGAAATGTCATATGCCTTGTGTGTGTGTGTGTGTGGGGGGTGTAGAGGTGAGGAAGGCACGTATACCATAAGCCTATATTACAGGAGGTTTAAGGTATTACACAGTAAAATCTCTAGCTTTGCTTGTTTTGTCTTGCCATTTTTACTGAATGGTTTGTTTCTGACCTTTTTACACTTTGCTTTGGATGTTATAGGCATCAACTGGGTTTAACGACCCTGCATTTCTGAAGTATAACCAAACTATCCATTTATATTGTGCTGATGAGGCTGATGGACTGAAACATGCATGTCCATGGCATAGTGAGTTTTGGCTTTGTTATCCTGAATGTAACCATAAATACTTCAAAAGTTAAAGTCATGGAGATTCAGAAGCTGTGTAGATGAAATGCTTCTTGTCCATAAGGGGTTCTTTGCGTATGTCCCATCATAGTCCTCTGTTACAGGAGGTTTAAGGTAATCGCACAGTGAAATCTGTAGCTTGGTTGTAAATTCCGCTGTATAGATTTGGTGTCTGCATGAATGCAGATGCCCAAACCTTGGCCATCACTCACGACATTGAGTTGCTTCTGTGTTTGTATTTTTTAATTTCCTTGCTAAGATTTTGATTAGGTCCTGCATACCATTTTTCCTTTTTGTTATAACTTCCTCATGTGTTGTGAAAGCTTTCCTCCATGTATTTATTTTTCAGTTCCTTTCATATCTACAATCTTCCTTTCTTCCTAGCAGTTTCTTTTCTCATAGTTGCCTTATGGGGGCCACATTTTAGTATACTGCCCTGGTTTCTTACTTTCCAACCGTCACACTTTTCCATTTAGCAAAGGTTCACTTTCTGGACTCTCCCTCGACATTAACTTGCCTTGTAATATTATAGGGGGAAAAAGCCTCCACGTGGATTCCATTTTTTTTCAGGACTGGACAATTAGCAAGACATGATAGGATGTAGAACATGTTTTAATAATGACTGGAAATGTATAAACCAGTCAGAGCTCAACCATTCATAAATAGTGGCTGAATGAAAGAAATGCTGCATGCTGGATGAGTTCAAAATGAGTACTTGTATTGAGGGACAAAGATTTAATGTGAAAACATGAAGGAGGAAGATGAGCGTAAGGGATTGTGAAGTGCTGTCTACTCTTACAAAGGACTGGAAGAGTTATTGCTAACCATCAGGGGTTCTGTCTCCACAAGCACATGTCTGGTTACTGGCTCTGAGGGGAATGTAGGGATTGGATTGTGACCACTACTGGGCCACTGGAGTCATTATAAAGCAATAATTTTCAAACATGGCAGCGGTATTCTAACAGAAAAATGTAAGGCAAGTAGTTGTCTCCAAAAGCATCCTGTTAATCTATATAAAGGGAAGGTGCTGTGGGATGGTACTAAGGTGGTATGAAGTATGTGTTACAGGAAAATAGTCTGAGGCTTCTAGGTACATTTTCACTTAATAGGACGAAAGTGTAGTGGAAACATCTGGCTAACAAAAATCATATGTCCATCATGAAAACCTAATGGACAGTGTTAGCCAGATTTAAGTCCTGTGCAAATTGTCATTAAAAAAAAAATGTACGTCATAAATTATACTATCATGAATGAGGGCTGAGATTGTACTGCCTTATCCTATAGGCAATTTCATTATTTGCTATTCAAGATGAATGCATTTTAGGTATACAACAATTTGGTTGGGTTTTATGTTATAATAATGAGTATTTTTAAATTCCATACTACACAATATAACATGCCAAGTAAGGAGGAATATAAGGAGGTCAGCAGTGACCTGAAGAATTCTATCAACCAATATCGATTGAAACTGTGTTAGTGTATATATAATCAAATTTCACCAGTCTTTCAACAGGAAAGTAATGCGGGAAGCTACATCTTCATTAGTTCAGAGATATCTTTTGGTATCCACAATAATTACTCCAGTTTTGTTTTCACTGAATTAGCATTGCTATCAATCATATCCCATAAGAAACCAAAAGGGAAAAACATCTGGAAGCCATAGAATACTTGCATAATGCTGTTTTTAATCACCAGGGCATAGCATAACTAAAGGAATGCAGGTAGTGTTCTAAAGAAATTTGGCTCAGACTGATAATACCAAAATTGTGCACTTATTGTTAAAAAGCGTTCAAAACAAAATCTTAAACTGACTTAATTTATTGTTCATAAAGGAGGGTGTGAAAATTGTCTTAAGTTTGCTATTCATCAGTATTTGCAAACTGGAGTGCCGTCTTCCATCTTACTGTACCACATAAAGAAACAGTGGCATTGTTTAAATTTTGTACTTTAGGTATAAATAGCTGTCAGTATTACATGAAGTCCTATTCTGCTATTTAGCGATTCATAACACTTAACTAAGCTGTTAAATGGCTCCAGCAGTTGATGATCTTTAAAGAAGTTATGTATCAACACTAAAAATCTCTTGCCATTTCATGCATGGCACAAAAACATGATTGGGTGACATTCCAATGCTATATATTTATTTATTTCTTTAACATTTGTTAAACGGGAAAGTCCGACTTCAAACAAAACCACTTTTCAGAGAGATACCCCACCCCATAACTTTGAAACAGCCTTGTTTGACAAAAGAAAATGGTTGAAAAAGAGATAAAGAAAATAATAAAAGTAAGAAATGAAAGGCAGGGAAAGTTATTGGAAAAGGAAAAAGATGTTCTCGCAGCCCTAGCCAGGGATGACTACCTCCAGATTATGAAACCGGATAAAGGTGGGGGGTTAGTCATTATGCTCCAAATAGATTATGTTGCTAAGATGTTTGAGATACTTAATGACTCCATCACATATGCTAGGGCCTCTAGAAATGAAGTTAACAGGGTCTATATGAGAATTGAAATTTTTCCTGTCCCATGCATTTTTTTTCAATGGGTTATTGATCAGAACGACTTGAAATTTCTCACAGTGGAGAAACCTGTAACACCTAAGATTTTTGGCATCCCTAAAATCCACAAAAAACCTACAAAATCCACCTTTTAGACCTATAGTATCAGCAAAGGGATCAAAAACTGAACCTTTGGCAGCTTGGGTGGATAGGACAGTAGGGACAGTGGTGAGGGATGCCGGACATATTGTTAAGGACTCCTGGCATTGTCTTGAAAGACTGAAATCAAGCAGGTAAGTTAACTATTCATTTTTGACAACAGATGTCATAAACTTATTCTCTGTTATTACACATGATAGTGGGCTTGATATGTTTCAGGAGAGTTTATTGAAAAGCGAGAAGGTTGACAAGACCAAAGTCAGTTTTTTGGTATCATGAAAATTGTTCTGAGAAACAATTTCCTTGCCTTTGAAGGGGAGTTATTCCACCAGATATCAGGTGTGGCTATGGGGGCAAAAGATTCTTGGACGACATCTTCATTTTATGGCAAAGGAATGAAAAAGAAGCCATAGAATTTGTTGAGTACTTGAATTCCACAACTACATTTTTGAAGTTTACTAGTAGATGGGGTTCTAAAGAAGTAGAGTTCCTGGATAAACATCTTTGGGTTAATGAAGAGGATGACAAGTTTCATAATACTATTTTTAGGAAAGAAACATTTTCCAATACTCTACTTCATTACAACAGCTGTCATACCCAGCAACAAAGAGGTATAATAAAGGGACAGATGGTGAGTTATTCCTGGCTCATTAGTGATGAAAGAACTTTCGACAATGAACTATACACTTTGATAGGTTTATTTTTGGAGAGGGGGTACCCACTAAAGATTTTGACTAAAGTGAAATGTGAAATAAAAGAGGCATGCATTATACCCACCGATATTACAAAAGGGTGGGGGGCCACAAGAGGTTACTCACAAAAGTAGATAAGGGGACCCCATTGTGCTGCAGTACAACAGCTTGACCCTGACTATAGTTAACATCATTTATAAAAGTTGGGACTTGAGTTTCGAACAAGAAATAAAGGAGAAACTTGGGCACAAGCCCTTGGTGGCCTATAGCAAGGGTAGAAATTTAAAGAATATCTTGGAAGGGAGTATAAATCAAGACAGAATAAAGCAATATAGGTGTCACTAATGTTTAAATGTGGGACTTGTAGGTTTTGCAAGTTCAATAATGATGGCCCATATGTATCAGTACCTGGTTCATATTTGACCTTAAAATGGTCCTGGTAAATGTAACTGCAACTCTACCAACGTGGTTTATCTAGCAACCTGTACCTCCTGCCCTGGATTTTCTATAGGTAAAACCACACGTAGGCTCAGGGATAGAATAAGTGAGCACCTTAGAGCCTTTAAAAACAAAGGTGTGCACAATGCCCTCTATCTTCACAGTGTTACATGCACTGAGTTTAAAAAAATCATTTTTTTTGTGATTGAGTGGTGCAGAAAGAAAATGGGGGAGATGAAAAACTGGAGGTTGTGACAAGAGAGGTAAAATGGCAACTTAGACTAAATGCCACAGTAACTCCAGGACTTAATGATGCTATTTCACTGATACCAATATTAAAACAAAGGGCTTTGGTTGAATAGAAAAAAGAAATTAAGTATTAGCTGGTTTGCATATTTGCTCATGTTGAACATGTACAGCAACATTTAAAAAAAACATGTTCTATATATGAATTTCTTGTAAAAACATTTTGGTTTGTTATATACATACAAACACTTAAATGTATTGAATCATGTATGTCTTTAAATGAGATGAAGTATTTAATTGGATGCATATTTTACAGTGGGTTACTTAAGGAGAGTGCTAGATGTATTGTAATTGACTCTGAAGAAGTCTGTTATATGTAAGGTGAAAGTGCTAAGTCTGTTGTGCTACTAAACAAGTTTTTAGTATTTGTTTGCTTCCTGTGGCTGGAATATTTATTTTCATTTTATTTTAGTCTGTGTGTCAGTTGACACCTTTGTTTTTATCATATAAAAACTATTTGCTATACTGTAGATTTACTAAATTCAGTAGCTTATAAAATTAAAATAGCAAGTCTAGTATGGAAAGTCTGCAAGACTTTTGTGAATAGATCACCTTGACAATGGTGTGAAAGATGCAACTCCACTCCAAAAGTATTTTACAAGTATAGTCAATGTATAAAGTTACCTCATGCCAAAGAAAAATTAACTCATGCATTTTATTGCAAAGGAAGGAAAAACATATTCAGTACAGTCTCCAAACCAAATGGAGGAAAATTGAGCTACACCATATATTGAGTCACAGTATATTGTGAATCACTTGATTGCTTATATTAGATTAAAACAAGTTATTGGCTGGTATTCATAGTATGAGACTTAACAAATTACTTATCTGTGAATAACTGCTCTACATGGCCATGCAAATAAGGTCCTCAAAAGCATTTGCAATGAATACAGAAAAGTAAAGTGTTTTTTTGAAAACATGTCCACTTTTTGCAAAAGACTAAGTTTTACAAAGTTTGGCATTATGAACTTGTGAATTACTTCACAAAATCAGGAGTGTTGGTATTTTTTTTTTCATATTGTGGGTAAGGGTGGCTGAGTGCAGTCATGCTCAAAGCATTTTAGGAAAGCTGTAGTCCATGCAGCATCTAGGATGGATTTCTCTTTTGAAAAAAAGGGGTGCAGCTCTTGTTTTATATAGGGGTATCATTTTTGTGGACACCCTGATGGTTTCATTAAAGAATTCAGTCTGTCCTATCACCACCTTTCTAAAAGGGGAGACAAAAGGAACACAAAGTCCAGATATGATAGAGGGGAACAGAAGGGAGAGACAAAACAGACAGGAACTATATGGGGAAACCTCAAGAGGGTTTGTGTTAGAAGAGGTGGGAGAGGATAGGCACTGTTTTTTGTCAGGGAGAGCCCTCCTTAAATTTTTTATTTATTTTTTTTTTATGGGAAGGTAATGAGGGTGAACAAGGGTAAGAGAAGAAGAAGAGCTGAGGAAGTGTCAGCTGGAATCCCAGTCCAGAGCCTCAAATACATCCACTACCAGATGGTAATGGAGAGGAGGACCCTGATCTTGATGGGATAGGGGCCTGTGTTGGTGCAGTGGTTAGGACCAACTAGGAGAGCATATCTTCTACACACTGGAGAGAAGCTTCAACTAGCTGAATTCTCCTGTCCACTACCTCCACCAGTATGTCTTCAGCCAAGCTCTGAAGACCACTTTCTGTGAGACTGGAGTGCCAGAAGGACTGGAACCTCCACCTTGACCCTGAGAGGATGTTCCCAGATGGGCAGATGGTGAGCATTCCCTAGCCTGGGAGGTACGTGCCCAGTCTGCTTCTTAAGGATTTGAACATTTATAAAGAAAATAAATGGGCGAGAACAAAAATAAATGCATAAGAAAAATAAGAAAAGTGGCAAAGGGGGTGGGGAGAGACAAAACAAAAAAATCTCAATAAATCCACACAAGACTGTTTATATGCCACTTTATACACTACTGAAATACTGCAGCAGTGTATGGGAGTGCTTGTGTACAGTGTGTGTGTGGGGGGGGGTAGTGATTTGGGATGTGCTTTTGTAGTCTTGAAATTTCTAGTCTCCTACCAGGACACAAGTGCTCTTCAATTGCATTCTGCTTGCTGAGCACACTCTAGCAAATCTGCAGTCTTCGGCTACCACCCCACCCATACCGTATAAGAAGGAATCAGTATTGCAGAACTAAACAAGGATCTACATTTTGAACTTCAAGAGCAGGGTCAGTCCACCCAGGCATTCTACTTTTATGTTTTATGAGAGGGAAGTTATAACATTAGCAGTAATTCTTAGCAGTTCTTAGTGTGCTAATAAAACTGACTCTTGTAGCCTTGTACCCTCCCCCCCAGCTAGTGCAGTAATCCTAACTGTCCAATAAACAGTATACATTTAATTCAGATCCCTGTGACTAAATTAACCATCAAGCAGCCCTCAGTGCTTTCTGCCTTGGTTTGTATCACTTGGAGGCCCACCTGTTTATTTGCATCTCTATACATTCCCCTTAATTGCTAATGTATCTCCCTACTCTAATCTGCACAAACTGGCTACTAATAAGCAAGTCATTGTGAAGACACACTCCCAGCCTTAATAAACTTTGCTGTCTCTTCTCTCCTTCACTTTACAGGTAGTTTGAATTATTACTTACCCCCTCTGAGGCCTTCACTGATAGATTTTCACTGATTGCCTCTCTGGTTTCTTTGCATTCCACCTGGTTTACACCCGTTGTGCTATCTCCCTCCCCCAATACTTAGTCTATATTAGAATCCTGCTGAGCATGGAGCCATCTTTAAATTTCTAGTCTCCCACCAGGACACAAGTGCTCTTCAGCAATTGCATTCTGCTTGCTGGTAAGCCATTAGACCTCAGAAATTTGTTTTAAAGTGTTCAGATTTGTAAAGTAATACTTTTTACTCTTGTCTTGGTGGGCTCTGCCCCGCTCCGTTCGCCTTTGCTAACGCTTGGGCTCTCTCCACTCTCCTGCCCTGCCCTCAATTCCCTGCCCCTCACTACCTCTACATTTGTAGTAATCACAGCCATACCCACAGCTCACCCTCACATCACCTCCATCAATCGCAGCTCCTCAAGTCAGATCACATTATACCACACCAACTTGCTCCACCACAAAATACTCCCAACCACTCATTCCCACTAGGCATTATTTACATCACCCACACTACTTACCTATCCACATATAGTGCAACCCTATAATTCCTTTCTAGACCTCCACCTAGAACCAACTTAAACCTTTATAACCATGACTATCACACAACTAAGTCTAGTCTGTCTTCTCATAATTCTTTATAATAACACAAGTTATCACTCTAACAATATCCTCAAACTTAGTAGCACAACACTACATTATGCACTCTCCTATACAGACACCGCACATTATATTATCTTCCCACAATTGTTCAAGAACTACATAACAGACCAATTCAGAACTAAACACATATGCTCTCATTCCTACTCCAAAAAAAAAAAAAAACACAATACTTTCTCACACTCATCACCAAACTCCAACATCTGTATCACCATTTTAACACCAGGCTCACCATAAGTGGGGATATCCACCCCAACCCAGGCCCAAATCCATCCTGTCCAACACAAACTGCTCCAACACAAATGTCATAACATAACACCCCTCACTATCTTCATCCCTGGGCAAATCAACAACGGCAGCAAAACCAACCATCTTTTAATGCTAAATATTAATATTAGAAGTATCACAAATAAAATACCTGAACTCCAGGCCACAACAGCACACTACATCCCAGACATAGTTGCTTTAACAGAAACCTGGTTAAATAAAAACATAGTTAACTCAGAAGTTCTCCCTACCGGCTACAATATCATTAGGCAAGACAGACCACTTCGTAAAGGGGGTGAAACCGGCTTACTGTACAAGTCCAACTTAACTGTACGTCAATTACCAAACTCTTACCCCTCCCCCAATAATTGTAGCATACTTATCTCACAATGTCAACTTCACCCTAAAAAGGTCATCACCACAATTGCGATCTATATTCCACCTGGTAATTCACCTGCTAGCCTTGAAGACGACTTATCCTGGTGTTCTTCCACTTACTCACAAGAAAGCCGTATTTTGGGGGATTTCAACCTAGATTGGTTCACCTGCATATCAGAACCACCAAGTAATCTAATAAATCTCCATGGCTACCAGCAACTAGTCCAAATTCCAACTAGATGTGATAAAAAATCTAAAAGGGAATCCATCCTTGACTGGGTCCTAACTAACAACCCCACATTGTACCCCCATGCAGGCAGTCTCCCAAACACCTTAAGTGACCACAACATAATGTACCTTATACATAGTAAAACAAGCATATGCAAAACCACTAACTATATATCCACTAGAAATGCAAAGAAAATCTCTCCTGAGGTCCTCAATACTTTACTTTGTAACTGTGAATGGGCCCCCTAAAAACCCTCCCACTTGACCAGGCTGTAGCATATTTCAACAAAACATTTCTACAACGCCTAGACACTGTCGCTCCATTGCACAAAATCAAAGTTAGAATCTCTGCAAACCCCTGGCTCAGTAAAGAAACCAAACAAATCCTCAAGTCCAGAGACACAAAGTCTAAGAACCAAGAACTGCGCAACAGTGCAAAAACATGCATTAGACTGGACAAAAAATCCTACTGCATGACATTACAAACTAAATATCAGCACAACCCCCTCCCAAAACCTGGAAAAAAATCCTAGAAAAATGCATCCATACACAGATGCTAAAATATTTCCTAGACAGCAACATCCTGTCACCTACTCAGGATGGTTTCAGACCAGCCAATAGTACCACTACAGCCATCCTCTGCTTCAGACACAGTAAACCATCTCAAAAATGAAGGCCTGCAGGTGTCAACTCTTTTTTTGGATATGTCCAAAGCATTTGACACAGTCTCGCACCAAATCCTGCTAAACAAACAAAACCAATATCACCTATCAAATTCCACTCTTACCTGGTTCCAAAGCTACTTAACTGACAGGTACCAAGCTGTGAAATGGGAAAATTCTCTCTCTCCTCTGCTGCCCATAACTATAGGAGTCCCACAGGGTTCTATCTTAGGCCCACTACTATTTACAATATTCACAAATGACCTCCACACAGCATGCATCTATCATTCAGTATGCAGATGACACTACCTTAATCTGTGCTGCACAAAACATTCCCATCCTCATGCAAACAACTAAACTAGCATTTTCTGACATTGAAAACTACCTTACCAAAGCCCATCATATCCTTAATCCAAAGAAAACTCAGCTTATGATTATAACCAGTTCTAACAAAAACACTTATAATGGTCAATTCACTATCTACTCCACAAATGTTACTCCAGTCACTCCAGTGGCACAGGCAAAGCTATTGGGAATAACCATAGACTCCCACATAAAATTTGATAGTCATCTCAACTTAACTATTAAAACAGTACATGCCAAACTGGGATCACTCAACAGTAACAAACCATTTCTTACCAACAACATCAGGATCAGCAATTGCTCGCTCCCAACTTCTATCCACCCTACTCTATGTATCTCCCATTCTGACTAATCTCAACAAAACTGAACTAAGCAAAATGGAAGCCTGCTATAACAGAATTGCCCGCTTTGCTGCAAATTGCTCATATAGAACTCATCACTGTACTGCTTTGAGACAGCTACACTGGCTTGAACTGCCCAGCCTCCTAACCTACAATCGGCTCTGCCTCTGTCATTCAATCTGTTACCTCCCCAATAACTGTCCTGCCCTCAAAAACCTAGTACAACATCACTCAGCCAAAAGGCCTCTTAGATCATCAAGCAAACTACTACTAGAAGTCACCAACGGCTACAGTAGCTTTGGAGGTGCACTATATAATATTTCAGTGACTAAAAAGTGGAACTCTGTCCCCGCTAGCATTCAAAACACATCATCCAAAGCCTCCTTTAAAGACCTCATTGGGCAACATCTCAAGCAAAGTTGGCAGTGCCATGATTGCTAGTGAAAGCGGATAAGGTGCACATACTAAACCTAGAGTACTTGATAATAGTTTTCAATCTACAATGTATGTACTGTACCTGTGTACTATGTATGTATTCTACCTATGTTCCAAATTTCAGCTGTACACCACAAATCTATTAATTACCTTTATTTTTAAATTAATATTTTTTTGTTTGTTCTCTCCACTGCAGCTGTTGATGTGCTGCATACCACTGTAAAAACATGTCTTTTGTAATTTTGTGTATACTGATCATGTCTAAATAATTAAATGTATCTGTAAATTTTCTATGTGGAGCTTTTCTCCCCGGGCCTCTGCTGAAAATGGGCCTTTTCGGCTCAGACGGACACCCCCGGTTAACAAATGTAAAATAAATAATAAATAAAATTTTGAAAGAATGAGGAATAGTGGTTATGCATATTTGGGGAGAATCCAAATGGTAAAGGCTTTTAACTTTTTGAATGAGTTTGTTTCTCTCAATTTATGTACTTTAGTGCATTGACTACATTACAAAAAATAATTATTGCAAGTAATCAGGTTAACAAATCAGGTCAGAAAACATTAGCTTGTTTTTAGCCTTGGCTAGTTAAGCCTTGTGTGCTTTTGTTTCATCTGCAAAGCTGTAACAATATTTGTCTTATGAGTAATAGAGAAAGCAGTTGCAAAAATGGTGCTTCTTTCACTTTTTGAGTATTACATTTGCATAAGCATAATGATTTCTTATATATTCTAGGAACTAGTAAGACAAACATTTTCTCCTGGACACTTGTTATATTTGCCAGGAAATGCCACCAATCACTCTGACCTTCTCTGTTGCTGCTGGCTGTTGTATCTACTTTCATCCTCGGCTATGGTTAAAAGAGAGAAGGGAAATCTTGTTTACCTGTATTTTTGAATTTCCTCTACATATAAATATAAATGTCCTTATTCCCGGCAATAATTCATTTTTTCTTTATTTTCTGTTGCATGTGCCTACCTGTATAAATTCAGTACTGTGCCAACAATCTTTCATGCAAGATGAAAACAATAAATACAAAATGTGTTTAGGATGTTTTCAAAATTCATGTAACCTTTTGTTTTGGTATGACTGATTTACAAATACACATGCTCATGAACTGCTACACTGCTGTATTTCCTTTTCTGTAGTAATATGTCTGATTTAATAAGTAATTTTGAAGTAAAACGGCATGTTCTCAGAAAATTTTGTTCTGGTCATTCATTTGGCACAGCAACGCCCAACCCTCCCCAACCGGCAGTTTAATTATGGTACGGTGTGTGAGATTTCAGCCATGTTATATGTGAGGTTAGAAATACTTATGGACAAACAATAGTGTTAAGCAACTGTTTTGTTTGTATTTCTGTGACCTACACATAGCTGTCTTCATCTAATGCAACTGTTATAGCACTCATTTTACAATGGTAATCATCTTCTTCTTTCGGCTTTTCCCGGTTAGGGGTCGCCACAGCGGATCACCTATCTGGTCATGATTTGCAGTGGAGTTTTACGGTGTCGAGTTGCCAGCCCAGCACCCAACCTACCACAGAAGGCACACACATGCACGCACTCACACCTAGGGCCAATTTAGAGTGTCTGATCCACCTACATCATGTTTTGGGATGTGGGAGGAAACCCATGCTACCACAGGGAGGACATGCAGACTCCGCACAGAAGGCACCCCAGTCGAGGATCGAACCGGAGAGCCTCTTGCTGTGAGGTGGCAATGCTAACTGCTGCACCACCGTGGCCACCCTAATTTTACAATGGTAATAAATTATAAATATGTAGTTGCAATGTTTATTTCACAACTTTAAATATCCAGTCAGCTTTAGTAATGCCTATAACTTGGTACATGATTTAGAGTTATATATAGATTATTTTAATAAAATTATGACATTTCTATTCATTATCTGCTAACACATTAATAATCCTCTTTGTTCAAAAAATACATGCATGATTACAAACATGCTCATGCTTTCTTATGCATTTCATAATAGCAGTACAAGTAATATCTTCAGTTACACAAATCTGTTTTTGCAAATACCTGTATTTATTCAAACATGTTAACCCTTTTTTTTTGAGTCAGTTAAGAAACCAACTATTTTACTTTTTATAAAACTCTGGCCTTTTTACCCAACTTGGTGTATCTACTTGGCAAGCTGGTTAGCCCTATGCTTCTACAAGTCGTCATGCCTATGTTGACACAGGTGGCCTTAGTGGGTTATACCTGATCTTTATCTTTTTCCATGTGCTGTTTCTTGTGCATGCCTCAGTCTTCTCCAAGTATGACTCATGCAAAAGGTAAAGCATGATTAAGGTCTGTTTATCAGATTAGCTAGAAGCACAGCTTTGTGTCTTCACAGGAGTTTCCTCATTCGTGTTCTGGCTCTTTGAAAGATGGCAAGTATAGTAGTGAGGGATGCAGAATTAGAACTACTCCCTGTAGGGTGTGACATCCCCTTAGCCAAACCCTTTTTTCTAGCATGGTCATTACAAAAGGTATTGAAATACCTCTCTATCTCTTAGAGCAAGTAATGTGGACAAAGCTATAAATAATGGGAGGACAAAGGCCCGAAAATAGGGATACATTTTAAATACTGCTGTTACAAACTTAAAGTTGATTTTACATTAGCATGATTTTTCTGAAGGGTATGAAGTCTGAAACTGAAATGCCTGTCATTATTTTCTGACTTCAATTTTCAATGATTTGCCAATAATTTGCTAGAAAACCGCAATTTTGTGAAAAACAGACCAAAACTGAGGCATACATCTGGACATTCTATGAATCTGTACAATTGAGAGGTATAG
This sequence comes from Protopterus annectens, assembly GCF_019279795.1. Taxonomy (NCBI): domain Eukaryota; kingdom Metazoa; phylum Chordata; order Ceratodontiformes; family Protopteridae; genus Protopterus; species Protopterus annectens. The sequence continues at coordinate 497,265,815 of NC_056743.1, read as the reverse complement.
CTATTTATACTATTGGCACGTTTGGTGTAACCAAAACTGCTTTGTCACATACTGATTTTTCTTAAAGGAAAACACATACCTTTCCTTACTATGTGTCATTACAAGTTTAAATAAATGGTCAATAAGTTGAATTAATACCTTCTGATAAATGTTACTTGTTTTGTACATTAACATCATGTAGAACTGTAGAAATTACATTTTTGGGGACTTAATGTCAATATGTATGCACTTTTTACTTTTGAGTTTGATTTGTTTCAGTTGCTAGGGTATGGCACACAGTGCGGGATGGGAAGGGATTAAGCTTAAGATTTCTGTAAACCTAACCTGACATTCAGAGGACTCCATTTCTTTTTTTTTTTTTGCTTAACTACATTCTTATTTTGGCTATTCTAGGCCTATTTGCCTGTTTCCATGGAAAGCTTGGGATAGCTATGAACTTTGGAAACCTCCACAGCGCATCCATGTCATTCTGAAATAAGTTCATGTAATGTTGAGAGAAAGCTCACAAAGAACAAAATGCCAAAATTTTCCAGTATACCTCTGGACACATTTGAGTGTTAGTACAATTCACAGAAATGCATATAAATTAGCATAACTTGCGTTTATGTGCAAATGGCCCTGAATTTTCACCAATAAGATGAACATCACCATACTAATTTGTGAATTGCTGAGATAGATGGCAAATATATTAGGATACCACAGACGTACTATAATAAAAAAGTTGATTTAAATTCCCTCTGAATTCTGTTGTAACTGATTTTGGTTCATTTGCTGCTGAATATGGATTCTTTAAAAGCACATGGCATTAATTATTTACCAAAGTACAGATATCTTGTACAGTGTAATAAATGCTATGCATTTTTAAAGGTAACATCTGATAACACTGGTGATCTATGTTACTCTTGTCAAAAGTTGGATGATTTGCTTACCCTTATTTGTAAATCTAGACTTACTGATGATTGCACATGTGCAATTGACACAGCTTGGAGAACTGTTACATATATTAATGACCGGACTGATGAGATAAATGCTAGGCAAATAGCAAGTAAAACCCATTTACAAAAGAAAGTGTCTACTGTCTAAGAAAATCACTAGAACCCTAATGGAACAAGATAATACCACTGACAACTTTGGAATTCTGGCTCATAGGTTCATAGGTTGGTACTAGTCTATTGGCCCTAGGGCCTATACAAGCCTAGCTATAACAATTCCCTGGATATTTCTTCCCACAATATTTACTTCCTGGACCCCTGTCTAGCAGGGCAACTGACATGATTCCCCGTGGTGAATTTCCTATCTCCCATCCAATCGTCAAGGTTCCTTTTGAAGAGGGTCAAGCAGTCACTCTACTTGACATGTATGGGCAGTCTATTCCAGAGTATGGGGAGTCTCTGGGTCAGGAACCTATCCCTCCAGCATGCTTTGTTCATTGTAATGACAAGGTTTAGATCTCTGGAGCATGTGGCTCTGAGGGATTGGGATTTCTTTAAGTGGAGCATGTCTAACAGCTCAGGGTTTGACATGGCCTTGTATGTTAAGCAGAGATCGCCTCTGAGTAGACAATATACCACAGAGTATAGCTGGAGTTTTGTTTAGACGGTCAGCATATGGCATCTGCTTTAGGCCTGTGGTTCTTTTAGTGAGGTATTTCTGCGGCCTTTCCAGCTGTTGCAGATGTCTTGTGAGGTTCATACCAAACGGGGCATTATACTGTATAATGGGTCTAATGAGGGATGAGTACAGTGGGACAATGACTTCCTTTTTTCTGGATGAAAAGCCCTTGGTGATGAGATGTGTCACACAGAAGGATTTCCTGACTGTTGTGGTGATGTGGTTATCGAAGGTGAGACCCCTGTCCACCTGGATAGACGTAGTCAGCAATTTGCGAATTCAGAGACCATAGAAGAAAATAAAGAATAGAAGAATTTCACAACAGAAAGAAAAAGATACTGATAAATGTCTGTAAAGATAATATGCACCAAAAAGGACACTGCTTTGTTATGTAACACACAGATTACAGGGAATGATAGCATTTTCTATCAGAAATTCTTCAGTCCACAAAAAAGCAGCATTTTTACAAAAGAGAAGGTAGAAAAAAGAGGCAATGGGCAGGTGAAATGGAAGAAATCAAAACAATTTGGAAGGACTGAAGAACATTATTGTAAGAAAAAAGGAGAAAGACAGACACTGACAATATGGCTCAAGCTGTGGATGTACAAAGCCAACTGGATGAGAACTGTATGCTTGCAAATGTAATTAGCAATGAAAACAGTGGACTAATAAGACTAATGGTGATGAAAATCACTATTTTGTAACAATTGATAGAGCAAATATTGAATTAGAAGTTGAGGATTCTTCAGATCTGGTCAGAAAAGATATGCTTGTAATTGGAGATTCAGTTAATAAAGAAACTGGTACTTACTTTTGCAGAGAAGATTATGAACATTGACTAGTGTTATGCTTTCCAGGAGCAAAAATACAGGACATGAGACAGGCCTTAGAATGCCTTAATGTAAAGAAGTTTGGATCTGTTTTTATTCATGCTGGTATAAATTATTTCATTCGCAAGGACTTTCTGACTTTTAATAAGGAACTTGCAGCCTTCATAGCTGGCATAACTTGTACAGGCATTAGAACATATTTTTCACAAATCCATATATAGAGGCAGTCAGGTCACCATGAATGAAAAGATTTTTGGGGTAAATACCTACATGAAACAAATGTCCCAATTTAAAAAAAATGGAACTGTGTAAAGCATCCAAGCCTAACTTTGGGCACATTCTTCAGGCAGGATGTTGGGCACTTTTCAAGATCAGGGAAGAGAACTTTTGCAGCAGATGTTTTGTAATATTTGAAAAACACAAACCAGGATTTTTGCCTGGTTGAAAATATAATGGTTCACCATGATATGTGATGCATCTCTGATAGTTGGTAAGCTAGGAACATTCATAATATATTTTTATTTTTGGAGAATTTAAGTTCCCACATGATGATGCTATTGTTTGTGAAATATGGTTAATAAAACAATGCATAGAAGATTTTAAAACAGATTATATGGAAGCAGAACAGTCACTATGTAAAACTAAGTGAAATGATATCTTCAGTGGAAAAGCTGCAGGAGGCGTATGGAAAGTGAAATTGAAAGAGAAAAGTTAAAAAAACAAATCAGGATCTAGGTATACAACGCCAAGAGGATATACTTCATAAGAACAAGATACTTGATTAATGAAGTTAAAGGGGAGGCATTGCTTTTTATTCATTTCTGTAGCTTACTAATTCCTATAACTAGTGCAAATTAAGCAACCATACTAATTGAAGAAAGTACAGAATAATGCTTCACTCTAACAAGAAAAAAATACATCTTAAGATACAAGACATTTAATTCGTTATCTTCAGGCAACTGAAACACATAGAATAATGATTTATAGAAGGAATTATTTTAACCCAAGGTATTAAATTAATGTTTGTTTGATTAAGCTGGAGTAGAAGAAACTATTGAGTGCTGTTTTTAGAGTGTCGGCTCTCTTGCCTTGGAAAAATATGCATCAAGTTAATCCAAAAGATTAATCCAAAAGATATATCGAGTCTGAGGAAGCGTCAGTTTGGATGTGAAAGGGCTTACTTTGTAATAAACTGTTCCACTTCAGTCGTGTTTGTGCCTTTCTTTGTTATTTTTGTGCTGTTGTTTCTTGAAAGGTACTTAGTTCTCTGGAACTTTTTTTTGTTTATGCATTGAGTTAATGTTTGTTTTTGGGTAGGGAGGGAATTGTGTATTCTAATGAAAATAAGACATCAGGTTTAGTCGAGGTAAAATTGCACAAAAATATGATGTGACACAAAAATGATAGAAATAGAGTATGAAGGACCAGTTTGTAACAAAAGACAAAGTATATATGTAGAATAAAAGATGAGCATTATTTTATTATAATTTGACTTTCAGGAATGTTTATGGGTTGGCAGACAGAAGAAAGAGGAGTGAATACTAACATTTTAAATAAATGCACACAAAATAATTTAACATTTGAGCTTGGAAAGAAAAGTTGGAAGGAGGATTTCTTTACTTGCATAAAGGAACAGAAGAAAGTAGCCTTACTTTTAGCTAAAAATAGTATTGGAATAAAAATTGAGGAACAAATGAAGGATAAGCAGGAAAAAGTTATACTGAGATTGTTGAAAGAGCATATGAATTGCACTGGCTACAGGGTGTAGACTGACAGCAATGAGATGGAACACAATATGGCAGATGTTCTAGCCTTTCATCAGGGATCCATGGTAGTGGTTGGAAGTTTTCTTCAGCTCCACCAATTTCATTGCACTGACAGGAATTAATTACTTAAAAAATTAATTTATGAAGTAATTTTCTTTCTAAATATGTTTGTTTTATATAGTTCTTGAACTATATCTAAAAAAGAAAGGAAATTTTAACAATATTCCTGTCAGAAATCACTTTGGAAATTTTCCTGTCAGACTGCCTGTTTGAAATGAGTTCCAGTAAGACAAATTCTCAAGACTCCAGCATCAAGAAAGAACTTCAGTCTCTGATAACTATAATCCAGCAACTTACTGCTAAGATGGACAAAATGGATACTAAAATTGATACCTTCATAGAAAAAAACTACAAAACAAATAGACTTGTTACATATAGACCTGCAACAACAGAAGATCCAGATGACAGGCATAGAAGAGGCTGTGAATGACATGGAAAATAGAATCCAAGAAGAGGAAATCAACACTGAGTTTCTGCTGAAACAAAATACACATTTACAAACAAAGCTGGATGACCTGGAAAATAGATCTAGGCGCAATAACATTAGGATTTTTGGACTGCCAGAAAATATTGAAGGTAACAATATTACTTCTTTTTTAACAACATGGCTCCCTAAAACTTTAGACTTACCAGAAGCATTCTCTTTTGGTATCGAAAGAGCACATAGATCTATAGATAATACTAACTCTAACAAAAACTATCCCAGATCAGTTATAGTTAGATTTCTATCATCTTTTGATAAAGAGATGGTTCTTAAATCTGCTTGGGCTAAAGCTCCTGTTAAGATTAATGAGACAACTGTGCGTTTTGACAATGACTATTCTTCCTTGGTAATAGCTAAAAGAAAAGTTTTTCTGCCACTAATAAGAGAGCTTAAAAAAGCACAGTTTAAAGCATTCCTTCTGTTTCCTGCCAAGCTAAAAATCTTCCTTCCTGATGGTCCTAAAATTTTTGATGACTTAGACTCTGCTTTACTGTTTATCAAAAAAAATAAGATTTTGGATAAAATAGAGGAAATGGAATGGGCTAGTCCTTCATTAAGGAGACTGGCAACTGAATCTTCATGGAAGACTTCAGAGAAGAAGAAGAGACTAAAAAACAAATGATTTGTTCTATGTTTTTTTTTTTCTCCATTTTTTTTCTCTCATCATTTTACTTCATTATAAATCTTTTTAAATATATTTCCTGCATTTCCAGAAAGCCACAAATATTCTGAAAAAGAATTAATCAAAGTTATTTTTTGTGTGCAAAGAAATGTTCTGTTTCATAACCAGTCAAAATATCTGAGGAACTAATAACAAGCTATTATTCAATTTGTTTCTCTTTCTGAAAAAGAGAAGTAAGGTTAGTAATTTGATACATTTTTTTCTTTTTTTTTTTCTCCTTTTCTTTGTTTAAATAATGACATTCTATTTAGATTATGTAGTGGGTAAAGGGTGGGGGAGGGCAGGTAGAGAAGAGTAATGAAAATATGATAAATGGAATAATGACATATTTATTCCTTGTAAAAAGTTTATATGTTCTTCAAATGCTATTTCTAATTATACTTTCTTGATTATACTGCTTATGCTTGTTTGCAAATAATCTGTCATGCTTTAATTAATAATAATTAGAACTAAATAATAGTAGATAATATGTTTTATTTTTAACTCTATTAATATAAACAGTAAGTTATATTCCATTGTATATACTTTTTATATTTCTGCTTTACACTCTTTTATTTTCTACTCTCTTTTTCTTTTCTTTATTCTTTCTCTTTATTTTTTTTTCATATTAATATATAGAAACGCTTTTGATCATACAGGCACAGTAAATAATAAGATTTGCATAAAAATTTAGTTTGGGCAAAAATATTGAGTTTTATTACTTATTAATAACTTTGGGCTTAATTTCACTTACATAGAGGCTGTAATAACCTGTAAAATACATCGCGAAGGTTTTGTCATGTTTAGATGCATTTACAATGCTAAATGAATGTTTGTCACTAGTTTTTAACAAGTTTCCCGCCAAAATGTTAAGAGAGACAATCTGGGATGTGGGCTATCTCGTGAACAGTGTCCTCGAGTTGTTTTAAAAGCTTCAACTCTCAGAATTCACGCAGAGAAGCTGAAAGCAGTCAATTTGACCTTTGACCCATAAATCACACTGACACATCGCAGATTCAGGAAGAACACTCTACCAGGAAGAAGAACTGATGCAAATGCGACTATGTGAAGGAAAATGAACTCTTTAACATTTAAATGTGAGTTATTTTATATAATTACTTAAATACTTATGTTATAATTTATAAAATATGTCAGTTATGATTTTAAATGATGCAGTTTCTTGTAGAAAGTAAATGTCTTATTTTAGAAGGCATAGAAAATGAAACATTTATTCAAGTGTTTTTGAAAGTCTACTTGACTGCAGCATACTAATTTATGTTAAAACTTATGATCCAAACATATGCATTACTATAACTCATTTAATTCATCTGATTGACAAGCATAAATAACTTTATAACTCTATTCTGAAAGAAATTGTCATGTGATATATTTAAAGCAGCAGTATAGATATACAAAATACAGATGGCTTTCTCTACAATAATGCAAGTGTTTATGAGAATTTGCATAACTATGCAGTATGATTTATAACAATTTCTATAAATATAATATTTTATTCTATTGACAATAATGAGTATGAGTAAAATGCTCATATACAAGCAATTCAAGATTTTTTTTTGGAAGCTGTTGACTGCATTTACATGACAGAAAATAGATGCATCTTAATATATGTAACGTATGAACCATATCAGCCAAAGTTTTTGATTTAAATGAATATTAGAACTCATTTTTACATACTTTGAATAATTTAATATGTAAATATGCCTTCCCTTTTTTTTTTCTCTCTTTCTTTCACTGTCTCTCCCTCTTTCACGTCTTTTATTTCTCTCTCTCCTCTTGGTTCCTAATATCAAGTTTATTTGAATGCTATTTGAATACAAGTGTATTATATTACATAGATGTATATAGTAGTATGAATAGTTTTAAAAAGTTTATTTTAGTTTATATGATGCTGTTTTATCAAATGTGTAGTCTTGTCTTGCTAGATAATCGAATTAAAAGCTGTTAATTTAAGTTAAATATAACCAGTATTAAATTGATAAGGTGGTAGCTGAGGTGCTGCTGCTTAGGGTAGGGGGGTTAACTTGAGTGGTAAATACTACTCTAAGTTGGAGTTTTTAACTCCAGGCTGGATGCAAGGTTTAATCCTTACATTATTTTCACTTGTTCATTGTTATATGTATATAGTTTTGACATCCACAATACATTTTGTAAACTCATTGTCACTACAAACAAAATTGAATCCTATACAAAATCCCATAAGAGATTCAATAAATACAGCTATATTTAAAGGTACACCTAAAGGAGAAGATGTAACATTACTTATTATGTTAATTGTTATTTTGATCATAAGATTTTTAAGTCTTAAAAATGCCAAATGACATCTTTAAAAGGAATTTCTTTAAACATTAATGGATTGAATAATCCATGTAAAAGGGCAAGCCTAATAAGATACATTAATTTACATAAGGCCAACTTAGTCTTCCTGCAAGAAACCCATCTATTGAAAAAAGATATTGATAAACTAGCCACAAACAAATATACAGTATTGGTTAGTTCAGAGCACACTCAGAAAAAAAGAGGAGTGGCTATTTTGTGGAATAAAAGTATGCCCATTCCTAAAACCATTAAGTCTTATCAGGATGACAAAGGAATGTTTTGTATGGTTACAATACAAATTAATGGGAAGACTTACACATTAATTAATGTATATTGGATACCTGGAATTGGTATTAATACAGTGAAACACCATCTTGATAAGATCATATCATTCTCTATAGGAGATATTATTTTAGCTGGTGACTTTAATTGTATACTACATGAAAGTGATACTACCACTATAGGAAAAAGAAGAATTACACCGAATGCAAAACATTTAAATGATTTTGCTAATTCTTATCACTTGAATGATATTGATAATCAGATTCAAAATCATTACCATACACCTTTTTTTCTAATAGATATAAAACTTATTCAAAAATAGATAGGGTCTTTATTTCTAACCAGATGGTAACAGATTTAATTAATTCCAAAATCATTTCATGTCCTATATCTGATCATAATTCAATTGTTTTTGAGTTCATGATAAAAAATACTCACAATGTTCAGATCAAAAGGATACCAGGATACTAGCATACTTAACTCAACTAAAAGACTATAAAGAATATATACTTTCAGAAGTACAACATTTTTTAGACATAAATAATACTCCTGAAGTCTCCATTGTCTATGTTTGGGATGCCTTAAAATCATATCTATATGGACAAAGTATCAGATGGTATAATAATAAAAGGAAATCTTGGGATAAGGAATTGTTAGATATTCAAAGTAAATTAGACTCTTATAAACATAATAATAAAGAAAATATTATGGACAAGAAAGTTATTGAAGAAATAAATAAACTAAATGAGAAATACAAAGAAATTTTAACTCATAAAGTTAAAATAACTTTAGAGAAATACAAGTTTTTGTCTTACTCAATAAGTCCCAAATACTTACATAGACTTAAAAATAAAACAAAAAGGTTGAATAAACAAAATCATATCAAAGAAATCTTTTCTCTAAGGAAAAAGAAGAATGTTTCTAGTCTACCAGAAATACTAGATGAATTTAGAAATCACTTTCACAAAATTAACCATAATAACATTAACATGGAACCTAAAGATAAAATAAAGGAGTTTATAACCACAAACATGAATAAAAAGCTTAATAAACAACAGATTAAACTATTGGACAAAAGTATTTCATATACAGAGGTTATTTCACAAATAAATAAGCTTAAATCAAACAAAGCACCGGGTAATGATGGTATTATACCAGAGATATATAAAATCCTTTCTAAAAGTACATATTCATTAATACATAACGTTTTTATTTTGGCCCAAACTGAGTTAATAACCCCCCCATCTTGGCAATATACATTTATTTCACCAATATTAAAGCCTAATAAAGATCCAACTAGATGTACTTCATATCGGCCCATCTCACTACTTAATGTTGATTATAAAATTTTTATGAGTATTTTTGCTGATAGATTGAAGACAATTATTCCCGGCATTATAGATATAGATCAGACAGGATTCATTGTAAATAGAAATACTTTTGATAATATAAGAAGAACTTTAACATTAATTGATTTTGCAAATAGGAAAAAGAAAGATTTGACACTTATTAGTCTTGATATAAGTTCAGCATTTGATTCAGTAAGCTGGGACTATCTGTTTACCTTACTGAAGTGCACAAACTTCTCAGATGCATTTGTAAATCTAATTGAGCATTTATACAAAGGAACATTGGCTTATATTAAGGTAGGAACATATGTCTCACAAAAAATACCCATTTTTAAAGGTACAAAACAAGGATGTCCACTTTCTCCACTATTATTCACTTTAGTAATGGAGCCTTGGGCTAATTTGATCAGAAACAGTACTGACATAGAGGGTTTTGAAATAGATGAAAATACATCTAAAATTCAACTTTTTGCAGATGATGTTCTAATTACATCAGCAGGATCTAATTCTTCTATGCAGTCTCTATTTGACAAAATGATGAATTTTAAAAGTATTTCTGGTTTAATATTCAATGAAGAAAAAAATAAAATACTACCTATATATACACGAAAAAATACTCTTCATTAGTGATTTTACTAAATATGTACCCAATTCAGGTCAGATAACTTATTTAGGTATAATATTATCTAAAGATATTAAATCTATTATATATAATAATTATAATACCTGTTTTCTTAATATACAAAATCTTTTTAATACCTGGAATAATATGTTTTTTTACTATGGAGGAGAGACTTACAATTATTAAAATGATAATATTCCCCAAGATTTTATACTTAATACAATCAATAATACTTCCACCTACAAAAATAATTATCAAGAAATTGAATACATTAATGTTAAATTTCCTATGGGCACCTAATAGACCTAGGATTGCATTAAAGAAACATACTAATAGCTGGTCTCAAGGGGGTATTTCTTTTCCAGACTTTAATTTATATACTATCTCTTCTATTGTAAAAGTTATTACTTTATTAATAGATCAGTCATATGTTGCAAAATGGAAAGATTACTGGGAGCTAATTAGTATGCACTTCATGAAATCCCCTTAACACACAAAAAAATGATTGTAAATAACTCCATGTTATGGTTACTAAAGGAATTTTGTACTTCACTTATTACACCTAAACATATGGTTTGTTACCCATTAAATATTATTATTAGCTATTGTAACTTTATATTCATGCACCCTAAATATAGGGAATGGAATTTTATTATATTTCCTATAATGTATACTTAGGGTATGCTTTTGTCATCTACTTCTGAAGGAACTCATTTAGCTATAGATAATGATCTAAAGTACTGGTATCAGTTGATATCTGATAATAAAGTTAAAAATCTAGATTCCTTAAAACAAGAATTTGATCTAAGAGAAACTTGCTGGTTAGAGGTTCAGACCTTTAGACAACATCTCCTTAATAAAATAGATCTAATGTATATAACAGTTAAAGAATCTATTCCAACACTGATTGATTACTTAATATTAAATTTACAACATAAAGTTTCTGATAAAGGTAAGCTTTCATACATACATAGAATTATCAGACAGGAAACCTTTTACAGTGAAGATACATACTGGAATTATTTCACTTCCATTAATGGGGACCCACCAAATCAACAAGATAAACAAAATATATTGGAATCTGCCTATAGAACTACGTCTTCCATTGTCTGGAGACTTTATACATGGAAATTTTTACATAGATCTTTTTATACACCTTTGATGATGAATCAAATAAATAATAAAGATAATCTATGTAAAAGATGTAATGTAGAAATTAATGCTGACTGGGCTCATATGTTTTATGACTGTATAAAATTGAAAGAATACTGGAAGTCAATTAATGAATTTTTGCAGGCTCTTTTTACAGATAATTTCATTATATCTAAATCTCTTATATTATTCAACACACCTGTACCTCAAAGTGTTAAAAAGGTTAAGCTTCCCTTGTTATGGTCTATTCTAGCAGTGGCTAGGAAAATAATAACCAGAAATTGGATTTCAGATACACCTCCTTCGTTCAATGAATTTAAAAATGTTATGAATATAGTGTGCCATATGGAAATAAACACAATTAGGTCAAGAACACCTAGAAAGACATCTTATTATATTGTATGGGATAATTTACAAAATCTGTTAAAAAAATCTTAATTTCAATAGCATGGTATTTTAGTTTAATTAATTGATCTGATTGTAGTGGATGTCTTTGTAAATATTTTGGTTGTTTTGTTGAATGTTATAATCATATCTATTTTTAATTACTTGTATAAAATTGTTATGATATTTCTTTTGTATGTTAAAACAATAAACCTGTTTTGAAAAAAAAAAGATGTCTTGGGGGAAAGATAATACTATTCTGATAAAAATAAAACAGAATAAAATGGGGTATTCAGTTTGTTCAAGACAATATGGTTCTTAAAGATTGAACAGGTGGTAGATGGAATACTTATAACATGGTATGAAGCACATTAACACATCCAGTGACCGTGTCAGACTATGCACCTATGGAAATTCAGTTTTGTAAGTAAGTGCTCAACTGTTGTGAAAAACATTGGCATTTTCCTGAATTTCTTCTGAAATGGAAGCAATATTATATTAAAATTTTAGTAGTAAAGAGTTTGCAAAGGATTGGTATTATTGTCAATTGAAGATTATAAATAGTCTCAAAGAAAGCAAGTACAATATGGGATAGAAGTTGCAATAACTGTGTAAAAGTTAGGAGTTTATGGAAGCTAAGTATAACACAACCGAAGGCTAAAATGTCAGATGCAGAGTACTTAGAAAATAATAAGCATATAGTAAAGGTTTTAAAACAATTGTTTTTGATAATTACCATAGAACAACCACATTGTTGGATCAGTGTTTGAATGAATGATGATCACAGTCAAGAACTGTCAGGGTGAAAATGGACCAGGAAAGATTTATGAATGTCATGGTAAATTACTATTGTATACTATACAGCCAAGCTGATGAGGCTGAGAATAATACACAGTGTGGCAACATATTGATTATATTACAGCTTCAATTAAACTAAGTAAAAAAGAGGGGCACTAAAATAAAAATAAATGAACACGAGATTAAAGGAGCAACGAGAAACTGGAAAACTCCTGGAAGTGATACAATTCCAGTAAAAGTGTGGACAACAAAGAAGGAACAGGCAATGCATGTAGATAGTATTTTTCTGGATGTGGGTATGTTCTTTATTTAAAAGCAATAGTGTTACTTACACCAAATGAGGGGAAATATCCTCTTGCTCTAGGATCATGCATTCCCATTTTGATTCTGAGTTTTGACCTTTAAGTATTTGATATTGGCAAAAAGAATACCAAAAATATTACCAAGAATAATAGACCTGCATCACTGTAGGTTTGTATAAGTTACACAGACCTTTGACAACATCTAACAGAACTCTTATGGATTATAATATACTAATGTTAATAGACTGTATACCTAAAAAGCATTTGACAGTTTAAGCTGGGACATCTTTTGAGGCAGTTGGATTTTTACAAACCTGTATAAAATTATCAACAGAGGAGTTCATGCGAGTAAAGTGTGGTGATGATCCGTTTAAAGTATATCCTCTTATAAGAGGAATAAAGAGGCCATGTCCACTTTCACCATTACTATTTATTGTACATTTAGAGCCATTAACCGGAGCATAAGATATAAATGGAGAATGCTAATGAGAAAATAACCCTTTTCGGGAATGGCATAAGATTATAAATTAGGAATCTGTAGTGTGATAAATATACATTTGATAAACTGAAATTTTACGTGTTTAATGTATGGAAAGTAAACTAAGCAAAGACAAAAGCTATGATAATGAATTATGTCCTAACATGTGATCTAGTACAGAACTTCCCCCTTTCTTTGGGGTCATGCCATGATGCAGTACTTGAGAATTTGATTGACATGGGATGATTGTTGCACACGTAAATCTGTTAAGCATGTCTTAAAATAGATGTTGCATTATATACTAATAAAGACAATGGAAAAACTGTTATGAGCATTTGGAAAGAGAAGAGCTGAGATTTTGAGAGCAGCTGATTAAAAGAAGATGCAGCAATAAAATGGGATGAAGCTAGACAATCTTTTGGATTATTGATCTCTGATCACCTTGCATATGCAGGCCTAATGTTGAAGGAAAATATGCAGAGACTCATTAGTAAATTAGTTGAACCAAAGATGGGCTTTATAACTAAGGTCCAATCTGAAATAATAGACCAGAAAAAAGTAATGAGGGACCATAAGGCAATTTTGACAGCGTACAAAAACAAAACTGACATGCAGTAAATGATTAAATGGAGATATATTAGTTAGTCAAAGGAGGGAAATGTTTTGTCACAGTTTATTGAATATCTAGAAATTTACAATTTTTGTTTGGAAATGTTTGTGATAATGTTTCTGTACCACTACAAGGCTTGAATCTTATAACTGGAAAATATATAACCTCCATATAAAGATGTTCTTGTTGAGTTTTAAACCGGGGCGGCTCGTGGCATCGGGCTGCCGGACTGCAGCCCCCTCAAAATAAAAAATAGAAAAAAAAATTTTTTAAATTTCACGGAATTCGTGCATGCGCAGTAGTCCCAACTACTGTTGGTCTATGCGCATGCTCAAGGCAGTCCGGCAGTCCCCATAGAGGGACACAAGGAGACGTCTCTGCACTTTTAAAGTGCACAGACTCGCTGGGATTATGGGTCGTGTCTGGACTGCAACAGCAGCAGTCAGGACAGTCTCGTCGTCGGGAAGGAGCTTTGGGATCTCGTCGGGAAGGAGCTTTGCTTGGGATCTCATGGGTCTTTGGAGTATTGCACGGGCAGGATGTACGTTAGCTGGATATATTCAGGTAAGTGTATGGTGCTTTTTACTTTTATTGTACAATGTTTATACTGGATTGACTTTGTGTATGGTGCTTTGTTTTACTGGATTGACTTTGTGTATGGTGCTTTGTTTTACTGGATTGACTTTGTGTATGGTGCTTTGTTTTACTGGATTGACTTTGTGTATGGTGCTTTGTTTTACTGGATTGACTGTGTGTGTGTGTGTGTGTGTGTGTGTGTGTGTGTGTGTGAGAAAATGCCCCAGGTGCTCATGGTGGTGTGGTAGGGAATACCTCAGGCTTGAACCCTGTACCCTGTATGCAGGTGTTAAAGACTTGAGTTCCCTACCCACCACCATTTGTAAAAAAATTGCAGATTTTTGCCTCATATTCGATCTGATCTGTTCCTCATAATATCTGTGGTTTGTAAATGTTCCAATGCTTGATATTTGATGGTGTAGTAGTAGCATTGTTGCCTCACAGCTGCAGGTTCTTGGGTTTGATTCTTGGCTGGGGTTCCTTCTTTGTGGGGTCTGTATCTTCTCCCTGTGTTTGTGTGGGTTTGCTTTTGTGTCCTCCCATGTTACAAAGACATGTCTGCATTATTTCTTCCTGGGCCTCTGCTGAAAATGTTTTTTTTGTTCCAAGTCAGACTGTCCTGATTAAAAAATGTTAAATAAAATTGACAGGCATTTGAATTTCAGACTTAAGGGTTTCTGAATGTTTAATTCCTTGCATATTTGATGGTGCAGTGGTAGTATTGTTGCCTCACAGCTATAGGTTTTCTGGTTTGATTCTTGGTTGGGGTGGCTTCTGTGTGGAGTCTGCATCTCCTCCCTGTGTTTGTGTGGATTTGCTCTGGTGCCCTGCCATTTTACAAAGACGTGTCTGCAGTATTAATCCCTGCGTCTCTGCTGAAAATTGTTTTTGTTCTGTCCGCAGTAAAATTGACAGGCATTTGAATTTCAGACTTCAGGTTTCTGAATGTTTAATTCCTTGCATATTTGATGGTGCAGTGGTAGTATTGTTGCCTCACAGCTATAGGTTTTCTGGTTTGATTCTTGGTTGGGGTGACTTCTGTGTGGAGTCTGCATCTCCTCCCTGTGTTTGTGTGGATTTGCTCTGGTGCCCTGCCATTTTACAAAGACGTGTCTGCAGTATTAATCCCTGCGTCTCTGCTGAAAATTATTTTTGTTCTGTCCGCAGTAAAACTGACAGGCATTTGAATTTCAGACTTCAGGTTTCTGAATGTTTAATTCCTTGCATATTTGATGGTGCAGTGGTAGTATTGTTGCCTCACAGCTATAGGTTTTCTAGTTTGATTCTTGGTTGGGGTGGCTTCTGTGTGGCGTCTGCATCTCCTCCCTGTATTTGTGTGGATTTGCTCTTGTGCCCTGTTATTTTACAAAGATGTGTCTGCAGTATTAATCCCTGCGTCTCTGCTGAAAATTGTTTTTGTTCTGTCAGCAGTAAAATTGACCGGCATTTGAATTTCAAACTTCATGTTCTTCAGAATACATAGTAGCACAACCTTTTTTTCTAGCAATTTTCTAAGTTTATAAGGTGAATATTTTAAATTTGTCCCTATTTTTGGGACTGTATTCCCCCATTATTGGCTTCATCCGGGCTTTTGTGCTAAGGTTGACAGCTATGGCAAGAAATGAATTCACTGAATATGTTTGAGGGCTGTATTCCCTCATTACTGGGTTTGTCCAGGTGTTTTGTACTAAGAGGTTGACAGCTATGGTGAGAACTGAATTCACTAAATGATAGCCATTTAAGTTTCAGTCTTCCTCTCTTTTACAAAGCAGCTGATGTGGCATAGTGGTATGTTACTCTGACTGTTTTTTGCTCAGGGACCTTGGCAGTAAAATGTATGGTGGCAACACAACATTTTATTCTAGCAACTTTCCAAGATTATACAAGCAATGTTTAATGTGTCCCTGGTTTTTGGGCTTTTGACCCCCAATACATTTTGGCTTTTTCCAGTTTTCTTGAGCTGCGAAGTTGAGATGCAGTTGAGTATTGAGTAGATTTTACAAGGAGCTGACAACTGCAGGGGAATAGAAGTTTAGTGTTTTGCCTAGTTAATACTATAGCACAACAGGTTGTGTACTTGCTTTTGATGCAGAAGGCTGTGGGTTCTACTCCCACAAGGGGTGGATGCTGCCGTACTGAGAATGTTCTCCTTGGTGAAAATGCTAACTATGAGTCTGTTATCAGTTTGCCATCCATTTCCTCTTGCAATATTATTACTAGCTTATCATTTTTAATGTAATATAGGCAATTTATTCCTGAGGGGCAACAGACACTTTATTTTTCGATGAAACCATGAAATATAAAGGTGATTGCTAGCAGCAACCGCTTCATTAGTTACAGATTTCTTTAATGTGGAATTATTTAGATGTCTTACTTCAGAGATTGTGCATATTTACTGATAATGGACTGTAGAATTGTGCATATTTACTGATAAAGGTGGACTGTAGAATTGTGCATATTTACTGATAATGGTGGACTGTAGAATTGTGCATATTTACTAATAATGGTGGACTGTGGAATTGTGCATATTTACTAATAATGGTGGACTGTAGAATTGTGTATATTTACTAATAATGGTGGACTGTGGAAGTCTGAGTAGACTTTTTTATGATAAATCTTCTCAACTGGGCAGTTTTGCCATTATGGGTGCATATGGTTTGTTTCATTGCTTACTGGAAAAATGTTCAAAACAAATTTAAAACACCCTCTAACAAGTGTACTGCATTGTACAAGGAATATACTTTTAGTACAATGAGGAAGGTGTATCAAAGAGCACATGTATGTTTCATATGCAAGGGGCCTATGATTTGAAAACAGCCCAAAATTAATCTTTATCTGCCACTGGCAAAATGTATTTTCTTTGAATGTGGGTTTCAATGCTGTTTCAATGAATGTGAGTTTCTAGGGCAGAGAAGTTTTAATGCTAAGTTTTCATTGTGAGACTGCATTGCTTTGTTTAACAGATGACTTAGTGTTTGTGCTGTAAAATACAAAATAAAACTTTCAAATGAAGTCCAACTCATCATAGAAGTAAAGCAGTATGCACATTAGTGTTTATGGTAAATGGAGTGAAATAGCCAAGTAATGGTTCATTGGAATGGCTGCAGAGGCTCCATTCAACCATTATTTTGTCAGGGGGGAAGGGCAGCAAACTCAGACAGGCCCAGCTGAACTATACCTCCCAACTGTCCAGATTTTCAAAGAATGAATAGATTTTTGCTTCTTATTTTTGGTTTGTTCTTCATAAAATTTGTAGTTTTCTGGCAAATCATTTAGGAATTAAGTCACTAAATAATAAGTTTCAGACTTCATAACCTTCAGAAAAATGCATGTTAAAGTAAGAGCTGTTCTATCAGCTGTCTCAATTTATACAAGAGCAATTTTTAGTACTGTTTATATGTGCCCCCAATATATTTGGTCTTGTTCAGATTTACTGCATCAACAGGTTGAGAGGTACATGCAAATAATTTGCTTTATAGAATTAGGCATAGCCAACCTCTCAACTGTCCCCAATTTTTGGCTCAAAATGTTGCTCTTCCCCCTAATAATCCCTCCGCAAAATAGCAATTTTGGAAGAAAACATGGAGGGTTTACAGTTAAGAAATAACTGTAATAATCAAAGTTATAGATTACTTGAAATGCATGTAGAATCTTTTATTTTGTCAGCTACTCAAGGTAGCAGTACTAATATTAAAGTGTCCCTTCTTTGACAGGTAGCAGCTGTATTGTGTGTCTATTTTATATTTTTGCATCACATTTTTGGTCCATTTTTCATAAAGTTGTGTTTTTTGACAAGTTAGTGACAAATCACTAAAGACTGAAGTTAGAAAATGACAGACATTTGAGTTTCAGATTTTATACCCTTCAGAAAATTTATACTAATGCAAGACCTATTCTATTATCTTTCTAAGTTTATTAGAGCAATATTTAAAAATTGTCCTTATTTTTGGGCCTTTGTCCCACTTCTGTGTATGGCTTTGTCCAGATTAATTGCTCTTGAGGTTGAGAGGTATGACAAATGTGTCAGGGCCATCACAGTCAGCCAGAGAGATTTCAAATTGTGACATGCTTGTTGCACCCCACTCCCCCATGTAGTGACTCTGGATGTGTCCAAGCAAGGCAAGGAGTAGCTGTATCTACCTTGGATGGGGAGGACACACTGCATAAGTACTACAGTGGCTTTTCATCTGTCCTTGATTTTGCAGAATGGTCTGGTTTCTATCATATTTTTGTACTGTTGATTTATGCTTATTACTCAGATTTATGCTTATTACTCAAAGTGCCTGTTTCTCTGTGTTTAAGTAGCAATGCTTTAATGACCATAAGGTAAGCTTGTCTGAGATCGTAAGATGCAAGTAAGCTTTAATAAGCATACTGTTAAAGAATTGCCAACATTGAAAGCCTTTCTGTTGTTGCCATGCAGAGAATACTTGACTAGATAATCTATAAACCTTGGGTATTAAAGGACAGGATTCCATTATTTTAAAAAGCTCATTACACTTGTTAGACACTTCCAGTCATCTCTACAGACTTTACCCGTAAACTAAACAGAATGCCAATCATGTGTGGTCCATAACCTCTACAGTAATCCTTTAAGCAATGTATCTTGAGCTTGTTTCTTGTTTGCTTTTCATTTTTTACTTTTATCATGTTTTCCCCATGAAACAAGTTGTCAGGCAGCAGGTCTTTTTGGATAAGAAACATTTTACAAGTGGGGCATCACATAGATTTCTACTTTCAGCATGTTACTTGGTACTTTAATAAAGCTGAATATATTATAATTAGAACTGCAGTGCAAGGAGAAGTGGTTTGAATTGAGTGCTTCTGGTTTTTCTTATACTTGATTTTGACTGGCATTCCAGTAATGTATTTAAAAAGTAATTTATTTTTTCATGCCTCACAACCTTTTGTTTCCATCTAGATATTAGGTAAGCTGTCATGCAGCCAATGCATTGAAATATTTTTATTCTTCTACAGTTATTTTTGTCTTGATTGGACTTTCATAATGATGGTTTGCCACCCAGGGCAGCGTATTTAATTAAAGTTAGTTTTTTTGTGGTTTTGTGCATAGCTCCTCCCCTTTCTGGTTGACCATACACCCTCCCCTTGACCCCACTCATTCAGCTGTCTCCTGCAGCCCCCCTGTGATTTGAAGTCACCAGCCACCATTGGTTTTAAAATAACATGTTCTGAAGAAATTAATGTATTACTATCTTTAATGTTGATGGTGGCTAAGAAAGCATTATTAGGAAGTAGAAAACCAAAGACAAATCATTAATAAGAGAAGTAAAAAATATTGTTACAGAAATTAAAACTATGGAACTGTGAACTTTTTAAATGGAATTCTGTATCAGACTCTGGTAAATGAGCTTGTAGAGGACATAGACATTGAACAAGGTACTGAAGACCTAGGTAGATTGAAATACAATGTATGACGTTACTGGTCCATTTCTTAAGACTGTAATATACAATGAAAAAATATGGTCACTGGCTTAGTCCTGATAAACTATACTATAATTGTCGACTTGAGTATAGTGTTTTTATTTATAGAGCAATGTTAAATCATTCTGGAGATCATGACTAGCTACAATAATGTTGTGGTCTATGGATTTACATGCCTGACAATGGCAAGTTATTTATAATTAAATGTAAGCATTGGTCCTCCAAAATGAGGTTAGTCTATTAGTATTACACAATTATAAAATGGACCCATCAGCATTTTCTGCAGGAAATACTAAGTGCACCATGCATGGATACTGCCCACAAAATAAAAATGAAAATGTGGTAAATGAATATCATTGATAACAGCTAGACTTGATAACTATTCCCTGATGTGTAGAATAAAGTAGTTCAATATTAGAATTGTTTTATATTTGCCATGTGTATATAGTAAAATGGGCAGAGCTTGTTAGATGCTGTATGAAATCTGATGCAGTGGTAAGGTGGCCGAAGTTAGTGCAACATTGTCAGTAGTGTATACAATAATGTAAAGCATTAGTAGTCATGGCAACATGACATGACAAGTTGATGTACAGACACATTTTGTCTTCAAACGGATTAAGGCAACATTCGTCATGATCGCATTTCAAGATTACAGCCCAGGAAGAACCCATGTTAGCAAGGCATTTGTAGCTCTTCCTCCTTCTCCATTTGGGGTCATAATTTAATTGAATCTCTAGAGATTCATATGGTTTAAATGAGAGCTATCACTCATGGCTGACAGAGAGAACTATTGAGGCTTGACATGTAGAAAACCTGAAGCTATTGGCTGACAGTAGGATTGACTAGAGGGAGTGGCCCCTGCAGCTAATTCTTTACCTTTAAAAAGGCAAATGTGACTTAAGCATTTTCAGCAGAAAACGAAACTTATTATATTCAGTGTATTAACAACAACAACAAAAATTGAAGAAAACAAACATAATAGTTATTGAGATTGTGATCACATGTTTTTGAACAATAAGTATGAATAGTCCTGAAGGAGGGGCTATGGGGAAGGAAGGCAGATTGCATTGCTGGGGAAGAGAAGGCTTTGTAATTAAAAAAAAAAAAAAAAAAGTAATGCAGACTATATTATAATCAGTCAGTTTTGGGTAGAAAACAAGTTATCATGTACTGGGTGGGCTGCAGGTACTTTATTACTGGGTAAAACATAAAGATGACTTTAGCTTGCTTTGAAGAAAACAAATGGATCAAAAGTAGAAATTTCACAGAAATGGCTGATGGAATTCATTTTTCTTTGAGGGGAAGTGCCTACACTTTCCTTTGCTTCCAGCTGTGCTTCATTTACACCCCACCTACTCCAAGTTTGCTGCAGCTCATGAGAAAGGAAAAATCCCCAATACATCATTCACCATTGGTTGTATTTTTCAGCTGATGTCTTGATAATTTTCATCAAGCAACCCACTCCCCATCATAAGATAGGCACTTTTGCATCATCTCTCCATAATGGGAAGCAAATGACGTGGGGTGAAGCTAGACAATCTTGGATTACTGAACTCAATGTGCATATACTATAACATGATTAGAGGACACTAAGCATTAATGTCAGCATAACAAACCCTGATCCATGCCAGAAATGAGAAAGTGCTTAATATATATAGTTTATTAGACCTTTGTAGTCTTTATTTGACAAAAAATCCATACTGGGTTTATGTGTGAACAGGTATCTTGTATTTGAAAGTTCACTGTCTTTATTTAGCAGTGAGCCAGTGTACTATTACCCCAGCTAAGCCTAGGATGGAGTCTGAAAGTCATGTCCACATTGACCATCTCTATGGGACTAAATCTTTTGAAGTTTCCAAGATTCGCATAGCTTATTTGGCAAAGACGAAAAGGTTATTCTGAAATGAGATAAGCAAAGATAAAGTTCTGCTCTTTCTCTGCTTCCTACTAATATGATGTGAATAAACTGCATGCATTTTTACAGACTCATCATAGAATACAATGCCCCTTTTGGGATGTACTTTACCCGACACCTGCAGCAATTACAAAGACCCCACAAGTATCTCACCAAGAGGATCAAGGGTCTCAAACAGATGCCATATGCTGCTCGGTTAAAAAAACTCCAGCTCTACTCAGTTGCATACCGCCTACTTCGAGGCGATCTATGCCTGACATACAAAGTTATGTCAAATCCAGAATTAATGGACATGCTCCACCTCAGTAAATCTAAATCCCTTAGAGCCACACGCTCGAGGGACTTGAACCTCAGCACAGAAATAAATAGAACTTGCTGGAGGGACAGGTTCATAACACAGAGGCTCCCTTTGCTCTGGAATAGAATTCCAGTTCATGTGAGGCAGAGCACCTCAATGAATCTCTTCAAGAAGAATCTCGATAAGTGGATGGGGGATCGTAGGTTTGTCCCAGGGATTACTCCTGTGTCACTATTAGACAGAGGCACAGTAAACTAAACTTTAAAAAGGGCACAGTTTACTCAAATCAAGGGGTGGCGTAAGCAATACAGAATCGGGCTAGGCTTATAATTGCCCCAGGGCAGATAGCCTAGTATGAACCTATGAACCTATGGAACTTGGGATTGAACATAGGGCTGAAGCTGGGCACTGGAGCCTTTGTAGGAGAGATGCATCTGATCTAAGAACCTACAGATGTACTCCCCACCCTGGCTTCAGTAAGCATTTTTTGTGCCTTTATGTATGGGTGAAGGTTAAACTGAAACAGATTTAATCTCCAAATTTCTCCTACAGAATTTGATGACCGTAAACAAATTTGTTGAAATCACTGTATATGTGGTAAAAAAAATATTTTCTTTGACACTGATGTCCCAAATAGTAGTAATTAATGTTGATAGGAAATTACAAGGCTAACTGCTTAAGAGCCCTTACAGGCTTAGGCAATACTCTCTGATTTTACCTGATATATGGTTCCTAGGGGCAAGAGGAATGGCATATTTGTGTTTATGCCTTGAGTATTTTACAGATTGCCCCTGTCCATAAGGGACATGGGTGCTACCCCAGGTATGAATTTGTAATTCCGCATCCATTTGCCCAAACTGCCTTTGAAAAGCATCAGGGAGAGGCTCTGCTTAACATGAATAAAAATTCTGTTCTAAAGAAAGGGTAATGTCTGAAACACATCTGTCTCAAGCATGTTTTGTTTGAGTTGCAGACCATGTTTAGATCCATAGATTGGGTGACCCTTCTGCTATTTGTCTTGCAAATGTTTAATAGCTCCATTAGGAGCTGAATTTGTGACTGCCTTTTAGGTTAGGCATAATTACCCCTTAATAGGATGTAAGCAGACAGATTAAAGGAATAGGGCTTTTAGTCTGTCTGCATAGGATATGTTTACAACCTGTATTTTCTTTGCGAGGAACCTCTGAGGTCACTCCAGCTGTTGTAAGTGGTTAGTCAAGTTGCACCACTTAATTTGAGTTCAGAATTTCATTTTCATATTACAATTTGGGATGTGAGCATGTAGCCATCAGCAAAACAGAGAGATCTTTGTAAGTGAATTTAAGTATAAAACATTGTTGAGGTTATACAGATTGAGCAATGTTGCTCAAACAACTGTAAGCAGTGCTGATTCAAGCATGCCCATTTTTCCTTTGTTGACCAAGTCTCCTTATGAAAATTATTGTAACAGTTTGTGTTTCCTGAGACTCTGCAGTGAATCTATTGGGTATGGAACTTGAAAATAAATTCACATATTTCTGCAAATATTTTATTTTGTTTTGCTAGCCAATACTGAAAGATGTGCAGGAAAATATTGTATAGGTCTGGTTTGAGAGTAAGCCACTTTTTTCTATATTGCATTAATTTTAAACATTTAATAGCTGCTTTCATAAGTGTTCTGTTTTATATTAGCAGGCATTCTGTGTAAAATGATGTTTTAAAAAATAAAATGGAAATAGTGTATAGATTTCAACACTGCTGGAGTAAGGAAAAATAAACATAACCAAGCTCACAAACAAATGGAATAAAACAACATAAAATTTATTGTCCAAATACTTTCATAAACATTGAAATACTCTATAAACAAATATCAATGTAAATATACTTAACGTGCCCTGTGAGGAATGATGCATCCCTCTTGGTTTCAAAATTGATTTGAGACTGCAGATTTAACTCAATCTAGGGTATATTTTCCATCCCACTTTATCCTTCATATTTTTTCATCTGTAGTTTATTACAGTATTTATTTTTTTCTTTGCATTTGCATGATTTTTCTATTTAAAGCTTTCAGTAGAATTTGTTTTTCTCAGTACAACCTATAAATCGACATCACTGCTACTATTGCCAGTTTGAGTGACAGATGAATTATGTTCTCTTGAACATTACCACTGCCTCCAAGAAATATGAGAGGCACTTGGCCTTAAGACCATCTGATAAATGCAGACTGCTGCCTTACGTAATATACACATGCTACACTCAGGCTTTAAACTGACAAGCTGAAGTACAAAGTTGCAGTTATTGACTTTCAAGACTCTTGCCTATCTTGTTTCCAGTTCAGTCTGACTGCCAGTGACTTAGTTTATTTTATGCATGTACATACACATACACACTCACACACACACACACACACACACACACACACACACACACACACACACACACACACACACACACACACTCTCTCTCTCTCTGTCTCTCTCTCTCTCTCTCTCTCTCACACACACACACACACACACACACACACACACACACACACACACACACACACACACACACACACATGCACACTCATAAAAGCTTGATAATGTTACACTTGTAGTGCTAGCTTCCCCTTTACTGCCTTAACAGTAACACAACCAGCTAGGTAAATCTAGCACACAAGAAACATAGTTACTGTTTGTTCTTAAAATAAGCCAGCTGTTAAATATTTGTATGGTAGCAGTAGTTCTGAACAGTCATCCTTCAAAAGGTGGCTATCAAAAGATGAGATTACACCAGGATGTGCACTCATCCTTATGATAACAGATAATTTCAAAAGCTAATGGTTGGTGGTTTTGTTAACACACTTTACCTAAGGCAAATCATGTTGTATATCATGTAAAACGTAATGTGCTGGCAGCTGAATCCCTAACATAATGAAAAATAAAATAAATGGGGTTTAATAGATAACCTTTATCTGGCCCTATCAACACAAGAAGTAAGAATTTTACTGAATTGTATCTACCTCTGTCTTGTAGTCAAAACAACAATTACATAGCCTCACAGTCCAAGAATGTCCAGGCTTGAGCTTCTTTGCCAGTGCTGCGGTCCAATGTGTACACTTCAGAAGCAAGACAAAACCTGGAATATACTAGTCACACTGCTTGCTTAAACAGTCTCAAGATTCTAAATTTCCTGTTTTGGCTTTAATTTTTAATGTAAAGTTTGCTGTTTTCATAATAACTAAAGCAATCCATTCTTTGATATGCAAATAACATTTTGAGGAATGCGGAGTGTTTGGCACTACAAACGTATACACATTTGAGCAGGCGTTTTCACATTTTTGCAGATCTGCTACATTTTTGTTGAAAGTGGTTTTCTATTTTCTACTATTTACATTCTTACAGCATGTGTGATAATACAGCTTGTAAAATTTTAATGACAACAACTATCACTATTTATTTTTTAGGATATAATTAAATTTAACTTGACTAAATACAACTTTTACAGGTCCTTTCTTTACATGATCTACAGAAAAACTATTAAGATTCATTCACCTGTCACATTCGTTTCCCCCTCTATAGAAGAGAGTTTTCTTGGGTCAGCAACACGAAATGAGCCTTGATGATTATGGATGAAGTTATACATTCTGTTATGATACCCATTCCCCTATTTTGTATAGTCCATTACTGATTCCTCTCTACTACTGAACTGCCATACAGTAGGACTTTAATCCTACATTGCACCTAAAAGCTTTCCATTTTACCCACTGGCTCCTTGTAACAACTTAAAGGGATTTTGATCTGTAACTGTTATGAATTATCTACCATATGGCCAAGGATGTAGATGAAGGGCCCTTTACCTCAGCTGCCTATGATCCTGCCTTTGGCTGGAGTCTGCTATTAAAGTATAATACTAGATATACAGTGCACATTCTGTACTAAGAAACATATACCTGTATTATAAATGGAGTGTAATTGGGACTAGCGTGTACAAGGGATGCACTCAAGACATCAGTTTCTGGAATGTTGTCCAAATAACATTATCTGGCTTTTTTTCAGAATGTCAGTGGGAAGATTGGCTACAGTATTGTAGTGAAGGAGAAACTTTCTGCAGTACTCAACTGTCCACAGGAATGCCATAACTTCCTTTTTAGTAACTAGTCCAGATCATACCTAGATAGCTTTGACTTTTGCAGGGTGTAGATTAAATCTCCTGCCTCCCATCTGAATATCAAGATAACCTACATTTGCCATTCCTGCCGGACCTTTTTCTCCCTTAAAGGTCAACCCAACCCTTTTTAATCTGCTTTTCTACTATCTAACATACTGCATATGTTTTGCCAGAATTAGCAACATATTGCAATGTTATCAATATAAGATTCACCATAATCTCAGCTGATGCTAAGAATGTAGTTCCTGAGCCTCTAGAGTTGTAGAATGTTCATCCCAAAGGGCACTGTAAATTTATACAGTCTTCACAGGTGACAGAAGCTGACCTCTCTATGCTATTGGTGGTGGTAGGGGTATCTGCATGCCCCAGTAGGTAACTTCCCAGGTCTTTCAGCGATCCTGTAGCAGGCTTCTATTCCTTTCAGGTCTCTCTCCTTGACCCATATGTACTAGACTGCATGACCTGCAGCTCATTTAAAAGAATCAAATTCTGTATAGATGTGACTGGTGGTCATACCTAAACCCAAGACAATGAAGCTGTGAAATCCCACAACTAGGCCACTGTGCTGTCCAATATTTGTCCTCCATCATTCTTGACCATTTTCTGTTTTTTTTTTTTTTTAAACAACTCTTTCCGTTTGTAAGTTCATTTCAGCATATTTATCCATCTTTTCTCTTTGCTCCCATTTAAATGTCTTATCTGTCTCTTGTCATCTCGCTCCCTCTTACTTGAAACATCCTGCAGTGGAATTGATCCACCCAGATTTCTTCTTCCTGGTTTATTTTTCTTTTATATTGGTGATTCATCTACCAAACAACCTGTCCTGTTTCTGCTGAAGCATCACGTTGAAATCTTCACCTAAAAATATTTTGGTCATCCTGTCTTTTTCCAAACCATAGGAAAACTTCACTGAAATAAGCTCTTCCTCTTTTTATTTGGGACACATTTTGAGCATTCCCACTGTTTATTCCAACTTACTATATTAGATGATTCATCTTCCATGTTCACTAAGTTGAACCATATTTCTAACGACCATGAATCTCCTTCTAAACACCGCTGTCCTTCCCAGTAACATTGTAGAAGTCAATGTAGAGGAGTTCTTGTGTGCTTTAATTTAGTCTATCCTGAATTTGAACTCCCTCTTTACTTTTCCAGCTTTCCATCAAGTCCTTCTTACTTGATGTGAAATTCCTTCCACGTTCCAGATAATCAACATTACCTCCTCTCTCCATGTTTTCACTTTGTCTGATCGCCTCTTGTTGCTCTCCAGTCTTACTCCTCCAAATAAAAATAGGCCGGATGGTTCCTAGCTCTGGATGTGCCTACATCAATTCCCAACGCTCCTTGCAAAAAAAGTTGGGAGGTTAAATTAATACAACTGCTATGCTTTTCCTTCTCATTCTAATACCCCATGTGCCTTAACCCCTAGCCTAATGCCCTTTGTTCCTTAATCCCTTATTGATGTATGCCTCTGTCAGGTACCTCCCCTATTCCTTACAACAAATTCTGTTTCCACATCTCTGCTGACTTACTCCCAAAGCTAAGGCCTATGTTTGAACAACTGTGTTGAGACATGTGGTGTATTTTATTTTTTTATAATCTCTGACAGGACCATACTACCAGTCTCCTAGAACAACATCTGCTGACAACTAGAAAGCAAACTTACACCGGTGATTTTGATTATTGCTTACAAGCCTGAGACACTAGTTTTGTCTGCAACATCTGTTAGTGGAAGTTTTTAACTTGAAGCGATAAAAATAATCAGCAAGGAATTGTCAGTGACAAGGCTACAATGACCAGCTTAGATGTCCTTCTATTCATATGTTATGAGTATTGCAACATATAGAGGAAAAGGACCATCTATGGTTATGATGAGATTTTACACAACTATTCTTTCTTATTAGCTGGAATTGGATAGCTTTGTGTATGCATGTATGTGTCTGGATTATAACACAGACATTAAGGTTAGATGCATTACAGACATTGGGTGAGACCTAGGTGCTCTATCTCTAGAGATCAGTGGAATTGCGCTGTCTCTGGAATCAGCAGCAGTCATCTAGAATCCCACTAGTTATTTACAATGATGTGGAGAAGCATTCGACCAGAGTTTTGTTTGAGGTACATAAAGGAACTCTGGATCATTTTGTCAGATTGACTTTTAGTGGTGAGTGATATCTCTACTAATAGCATATTTGCTGGCATGCAGTAGTGGACCTTGACCAGATCACTTGTACAGATGGGTAAGAAGTCACCGTATGAATGCCCAACTTTCTCTAATTTACATAATACCTTTGATAAATATACTTTGGGGAGTGACTTTATTTCCTGTACTTAGAATATTTCAAGTACTGTCTAACATCTCACAGTTTGTTCTGCTCCTCTTTTCTACTTTCTCCCCAAATATGTGTTGCACTCCCCACTATTGAGCCTTGTGTACCATCACCTTCATGCTCCTGCATATTGCCTGCCAACTTCACTACTGCTTTTCTCCACTTCCCAGTACCCACACTTAGGGGTAGCTGATCTCTTTCATTTTTTATATTACATTTAAATTTTTACATTAAGTCCTTGTTTCCAAACTGAGCTGAGATGAAGTGATTGACTAACTCCATTTTGATCAACACCCTGCATCACTTTGCCTTCCTCCTCTCTCACTTTTAGCAGCACCTGGTTAGACTTTGTAATGGAATTAATGCAAACTGTATTCTGTCCTTTTCCCTTATAATAAAATTCATCATCACTAACGGTGCTTTCCTTTTTCCTCTATTTCCTATGTTACCTTCTCCCCTAACTTCCTCTGCCCACTGATGTTCTTCGTCTCACATTGCTGCAGTCATAACCTGTGGGTAGTCCGCTGTCCTCGATCGGCCCGAATACCAAAGAGCTGGGCTGGCGTCGGTCATTGTCGCCTAGAGCTGACGTCAGTACGTCGTAGTACATAAGCGCATGACCGACGCCATATCCTCAGTCTTTCTTGCCGCGTGGTCCGAAGCAGAAGCAGTGTTTGCAAGTGCCGTTCGGCGTTCTGAAATTTTCATTTATCGAGTTTCAGACTGAAGACCAAGTTGGGCTAAGTACCCCGTTGGGGAAATCTTTGTCTTTTCTTGCCTCAGTTATCCGGATGTCAGAAAAAGTTAATAATTGCATTTCTTGTGGGAAACAGATACCTCATAAGGATTTTCATTCTTTCTGTATTCCTTGCTTAGGGCCTGAGCACGACGTGGTCGGGTGTCGCTTTTGTGCTAGATTTAACAAGCGCACCATTAAACGGAGATTAGAGTGTGCCAGGCTTGTTTTCGGTAAAAGGTGTAACTATAACATGCCGTCGGATCCTCTGACGCCCGCTACCGCTAAAAAGCGTAAAGATAAATCTTTGAAGTCTAAACCGGATGAGTCGTCCGTTGCGGACGCCAGTTCTACGGAGCCTCCGGTTGAATCTGTGGATCCTGCCGAGGGTTCGGCTGAATCCCATGGGGAACCTTTACTTTTACAGGAGTTGGCCTCTCAGGAGTTAGGCCCGGCTGAAGGTGCTTCTCAGGTGTCTGTAGTTCCATCTTTACAGAAGGTTATTAGGCCTTCTACTTCAGTGGCTAAAGCCCATGCTAAGGCCAAACCTTGTCATGTTGGCCCTGGTCATAGTTCTAGCTCTCCAGCCCCTGTTCCTAAAAAGCATATGTTAAAAATGGCTGAGGACTTGATTACTTTGATCAGGGGTTCTATGCCCCCCCCAGAGAAGAGGCCTAGGGTGGAGGCAGATTTAGAGGGGATGGATCATTCCTCAGACTACTCTGATTCCTCAGCTGAAGAAATGCAGGGAATTTTTGTTTCTGCCACAGCATAGGCCCTTGGCTATTCCTCCTGTCTTAGAAGTTGTTCAGGATGTTTTTTCTGAATCTTCCCTTAATCACGATTCTTTACCTCCTGCCCCTGTTAAGCCAGACAGATATTATAGAGTTCCAGAAGCACATAAGTATTTGTACAAGAGTCCTAGAGCTGATCCGGAAACTATTACTCAAGGTCCGAAGGGTATTAGGGCTTCTGTGGCTAAGAATCCAGTTCCTTTGGATAAAGATTCTAGAGCTTTAGATAGATGGGGGAAAAAAGTGTACACCTCCTCTACGTTAGCTATGAGGGCTTTGAATTGCCAATTTCATATGCTGAAGTATCAGAATTTTTTGTTAGGTCAATTGAAATCTAAGGTGGATGCTTTATCTGAGGGTATAGAGTGTAAGGAGCTCCAGGAGTTGGTTCATGCATCAGATCAAGTTGGCAAGCATTCTTTGCAGTGTGGTTTTGATGCTCTTCAGGCTGCATCCAGGGTGGCTGCTACAGGTTCAGTTATTCGTAGACATGCCTGGCTTAAGGATCAAAATTTGTCAGAGCATGTTAAGGCTCGGATTTTGGATGCTCCTCTTCAATCTGAAGTACTTTTTGGTCCTTCTGTGGAATCAGTTTTGAAAAAGATGGAAGATAAGGCTAAGTCTATGCAGACAGTCAAAGATTTTATGCAAGTGCAGCCCCCTAAGTTTAGTAGGAATTGGCCTGCTAGAGGATGGTCTTTTCCTTCTTCGGATTATCAGTCTAAGGGCAGGTCTAGGCGTGGTAGAGGCAGAGCTCATGCTCAGGGTTCTTTCAGACCTAGGACTTGGAGTTCTCCTGCACAGTCTTCTGGTGAGGGCAGGGGTCAGCCTTTTCGTAAACAGACCCAATGACCTGTATCTTCTGCTGCCAGACCCTTCTCTACTGGCAGCTCCTCTAGGAGGAAAGTTGGGACTTTTCAAACAAAACTGGCATATGGTCACCCAGGACAAATGGGTGTTGGATATAATAAATCACGGGTACAAGTTTTATTTTCACACTTTTCCTCCTTTCAAAGGCATGCCAGATGTGCCTCCTCAGCAAAGGATGGAGGCTCAGGAGCAAATTTCTTTACTTTTACAGATGGGGCAATTCAGGTGGTCCCTCCGTCAGAAGTAGGCCTAGGTTTTTATTCCCGTCTATTCCTAGTGCCAAAGAAAGGAAACACTTGGAGGCCAATTCTGGATTTGTCCATTCTCAATACCTACCTAGACATTCCAAAGTTCAAGATGTTAACATTACAACAACTTCTGCCTATGCTGGGCAAAGATCACTGGATGGTAACCCTGGATCTCAAAGAGGCCTATCTTCACATCCCTATCAGGCCCAGCTGCAGGAGATTCCTGAGATTTCGGGCTGGTACTTCTCATTATCAGTTCTCTGCATTGTCCTTTGGTTTATCTACTGTGCCCAGAGTATTCACAAAAGTTCTGGCTCCTGTAATTGCTTTTTTCAGACAGAGAGGAATACAAATTTATCCTTATCTGGACGATTGCCTGATTCTTGCTCAAAACAAAGACAAGTTACTACAACATCTCCAGTATGTGAGACTGGGCTGAGGAGAGAGTTGCCTAGAAAAAAATCAAAACACAAAAGTTGTTGACCAATAAGGGTAAAACATGGTAGCAGAAAGAAAATGCACACAGGGTCTTGCTCTGCCTTTTATAAAGTGTATTCTGCACTGTCTGATAAATGCATCAAATGTTCACAAAGCATGCACATATTTGTGTATACAGATTCTGTGTGCTTGCTTATCAGTTAAATATACATTTTATGTAGTATGTATTACCATAAAATTGCCAGTGTTAACTGGATTATGACCCATTAGACATGAGGAAGTATTTTCAGTAATGATTTCCCCTAAAGTCTCACTGTTTGTAAGAGAAGGTTGGGAGAATCTAATTGGTTGCTGCTAATTTTTTGGCGATCCATACTATAATGTAAAAAAGTTACTATACTGATAGTAATAGGAATCATGGGAACCGTGAGGCTAATGAGGCTTCTGACGCTACACCTTGCCAGTCCCCACCATCAAGTGTAATCATTTGGTGAAGTGGTACCATAAACCATACCTCTACATTAGAAAGAAATTACAGCACTTTTTTTTATGTGATAAAAGCATTTAATTTTTTGCCACAAATCTCTTAATTTTGACAGTCTGCACTGCACCTAAAAGTATATAGTACAGAAATAAATTTATTACATATAAATTAACAAATATTGACTGCTTATCTGGTTCTCTGATGCAACCTGAATGTAAATTCAGAGAATTATGTGATTTTTACCACTGTCTGTGAAGTACAAGTGAGAAAAACAGAATTAATAATTCATCTAAGCACACTGGCACGTCTTGTATGCCTGGCAATTATTTGTCTGCAGTCTACATTAATAATATAATTAAAAATAAAGTTTTTGTTATTTAGTTGCATGAAAAAGGTAACTATGTTTAAGCCCACATCTCATTACGGCCTGATGGGTATTTTTTTTACACTGTATGATTTAACAGGCATGGGATCTCTTCATGAAAGTAAGCAGCAGGAGTGAAAGACAAACAAAGAAACTTCTAGCAACATCTTGAGGAGAAGCTGCATGGATTTCAAAAGTGTAACATACAGAGCAGGGTTCTGATATTATGAACGTAGAGAATACTGACTTATAGGCTGCTGTCTTATGTATAGTAAGGCACACTCTGTGTAAGGAAGCATTCTGTAAGCGCATTAATGGCACAGTTGGAGTTTGGTAATGCAGACCGAGAACTTACAAAACCTGGGTATGGAAATCTAGCCAAAGAATGCAAAGCTTTGCAGGAAACAAAGACATACTGTTATTAATTAAGTCATACTGGTCTAGTGTATTGACATACCAAGGGAAAAAAGGCTACAGCACAAGGAGAGGTGGTACAAGAAAATGCAGAGAAAGTGAAGTCCCATCTAGCTGTAGCATTGCAGTCAGAACTTTAGTTCTACTCCTGTTGTTTTAATGTCTACGACCTTAGACTCCAGTGATTACCATGGTAAAGACCTAGATACAACCATTTTCTTTTTACTGCTGTTTCCTCGACAGGTGCCTAAAACACAGATGGTATTGTCAAGAATAACCGAGTCTACACAAACTGTGGTCTTTTCTCCTGCCCATGGCCACATGGTAAGCAGCTTTTCTTTTGTAGTCCTTCCTTATTTGTGTTGTGATCAGCCTGATTGAACTTCTGTGTCAGAATCTACAGTGCACTGGTGAAAAATGGATTTGCATTTCTTATAAAATGTATCTCCTGGAGTTGTATGAATGCTCAGGTTCCTAAGGGTAAAAATGGATTTGCTTATTCACTTTGTTGATGGGTTGATTGAAGTGGGCAGTGCCCCTTTAAAGCAGAAAACTTGGGAGAATAGATTTGCTCCATTTATGATGTATCTTCTAATAAGGATAGCATGATTAACTAGTGAGGACAGCAAAGTGACAGTAAAACAACATAGAAATGATAATTTTAGCAGTACAATACTAACAAAAACATTAACTGTTAAAGTAATATGCAATAAAGAGCCAAAGATTCTTATGGGTGCAAGTTTAGTGAGAAGTGGAAAAAGTATTGGAAGAGAGAATACAGGCAAAACCAGCAAACCAATCTCTAAGTTACAACACAGCGGAGCATGTCGACAGCATAATACAAGTTTGTCTTAAGTACAATGTGAGGTCATTTCAAAATTACCAGCGTTTGAAGTTTATTTATAGAAAAAGTGTTTCAAAAATTGTACTCCAAATTTACCTAAGGCAAACATTTATGTGCAAAAGCACATATTTGCCTGCTCCAGGAGTGATTGTAACCTTGGAGGTCATTGTATTGGTTAGCACAGAGTGCTATAGGTATGAGGTTCTCTGATTTCAGACAAATGCCCACTTGGTAAAATACATTAATTTTGTGCACCAGAGGCACACTCCTCAATGTATGTTTGACTCCATTATCTAATGTGGACATTGTTTGCTGTAGCTATTGTGCTTTGACTACATTATTTTGGGACTCCATATGTTAATTTATACTACTTTGACGTGCATTTGAATTTTAAATTGCCTCAAATCTCTCAGCACCTGGTATGCGATTGTCACCGTTTAGCTAGTTTTGTGAGTTACAATCAGAATATCAGTGCTACTATGTAAACTATAAGTTAAGATTATTTTCTGTTTATACCATTCTGCTTACAAGTTTTTTACATGGCCCATACAAAGTTTATATAGCACATTTCTGTTTAAGTGAGTAAAACCTTTCAACACACCTGGCTTTCCTTCCAAAGAAGAAATTTTTGATAACGTTTCTCAAACAATGTTGAGTACAGCATGAACCAAATCCTGTGATGAACTGTTTTAATGAATCTGTTTTCCTATAATACACATTGTTACATGTATATATTAACATTTTAGGGCATACGTTGAAATGTTAGTGTATATAGTTACGGACTATGAAATGCAGAATTCAGAATACTGGTTTCCTGAATCACAAGTGTATATAATTGTGAAAATCCTGCTTTGCTCATTATCATTATTTATAAGTGTGTAAGTAACAAATTCATTAGGTGTGCCTGTGGATAAAATCTTTTGGTGGGGTCTGTTGGAGTGAAAGTGGCTATGTATGACTTGCCTTAGTATGTTTGATATTGTTATGGTTTTAAAGGCTGCATTTGGCTCCCTGTGTTTGTTCAGTCACCAAGTTGTAACAGCTAGGTTTTCTCTTCCATCACTGCTGTGTGACCATGGGCTTGTTATATGCAAGTAAGAGAGTAGGGGATGTGCCCTCCCAACATGCAAGGTACAGAGGGGATTGTGCCATGCAAAAATACTCCTGTCATTTGAATGTTTTGTGATTTAGCTTTGCAGATTTCTGAACATTTGTTACGTATTCAGCAAGTCATTTTTGAATTGTTTGCTATGTTTCTGCTAACCTCGCATTTAGGAGCAACACATCTTTTAAAAAAACATTTTTCTATAACAGTGCAACATTACATATATAGTAACTATGCCATTAGACTTGCCAGCTGTGACCTCTCCTTAATTAATATTCCACACTTTGTTGTTTTAGTATACGTTTTCCTAACAGCTTTCTTCCTACAAGCTTGACACTTAATTCTACATATCCATCTTACTGACATTTCTTCCACACATTCAAACTTCTGCTCCTTCACAGATTTAGCTTATCTGTCCACTCTTCTTTTCATAAAATTTGCTTTGTATTCCATTTTCTGTTAAACTGTTCTAATCACATTGGGATTGCAAACATTAGTATATATCATCTTGACCTTCTGGTCTCTCTGATCTTTCTCCGAAATCCTCAAAATCACCATTGGGCTATTTATTTACTAATTACACTATAAATCTCGCCACTACACTTCTAAAGTCATTTAGATAATAAACTAGTATTGTTTTTATTCCATACTTGTATCAGATATCACTCTTTGCATTTACTTCTCTAATGTTGCAAGATTCCAAAAGTTGACCGCAATATGCTGGCCAGAAATGGCTCAATATTATGAGACAGACTTCATCTTGGTGCCCACAAACCTAATCCACCTGTCTAGCCTTATCAGTCATTGGTGTTTTTTTTTTCTACAGGCTGTCTTTAGTTTTTTCCTAAGCCAGTTGATAAGAGTTCATAGGACTCTGTAATCTCTGGAATTGGCACCTCCTCAGGTTTCATGCTGGGCTAGACTTGTTTTGTGTGTACTACTTCCATTGCATCGCTGCCAAAACTCTTCCTGTGTGGCTCGCCTATTGTCTGCTGAATATTGGATTCTAACACCAATAATTGAACCACCGTTTTAAAGTTTCACTTTCACTGAGTCAAAGTCACAAAGCTAAATCGACCCAAATTACTGTTACCACTCTGAGTTCATGAACAATTTTTGTGCGGTTTCTCGTATACACAGATTTGTGCATTATCACCAGTATTCAGCCCCATCATAGGTTCATAGGTGTATACTGGGCTTATGGCCCTGAAGCCTTTACAAGCCTAGCCCATAGGATTACCCTGGCATCATGCCACCTGACCCAAGTTCCCAGTGCCTCTGTCGAGTAGAGCCACTGGAGTGATCCCTGGGGTGAATTTTCTATTTCCCATCCACTCATTAAGATTTCTCTTGAAGAGGGCCAGTGAGGTCCTCTGACATGTTTGGGAAGTCTTTTCCATAGCATGGGCAGTCTCTGGGTTATGAACCTGTCCCTCCAGCACATTCTGTTGATTGTGGTAATGAGTTTGAGATCTCTGGAGCATATGGTGTGGAGAAATTGGGATTTCTTTAGATGTAGCATTTCTAACCAAGCTGGTTCAGACATTGTAAGCCAAGCAGAGATCGCCTCTTAAGTTTTTTGAGTCTGTGCATATAGGACAAGTGTTTATGGCCTAGGGTCCTCTTTGTGAGGTACTTTTGCAGCCTCTCCAGTTGTTGCAGGTGTCTAGTGAGGTACATGCCAAATGGGTCATTGTACTCTATGACTGGCCTAATGAGGGAAGAGTAGAGGGAGACAATGACCTCTTTCTTCCTGGATGCAAAACCTTTCGTAATGAGATGTGCCAAATAGAAGGACTTTCTGACCACAGAGGCAATGTGGTGGTTAAAAGAGAGGTTGTCAACCTCTGTCAACCTGTGTTCCCAGATCTCTTATAATGCCTTCTGTGTTCAGTGGAATACCATGTGGTAATTCATGGGAACCAGGTTTTTCCCAAAGAGGATGACTTCACATTTTTTGGCATTGAGCTTAAGGCCATGGTTCTGACACTAGTCTTTGGTCTCAGTGAGGCCTTTCTGTAGGATGTCAAACATCACTTGGGGAGTTAAAAGCTCCCAACTTGCAATCATCTGCGAACTTTGTCAGCCAGAGTCCCTTCATGTTGGCCTGGACTTCAGAGAAGTAGATACCAAACAGGAGAGGACCCAGGACTGAACCCTTTGGGACTCCACTCGTGACTGGTCGGCAGTCTGACTTGGAGTCTGCTACTTTCACACTGTGGGTTCTATCTGTGAGTCAGTTTGCAACCCACCTAGTGATATGGGGTTGATGCATAGCTTAGTGAGTTTTTCTAGGATTCCTGAGTGGGGAATGATATCCAAGGCCTTGGCCAGATCAAGGTAGGCTGTATGAACCACCTTGCCTTCATCCACAGCTCTGGTGACTGACTCAAAGAAGTTGACCAAGTTGAGCAGGCATGATCTACCCTTCCCTATATCCTTGTTTATTAGGTCCATGATGATGCGTTCCATAGCTTTGCATATCAGACTATTCAGGTTAATGAGGCAGCAGTTTCCAGGGTCATAGGTTCATCGGTTCATAGGTTGGTACTAGGCTATCAGCCCTAGGGCCTATACAAGCCTAGCCATATCAATTCCCTGGCTATTTCTTCCCACATTATTTACTTTCCTGGACCCCTGTCTAGCAGGGCGACTGACGTGATCCCTGGGGTGAATTTCCTTTCTCCCATCCAATCGTCAAGGTTCCTCTTGAAGAGGTCCAAAGAGGCACTCTGTTTGACATGTATGGGCAATCTATTCCAGAGTCTGGGGAGTCTCTGGGTCAGGAACCTATCCCTCCAGCATGTTTTGTTTATTGTGATGACAAGGTTTAGATCCCTGGAGCGTGTAGCTCTGAGGGATTGGGATTTATTTAAGTGTAGCATGTCCAACAGCTCTCGGTTTGACATGGCCTTGTATGTTAAGCAGAGATCGCCTCTGAGTAGATGATATGCGACAGAGTATAGCTGGAGTTTTTTAAGGCGGTCAGAGTAGGGCATCTGTTTTAGGCCTGTGATTCTTTCAGTGAGGTATTTCTGAGGCCTTTCCAGTTGTTGCAGATGTCTTGAGAGGTACATACCAAATGGGGCGTTGTATTCTATAATGGGTCTAATGAGGGATGAGTACAGTGGGACAATGACCTCCTTTTTTCTGGATGAAAAGCCCTTTGTGATGAGGTGTGCCACATAGAAGGATTTCTTGACTGTTGTGGCGATGTGGATGTTCTTCATCTCACATTGCTGCAGTCCTTACACTTGGGTAGTCCGCTGTCCTCGGTCGGCCCGAATATCAAAGTATAAGGCTGACGTCGGTCAAGGCGCATTAGACTGACATCAGGACGTCAGGGTACAAATGCGCATGACCGACGTCATATCCTCAGTCTTTTTTGCCGCATGGTCCGATGCAGAAGCAGCGTTGCAAGTGCCGGAGCGTTCTGAAATTTTTCGAGTTCGGAGTTTCAGACCGAGTCAAAGTTGGCTAAGTACCCGTTAGAATATTTTGCTTTTTCTTGCCTCAGTGGTTTACCGGATGTCAGAAAAAGTGAATAACTGTATTTCTTGTGGGAAACAGATACTGCATAGAGATTATCATACCTTGTGTATTCCTTGTTTAGGGCCTGAGCACGGCGTTGTTGGGTGTCGCTTTTGTGCTAGGTTCAATAAGCACTATTAAGAGAAGGTTAGATTGTGCCAGGTTAGTCTTTGGGAAGCGGTGCAATTACACTATGCCGTCGGATGCTCCGGCCCACTTCTTCAAAGAAGCGCAAGGATAAAGCAGCTAAGCCCAGGGTAGTGACCCGGTTCTTCTTGGAGCCGGTGGTTCCACCGGAGGTTTCTCTGGAGGCCCAGGGGAGACCTTGTTATTGCAGGATGTGGCCTCTCAGGAGGCAAGTCAGGCTGAAGGGGCTTCTCAGGTTACTGTACTCCCTCCCTTCCTAGGGTGGTTAGGCCTTCTGTTTCCAAGGCTTCTC
This sequence comes from Protopterus annectens, assembly GCF_019279795.1. NCBI lineage: Eukaryota > Metazoa > Chordata > Ceratodontiformes > Protopteridae > Protopterus > Protopterus annectens. The sequence goes on along the minus strand of NC_056743.1, from coordinate 497,227,130 downwards.
CCAGAGGCAGGCCAGGTTTAGCTTCAGTTGGTGTCACTCCTAGTTCTTCAGGATCTGTGCCCAAGAAGCATATGCTTAAAATGGCAGAAGATTTGATTACCTTAATTAGAGGTTCTTTGCCTCCGGCTGATAAGAGGCCTAGCGTGGAACCTGCGTTGCGGAGTCTTGAGCAGGCTACAGATGTTCCAGAGTCTTGGCTGAAGACTTGCAGGAGTATTCTCCTTATTCTGATTCTGATGTGGATGATTCTACTCCTTCTGCTTCTCCTCCTGAGGATTTTTCTTTTCAGAGACCCTCCATTCCATGAGGGAGCATTTTAAGTGGGAAGGTCAGGATTTCTCAGATTCCAGGAAAAGGCTCAGGGAATTTCTGTTTTACCCCAGCATAGGCCTTTGGCTATACCTCCTGTTTTGGATGTTGTGGAGGATGTGTTTGCAGAGGCTTCTCTTAATCCTGATTCCCTGCCTCCTGCTCCTGTTAAGCCGGATAGGTATTATAGGGTGCCTGAAGCTCATAAGTTTCTTTTTAAGAGTCCTAGGGCGGACCCAGAAACTGTTAGTCAGGGGCCTAAGGGTGTTAAGGCTTCTGTTGTTAAAATCCGGTTCCTCCAGATAAAGAGGCTAGGGCTTTGGATAGATGGGGAAAGAAAGTTTATACGTCTTCCACCCTAGCTATGAGGGCTCTAAATTGCCATTTTCACTTGTTGAAATACCAAAACTATCTACTGTCTCAATTGAAGTCTAAGGTAGATGCTCTGGCGGAAGGTATTGACTGTAAAGAGTTACATGATTTGGTACATGTCTCTGAACAAGTGGGTAAGCATTCTTTGCAATGTGGTTTTGATGCTGTACAGGCCTCGTCTAGGGTGGCTGCCACAGGGTCAGTTCTTCGCAGGCACGCCTGGCTGAGGGATCAGAATTTATCTGACCATGTTAAGACAAGGATTTTGGATGCTCCTTTACAATCTGATGTGTTATTTGGTTCACCTGTTGAGGCAGTCTTAAAGAAAATGGAAGACAAGGCTAAGTCTATGCAGACTGTTAAAGATTTTTTGCAGGTTCAGCCTCCAAGTTTAGCAGAAATTGGCCTACTAAGGGGTGGACGTATCCTTCTTATGATTCCCAGTCTAGGGGCAGGTCTAGACGGGGTAGGGGCAGAGCTCAGGGCTCTTTCAGGCCTAGAACAGGGAGTTCACCTGCACAGTCTTGGGTGAGGGCAGGGGTCAGTCCTTCGTAAACAGACCCAATGACCTACCTTTTCAGCTGCCAGAGTCTTCTCGACTAGCAGCACCTTTGGGAGGAAGGTTGGCACTTTTCAAAGAAAATTGGAGTTTAATTACCCAAGACAGATGGGTATTGGATATCATACACCAAGGTTACAGGTTTTATTTCCATACCTTGCCTCCTTTCAAAGGCATGCCAGACGTTCCTCCTCAGCAAAGAATAGAGGCTCACAAACAGATTTCTCTGCTACTCCAAATAGGAGCCATTCAGCCGGTCCCTCTGTCAGAAGTGGGCCTAGGATTTTATTCTCGCCTGTTCCTAGTACCAAAGAAGGGGAACACGTGGAGACCAATTTTGGATTTATCTATCCTCAACACTTATCTGGACATTCCCAAGTTCAAAATGTTGACGTTACAACAGCTTTTACCTCTGCTGGGCAAAGATCATTGGATGGTGACTCTGGATCTCAAGGAGGCTTACCTTCATGTTCCTATCAGGCTAAGTTGCAGGAAGTATCTACGTTTCGGGCTGGGACTTCTCATTATCAGTTCTCTGCATTGCCCTTTGGCTTATCTACTGCCCAGAGTATTCACGAAGGTTCTGGCTCCAGTAATAGCTTTCTTCAGACTAAGAGGGATACAGATCTATCCTTATTTGGACGATTGTCTGATTCTGGCTCAAGGAAAAGAGCTTCTTCATCATCTCCACTATGTGATAGCAGTGCTAAGATGCCTAGGGTATTCTGTGAACGAAATAAAGTCCAGTCTAGTACCCTCTCAGGACATGTGCTTTCTGGGTGTGAGACTGAATACAGCATCCCAGATGGTCTTTTTGACCCCGGACAAACAAAAGAATCTTTCTCTTTACTTCCATCAATTGTCTCATCAGTCCAGGCTGACTGCAAGGACAGTCCTTCAAGCCTTGGGGTTCATGGCATCTTGTATTCTGGTGCTTCCCAATGCCAAACTGCATATGAGGAAGTTACAATGGTATCTCAAAAATGTATGGACACAGCACTGCCAAGATTTGGACACTGTCATTCAGATAATACCTTGCATTCAAAAGGAATTTTTGTGGTGGGCTCAGGAATGCCACCTAAACAAGGGACTCTCTGTGACCCGGCCAGAGGCGAGTCAGATTCTAACGACAGATGCCTCAGACAAAGCTTGGGGAGCTCATCTAAATGGAAAGTGGATACAAGACACGTGGCCTGCCAGACTTCTACATCTACACATCAACCTGAAGGAGATGTTAGCAGTCCAATTTGCATTAATAGCTTTCAAGGATTTACTTCTTCCACGGCAGGTGTTGATTCTAACAGACAACACAACTGTCATGTGGTACATCAACAAGCAAGGGGGAACACATTCTTATCCTCTGTGCAGACAAGCAATGATTTTGTGGGAGACTGCTCTCAGTTTACAGCTAAATCTTCAGGCAAGGTTTCTGCCGGGAGCACAGAACTCCTTAGCAGATGTGTTGAGCAGACAAATTATGGATCCCCACGAGTGGAAATTGGATCCTCATGTATTTCAGAAATTGACAGTGTCATGGGGAACTCCAGACATAGATCTGTTCGCTTCTCCACTAAACTACCAGCTGCCAAAGTTTTGCACAAAATTTTTCATCCCACAGCTTGGAAGGTGGATGCTCTTTCATTCAATTGGAGCAATCTTCATGTGTACGCCTTTCCACCTCTGCCTCTCCTCCCAAAGGTACTTCTGAAGGTCAGACAGGACAAGCCAAAGATGATTTTAATAGCTCCAGATTGGCCTCGACAGCATTGGTACCCACTACTGAGAAGTCTGGTACGGGAGCCTCCATGGCCTTTACCTTGATTCCACACCTGCTGACTCAGGAGAACAGTCATTTACTCAATGTCAAACTTCACTCTCTTCACCTGACAGCCTGGCATATTCTGTTTTAAACCCTGGAGGGTTTCAGCTTCCACAGCAAGTTTTGAATGTTATTTTGGAAGCCAGAAGGCCTAGTACAAGGAAAGTGTACGCAGATAAATGGAAGAGATTTTTATTTTGGAGTGCAGCAAAAGCATTTGATGTTTCTAAGCCTAATTTAAGTGTGGCTCTTCAATATCTTACTGAGTTACTGGACAAAGGTTTGTCCTTCTCTTCTATTAAGATTCATGCTGCAGCAATTTCTGCTCACTATGATTGTGACCCACCATTGTTTTCTCATCCTTTGTTTAAGCAATTCCTTAGAGGGCAAAGAATATAAGACCCCACGGAGAGCTCCTACTCCTGCTTGGGATCTCAATTTTGTGTTGGAGAAACTCACTCTACAACCTTTTGAGCCTGCAGCTACTGCTGAGTTGAAATATTTATCATGGAAGACTGCTTTTTGTTAGCCATTACCTCAGAAGGGTTTCTGAATTACAGGCCCTTATGGCAGTTGATCCTTTCTTAATTTTCCATAAGGATAGGGTATATTTACGTACTAATCCTTCCTTTATGCCTAAAGTGGTTTCTAGTGTGTCTTTAAACCAAACTATTCATTTGCCTACCTTTTATGCAAACCCCCAAAATAAAGGGGAAAAGATTTTGCACACTTTGGATATACACAGGCAGTTGCGATATTATTTGAGCAGAACTAAAGGGTTCAGGCAGTCTCAGCAGTTATTTGTTTCTTTTGCTTTGAGTTCTCAGGGCAAGCCTGTGTCAAAACAAACTATTTCTAAGTGGATTGGGTTTTGCATTGCTTTCTGTTATTCCCATCATGGCAAGGAGGTTCCAGCTGGGATTAGGCCTCATTCCACTAGGGCTACTGCCACTTCAACAGCTTTTTTAAGGGGGGTGGCAACTAAAGATATCTTGCTGGCAGCTACTTGGAGTTCTGTGCACACTTTCTCTAAGCATTATCACCTTCCACTTTACTCTAAATCTAGGGCTGGTTTTGCCACTGCTATTTTACAGGGCATTTTGGCAGCTCCTGCTTCTTTATAGTTGTGCCAGCCTCCCTTACCTCTGCTTTGGGATTCTACCCAAGTGTAAGGACTGCAGCAATGTGAGATGAAGAACATAGTACAGTTTTGTACCTACCATAAATGTAGATGTTCGAAGATCCACATTGCTGCAGTCCCCTCCTTCTCCTCTGTAGTTAGAGGCGGTTGTGTGGGTTGGATTGTAAATATTGTGTATATTGTATATATTGTACATATTATTAGTGCTAGGGTGGTTGGTTGTTGGTTTTGTTGTCTTTGGGTTTTGACCTTTCTTGTTAGAGTCTTCTGACATCTGGGGCAAGAAAAGACTGAGGATATGACGTCGGTCCTGCGCATTTGTACCCTGACGTCCTGATGTCAGTCTAATGCGCCTTGACCGACGTCAGCCTTATACTTTGATATTCGGGCCGACCGAGGACAGCGGACTACCCAAGTGTAAGGACTGCAGCAATGTGGATCTTCGAACATCTACATTTATGGTAGGTACAAAACTGTACTTTATCGAAGGTGAGACCACTGTCCACCTGTGTCCCTAAGTCTCTTATCACACTTTCTGTGTTTAGTGTACTGCCACCTATATGGTAATTCATGGATACATGTTTTTTTCCCAAAGGGGATAACAATACATTTCTTGGCATTGAGCTTGAGCCCATGGCTCTGGCACCAAGCATCTGTTTCTGTAAGGCCCTTTTGTAGAGTATCCACATCATTTGGGGATTCAATAATGGCTCCCAGTTTGCAGTCATCTGCAAACTTTGTTAACCAGAGTCCCTTAGTGTTGACCTGTACTTCAGAGAAGTAGATGCCAAACAAGAGCGGCCCCAGGACTGAACCCTGAGGTACTCCACTTGTCACTTGTCTGGAGCTGGATTTGGAGTCGGCTACTTTTACAGTGTGGGTTCTATCAGTAAGCCATTTAGCAACCCATTGGGTGACATAGGGATTAATGCCCAACTTAGTAAGTTTATCTATGATTCCAGAGTGGGGATGGTGTCAAAGGCCTTGGCAAGGTCTAGATAGGCTGTGTGGACCACCTTACCCTTATCCATGGCTCTGGAGACTGATTCAAAGAAGTCAGTCAGGTTCAGGAGACAAGATCGGCCCTTCACAAAACCAAACTGGGTGGGGTCCAGTGTTTGAAGGTTGCCAATGTCTTTGTTTATAAGTTCCATGATAATACGCTCCATGGCCTTGCAGATAAGGCTTGTCAGACTGATGGGACGGTAGTTTCCGGGATCCAAGGTGGATCCCCCCTTGTGGATTGGGATAACTGTAGCTCTGCGCCACTCAGTGGGCACGAAACCTGAGGTGAGGCTATGATTAAACATGACACTTAAGTGAGGTGCCAGTTCATATTGTAGTTCATATAGTACACAGCCCGGGATGTCATCTGGTCCCATGGATGCTGTATTCTTGGCTTTAGAGAGTGCATTTTGTACCTGTGTGTCCATTATTACTGGAATTTGGCAATCTTCCGGTATTGAGATGGGCCATTTAGGGGGGGAGAGGGGGGTGAAGTTGGCACTGAATCGATCTGCCAGGATATTGGCAATATCCTTCAGATCAGTATATTTAATGCCATTCTGTTTTAGCTCAGAGCAGATCTGAGCATTGCCATTTAGATTCTTGACATAGTTATAGAATGCTTTGTGGTTGTCTTTGGAATCTTTGGCAATTTTATTTTTGTAACTAGCTTTGGAGGATTTTATGAGGTATCTCAGTTTCTTACTGAGGCTAGTAAGGGAGTTTTTGCATCCTGGGATTTTCCTCTTTCTGCAAAAGTTTCTTCCTTTTGTTGTAAAGTTTGTATATGGCAGGGGACCACCAGATTGGCTTCCTTTTTTGGATGAGAGCATTCTGGTACTATTTGGGATGGCACGATTCATGCTTGAGTGGATGTGCACAGTGCCTTAGTGTAGGATTCAGCAGTTGAACTTTCAGTTCCGTCTGCATGGGTGTCATGAAGTTTGTCACTTCTGACTTGAGTAGCATGAAGTTGGCTTTGGAGAAGTTTTTATGGTGGTTTCTTTACTGGGGGTGGGGTGGGATGTGGATGTTAAGGGTGATTAGCTTATGGTCAGACCTGACTAACGGGGTGACCATAGGTATGGAGCATTGATTTCCCATGTTGGTAATGACCAGGTCTAGGATATTGGAGCCCTGGTGGGACTATGGATTAGTTGATCCAGAGCGTTGGAATTTATGAATTCCAAGAACCGCCTAGCAAAGGTGTTGGGACATGAGTAGTTTTCCCAGTTAATGGCAGGGTAGTTAAAATCACCCAGTATTAGGGTGTTTGGTTCTATCTTAATATTTTCCAGTATGTTTAGAAAGGTGTAGTGAGAATCTTGGGGTATGGTGGGGGATCTGTAGCAAGCTACAATTTGGATTGCAGTCTTACCTAGTGTTAGTTGCACTTGGAGAACTTCAGACACGTTGTGTTGGGCAACTAGCCTGGTGGTGTGAATATCCTTGGTGAATATTGACACTCCTCCACCTTTAGTATTTCGGTCCTGGTTTGGTGGCGGTAAGAGTTGTAGCCTGGTATTGCAGGGGTGCTCTCTGGAGCCTTGAACCAGGTCTCAGTTACTGCACAGATATTGATGTTCTCCATTTTTAGGAGTGCTTCGAGAGAGTGCATTTTGAGGTTTAGACTTCCAGCATTGAGTAGCATTACCTTCAGATTTTGCATGCTTGTACCTGTTACGGTGGTGGTTTTGTCCTTTGAAGTTTGCCTAAAAAAGGCACTATAGGGGTGGCAAGAGCCTTAGCCAGTAACCTGAATCTCAAGGGCATTAGGTGCAGACCATCTCTGGCAAAGCATCGTGGTCTGTCAATCATGTCATCTCAGGCAGACAGATACTGGATCCCTTTTGAATGACACCATAAGCTTAGCCAATTGTTGAAGTCAATCATTTTATCCTTATATTGTGGTATCATTCTGGGCGAAGGCAGGATGCTACTCAGGGCTAGGGTCATATCTGCCTGGGCCACATGATCTGAGAGCTCTTCCATGTCTCTTTTCATGTAGTCCAGGGAGGACGTCATTCACTCCAACATGGACAATAACAGAGTCATATTTGTACTTGTTGTGGAGTGACTTGAGTGCATGCGTTATGTGGCGGATCCTGGCACCCGACAGGCAGCTGACTGTAATTTTCTCCTTATTCAACCTGGTGAGAGGGACATCAGTGTGCCGGACTATAGAGTCACCTATGACTAAAGTGTTAGGTACATTGTCTTGCCTTAGGGGCTGTTGCTGGGTGGCACACTGGTGTTGTGAACTATGTGACACATTGGTTGTGATTGGTGTTTGTTTGTTTCAGCTTCAGAGGTCTTTGTTGCTTGGGCAGGTTACAGTTAAGGGCCTCTGCATATGTGGATTTAGTGTTGCTATATGTGGGTGTTGGTGGTGTGGGTTTAGAAGGGCTATGTGTTGCTTGAGGTGTAGTGTGGGTGTTAACCTTCTCCTCTTGACTGTTTAGCACAATCTTGGGTGGAGAGAGCTTTGCTTCCATTTTGGCTATGTAAGTGCATCTCTCACAGGTTGTAGTGTTGGGTGGTAGGAGGAGAGGGTTGTCTGTGTACATGAGGCAATTGCTGCATTGCCCCAGTATGCCCAGATTCACCAGGTGGACAGGAGAAATCACCGGAAGCTGACCCTTGGACATGCCTGGTTTGGGGCTTTTTTCTTTGTAAAGTATAGGAGCTGTTTCCTTAGCAAGGTACTTTGCAATTATAGGCTGTTTAGTGCCTACTATTAATTTCTCCTTGGTAACAAGGAGAGTTCAGTGTTTATATGAGTTTAAGGCTTCCTAGTGCTTTCCAGCAGGTATTAGAGAAAGTGCTAGTACAGGGATGCTTAAAGGTAAGATTGAAAAGAATGCACTCTGCAGTGTGCACTAGAGAAGTTAGATGTGAAAGTAGGTAACTTGAGTTTTACCTGTTTAAAAAGTTAAGGTTTAGTGGAGAGTTACTATTTTTAAAACAGCAAGATGGATTGAAAGGGGTGGTCACTTTTGTATTTTGGTACTATGAAATACTGTAGGATGGCCAATAAATTTAAATAATTGAAGGGGTGGGATTTCAAAAATGATGATTTTGTGATTACTCACATAAGCCAGTGAAAGTAGAGAGAAATGAGATATATGGTCAGATTAACATAAGAGGCGGGAAACTAGCCTCTGTAGTTGCTCCTCCTTGGTGGAGAGGGATGACTGTAGCAGTGTGCCATTCAATAGGGACAAAGCTTGAGGTGAGGCTGTGATTGAATAGGGCATACCGCTGAGGTGCCAGTTCACTCTGTACTTCATGTAGAACACAGCCAGGGATATTGCTAGGTCCCATAGAAGGGGTATTCCTGGCCATGGACAGTGCTGTTTTAACCTGTGCAGCAGTAATGGGTGTCTAGCAATCTACTGGTATTGTGATTGGTCCTTTGGGGAGGAGAGGGGTAAAGTTGGCACTGAATCTGTCGGCCAATATATTGGTGATATCTGTTGGCTTGGTGTAGGAGGTACCATTGTGCAGTAGCTGAGAGGAAATCTGGTTATTGCCATGGAGATTCTTTACATAAATGCAGAAGGCCTAGTGGTTGTCTTTACTATCTTCTGCAATTCTGTTTTCATAGCTAGCTTTAGAGGATTTGATGAGGGATCTCAACTTTTTGTTGAGGCTGATAAGGAAGTTTTTCCAGTCTTGGAACTTCACCTTCTTCCTAATCAGTTTCCTCCTCCTGTTGTAGAGTTTGTTTATGACAGGGGACCACCAGATTGGCTTCCTTTTTTTGGAAGAGAGTGTCTTGATTCTATTGGGAATGGTAAGATTCATGCATTTGTGTATGTGTTTGTAAAGTGCACTGGTGTATGATTCAGTGGTCATGCAACTATTCTCCATTTGCATGGGTGCTGTGAAGTTAGCCACCTCTGTTTTTAGGAGCCCAAAGTTAGCTTTGGAGAAGTTTTTCATGGCTGTTACCTTTGGGTGGGATGTGGGAGGGATGTGGATTTCCAAGGTGATTAGTTTGTGGTCTGATCTGACCAGGGAGGAGTTGACTATTTGTGTAGAGCAAAGGTTGCCCAGGTTAGTAATGACCAGGTCAAGGATGTTGCCTCCTCCTAGTGTGGGTAAGAACGAGCTGTTCCAGGGCATTGGAATTAATGAATTTTAGGGAATGTTTGCCCTGTGTATTGGTACATGAATAGTTTTCCCAGTTAATGGAGGGGTAGTTGAAGTCACCCAGTATGAGAGTGTTAGGTTGGACCCTAATATTCTCCAGAGTACTTAGGAATGTGGAGCGAGAGTCTTGGGACATAGTTGGAAACCTATAGCAGGCTACAACCTGAATCGCTGTCTTACCCAGTGTTAGCTGCACCTGAAGTATCTCAGATGCATTATGTTGGGCTACCACTCTGGAGGTGTGTGCATACTCCATAATCTCAAGAACAAAGTTTTGAATCTAGCTATTAAATGTTGGCCACTTGTTGTCATAAGAATTTAGGGTCCTTTTCTTAGTCGGGATCAGTTACAATAAAAAGTTCATATTAATATAGGAAAACATAGGGAAAGTTTATAATTGAAAAATGCTAGTGTCATCAAGTAACAAAGGAACAGTACATGGTTTCAGTCTTCACAGCCTAAAATTAATCCCATACCAGAAAACCACTATTAGTCGGAAATTATTTCACAACAGGACCAAAACATTTTACGAGTTTGCTCCCTTAATCATAAAAATATTTAAGATGCACCTTAAATGCTGAAAGAATTTCCAAATTTCTTCTTTTTGGAATGACTGAAATTCCAAAGATTAAGCTCCAGTAATTGAAAAAGCTTTGCAAGTCCGGGTCAGTGTCTTGGGAGTGACGAGATGAAAAGACAGTAATACTTGATGAACAGGCTCATGGAAAAGACCTGGCTGTATAGCATCTGTACAAAGATCTACAAGTATCCATGTGTCATAACTTGTATGCTAATATGGCTGCAAGAAATTTATCCCTGAAACATATCATCTATGTTGTCCTGGGGAGAGTCAAGTAATGATATTGTCTCCTTAGGCTATGTGTTATAAATCTGCAGATTTTGTTCAGAGCAATTTGAAGTTTTTGCAACTACTACAACAGGGGGGATAACATATCCTAAAGTATGGTCTAGCAGTTCTTTTCCCAGTGTCATTCTTCAATTTTGAGTTGGCATGCTATTGACATGCAAGGATTTGGAAAGCAATGGATGTACTTAATTCACAGTTGTCTGAATGTGGACAGAAAATGTGTTCTCCAGATCTAGTCACAATCCTAAATACTGTAAAGTAGAAACAGATTCATCAATCCCTTCATCTATAGAAAAATGCTCTGTATAACATCCCCATGCTAAGTCTAACATGTCTGCCAAACATAATTATTTATTTTGCTTATGTTAAACTGAAAAGCCATAATTTTTCGTCCATGGACAGCTGTGATAGATGCTTGTCTGAGATTGTGAAAGTTCACTTTGAGATAGAGACCCACATTGCAAAAACTTGTGTGTAATTGTTTATGTGGGGAAGTACAAGATTGCAAGACTTGGTAAACCGGGTAAAAAGTAGCCATAACCCAGATTCTTCAGAAACTGTTCTGCAGATGGCTAGTATATCATTATAAAGCTGGCAGTGAAAGGTGTATATGAAAAGTCATCAAAGCTGCAGTGAGTGACTCACTGAGCCAAGGCATATAGAGGTCCACAGCCATAAGATTAGTGATTCAGTACCCATTGGCTGTAAATGGCATTTGAGTGAAATGACCAGTAGTGGAACTGTGGCTCTTTCAAAATCCATGCTTTTGGTTATTTAGCCGGTCATGTGCTAGCAAGTACACTGTATAGATGCCACATTTTGTAGTGCTTTGGGTAATAGTTACAGCAATGGAATAAATTTATAGGAATCAACACTAGCTTGGGTCCATGTTTGGGTAAGTGAATGAAATGTATGGTCTTTCAAATATCAGGGGAGGTGACCAATATTATGGAAGTCTTGCGGATATTTAGTAATGACTTGGAAATGAAAATATTTGTCACTAGAGTGTCTCAAGGTTTTGGGTCTCCAAATAATTAATACAAAGTCTAACTTTGACTTATTTTTCAAATCCCTGGGTTCATTATTCATCTGCTGTTCTTTTTGCCAGACTGTGAAAGATTAACATTTCTACTCTGTCCAGTTTCTGGTCTGTTTCATTTTGCAAGTTCTGAATCACTGCTTTCAGCTCTTCAATTTTCAGCTTTAAAATATATCTGAATTTTTTTTTTTTTTTTTTTTTTATTTTCTACAAGACTATCTTGGTCATCCAAGTTGTTTCAGTAACTCCCACCTATCCATGTTTCACCCTTAGTGCTTAGCTCTGTGACACAGTAATGTATTTCGGCTTTTCCCGGTTAGGGGTCACCACAGCGGAAAGCCAGTTTGCTTATGATTGGCAGTAGATTTTTACAGTGCCGAGGTGCTAGCCCGACACCCAACCTTCAATAAAGGCACACCCATTCATGAACGCACCTATCTGCATGTCTTTTAACGTCACTCGACTGAGGGGAGGACATGCAGACTCCACACAAAAGGCGCTCCAGCCGAGAATCAAACCGGAGAACCTCTTTCTGTGAGGCGATGATGCTAACTGCTGCACCACCGTGGTTTGTTGCTTATCTCTGTGATGTAACATTATTACATTTCACTTGTAGGTTCTTGATAAGCTTACAGCCAAGGGGACATCAAGAAAATGAAGCACATCACCCAATTATGGTGGGAGACTAATGTCCTCATTTAGCAGACTTTCTCCACATATCCCTGTTGAAAATTGGTGACCCCCATCCAGTCATCCAGACAGGTTTTAAAGGTTGCTAGGAAGATAGACAAGGGCAACCTATTGCAGAAAAGGGGGGTACACTGTTATTCTTCACCCTATCTAGTCTAGTTGATATGATGGTATAGGTCTAGGTTTCTAGAGTAGTTGTCAACTCTGTTTTAAAGGGGCAGTTCCATGTTTCAAGCAACCTGATAATATAAAAATGGCAAGATGTGCTAATTTGTTATCTGGGAGAGTAGCTGATGCATAGATTAGGTTATCAAATTATATTAAAGCAAGAACTAGCTTGTATATTTTTAGACCATTTTCAATACTTGCTATGGGAATGACTATTTTGGGAGGCTAGAAGAGCACAATTGTCCCTGCTTGAAATATTTGTATAGATGTAAACTGAGACACTGAATCACATTTCTTGCAGTTGTAAGAAATTGCAATATCTGCTTGAAAGAAGAGGCATTTATTCTATCAGGATATCTGTCTGATGCCCCTTCCTGAAGTGAAATTGCAGGCATCATAACGACTGTGGCAAGTCTGTAAATAAAAATATGAAGAATATTTTCTTAAAAACTAAATATAGCTCCATGGTACAATACAGTGCTGTGAAATGTAATGAAACAAAAGCTACTTTTACTAACTAAAATACATACATAAGCTGCCGGTGTAGACCTTAACAGATCAAATGACTTGAAATGCAAATCAGCCTCAAATTACTTAAATCCTAAGTCTATATATGCAAAGTGAATGGAGTCATTGCAAAGAAATTTCATAGAAATTATGAGGCAAATAAGTGCAGTAAATTAAAGTGAAATTAACTGTATATTTTTTCAAGTCCTGAATGCAGAATTTACTTGTAAGAGTATGCTTAATTCTGTCAAGGTTAAATCAAGAATGACTGAAATAAATCCTACATTATCCACACCACATAGGGATTTTTTCTCTTAAATATTCATTGCAATTTACTGCTCTTTTGAGCAACCTTTGCTAAATATACACCTAACACCATGTAACACACAAGCTATTTTATAACCACTTGCCCATTGAGAGTTTCAAGTTCCCATGTTCCACACTTTCAGAACAAGAAGTCCAGAGCAGAGTTATGAAACTAGTACAGGAGGCTTCCAAATATAAAATACTGTCTGAACTCCTGTACCTGTTTGACTAAGGTTGATATGCATTGTTAAATCATGACATCTTGCAGTGCTAATGTCAAAATACCATTTTACATCATACTGTTAGATCATTATATGATTGATTCTGTATGCTGACACATGACTCCACATAAAATTGTAGAACATTATCTATCTAGGATGGCTGCAAAAGAAGCATCATATTTGAAAATGTCCCTGAATATGGTAGCTGCCAGTTGAAACCTTATTAGGATATATATATATATATATATATATATATATATATATATATATATATATATATATGTTGTCTTCGCTTTTCGGTTAGGTCGGCACAGCGGAACTCTGGTCCGCTAATGATTGGAAGTAGATTTTCACGAACGTCGAGGTGCCAGCTCGATGTTCAACCTTTGATGAAGGCACGCCCATTTACGCATGTCTTTCGAATGCCCACCCAACCGTAGGGAGGACATGCAGACTCCACACAGAAGGCACTCCCCGCACTCCAGCCGAGAATCGAACGGGAGAACCTATATATATATATATATATATATATATATATATATATATATATATATATATATATATACAGACATGTGTATATATATATATATATATATATATATATATATATATATATATATATATATATATATATATGTATATGTATATGGGTTTTACTGTTCTACAGACAGTATCCAGTGGGCATGTATAATTGTGTTGAAGCCACTTTATCTGAATGCAGTTTCTGTGAAAATATTTAGCTGAAAACACATTCCAGGATGGTGGAAAATTCTTTTTTTTTTAATCTGTTGACAAGTTCTATCCAGCTATAACTTTAAGACCAGGCATATGAATGCTTTCTCAGGATTTGATAAGTATACTCCTGAAGTACAAGACCAGATAACTAGGAAGCCCCTGTTACTGAATTTGAATAAGATTAAAGATTTTTGATGGTAGAACCCTGTGGCTGATGTTTTAGCAGCAACTGTGTCACTCACACAGACTTAATCCTTGAGGATTATTCCTTTAGTACCTTGGTAAGGGGTTACCATCTAACATTTTGCTAAGATAAAGCAGACAAAGACTGGGTGAAAAGGTGTTGTCCTTATGCACATTTTCCATCTAAGGAGCAGTACCGAGTCATAACACTTTCTTCTATTGGCAGACTTGCTGCAGAACTATACTAACTGAGCACAGGTCAACTCCTGCAGTGCCTTTCACCTTTGCCCTCTGAGAAGTATTTTTAATACTATTTGGTGCAGAATAACCTAGAGGGGTATCATTGTAGCCTATATTTTCTGCTCTGCAAGAATGATACCTTCAGGTTACGATTTGAATTTCGTTAAGGGTTGCGATATGCATGGTTAGCCCTTTGCTTTCAGAAATCAGCTTGCATTGAAGATTGACCTTTTACACCCCTTAGGCTCTTTTTAACACCTGTGCTTGTACAACAAGTCCAGTGTGAGAATTTGTTGTGCCATTTTGTTGGAAATCTATATTTCAGTGAATGAAGTAATGTCTTTCCAGTCATTCCTTTTATGAAAGTTAATAGATAGACTTGTCTTTATTAGTCGCTGCTTGATATTAAATTTTGTTTTGTGGTTTAGGCATGGTACATCTGTATTTCTGCAGTATGCCTTACAACTTCATAAAAGCTAGTATACAAAATAAGGCTGAAGCCACTTTGCTTACCTGGTTACATATGTTCTGAGATGCCTGAAGGCTATGTCAAGACACAAGAAATGAATATTAGATTTGAAAATGTTGTGTACTTCACAGTTGATTCCAATTCAATGGGCTGGTCCTATAGAGCTGAAAGATGTTGGACAGCTGTTATAATGGTAGAGGAAAAAGTGAGCAGAAGGCACTAGTGAGGCACTGGTGATGAGAGGCTTGTCTTCTGCAAACATTACTCCATGGATCTCTGAATGTTAATAAAGTTTAAATATGCTACACTGACTGGATATGTAGTTCAGAATATTTGGAATACTCACAATTCATGATATTTGAAAATGAGCGCATTGCTTTTATACAACCTTATCCTGTAACATTATAGAGCTGAATCTGAGACTTTATTTCATTTGTTCCAAATAGTGTTGCTGACAGCATTCAGAAATGTGCTACTTTCCCTAAATTCCTGTTATTTAATCTATGAATATTCCTTACTCTTATTGTCTGTGATCATACTCCCTCTGTTTACTACACCTTACATAGTTCTTCTTTTTGTATACATAGGACCATAGCAGATTACTAGGCTGTTGACCAGAAGGTCATTTTTAGCCTAGTTATTTCATCACAATGTAATACCATAGAAATGCTAGTCAATACCCAAGACTGCATTTAGTGAAGACTGCCCATGTCCAGGAGGGTTGTGGGCTCTATCTTAGGTAAGAATTTATGGTTCCTCATCCACTCGTCAAGGTTCCTCTTGAATAGTGTCACAGAGGTGCTCTGTTTCACATGAATATGATGAATTTGGAAGCCTGTTCCAAAGATGTGGCAGTCCCTGGGAGATAATTTTCTTCCTCTAGCATGTCCTATTTAAGTCTCAGGTCATATTTAGTTCCCTGGAACAGATAGCCCTAGTTACATTTGCAAAGAAAAAGCACTCACTTTAATGTTTCCACACTGCTGAAACATAAAATAAATTAACATACAAAATTCACAGACTAAGCGTTTTCACCTGATAAAATATTAAGGCATCATCAGAGTCAGTGAAAACATCTTTAAGCTCTATTTAAATAACATAGATCTTAAAGTAAATCATTATATCATTTCCTGCCATGTCAAATTATGTAATATGAAGAATAAAATCTCTAATAAATAGTAAAAATATTAAAACAGTTAAGTTAAAAATAAGGTATCTGGAATGCAACTTTAGCCTGTTGTAAAAATGGTAAATGAAACAAATCTTTGCAAAAGGTAGATCATAAACACTTTAAACCAGGTAAACATATCCATCAAGTATAAACTTCACATAAAAAAAATTCAAGCATCTTTTGCTCTCCTTTTTAAAACACACAACAGAGATATATTGTCATTAATCCTGGTTTCGGTTTGGCATTTAATCTAAGCTGCCATTCTGACTCTTCGTTTAAAAGTTCTAACTCAGGGTCAACCCCTCTCATTCCTACTTTTGTTTGGTCTATCACAAAAAATATACATTTTTTGTACTCATTGCATTTTCTAGTGTGTATGTATAAAGCACTGATCTTCTTTTTTTTTTATCCCTATTGTGCTCCAGAATTCTGTTATGTAACTTCCTAATGGTCTTGCATATGTAGAACACAGGGCATGACACACATGTAGCAATATATACAACTCCTTTTGTATTGCAGTTGCAGCGTCCAGGACACTGCTGTGTCCTGTTGTATGTTTCAATAGTCATATAAGGACTATCATTTAATAAACTTACAACTACTGCATGCTCTGCATTTGCTCATCCTAGAGTTGTATGTCTTTTTAAATTTTTTATTGTCACGTTTAAGCATTTCCTTGATATTTCTGCCCTTGCTGTACACAACTTTAGATTTTGCACATAATTTGTTTTTCAATTCAGCGTCAGGCATGCTGTCCCATATCCTATATAAACTTTTTGCCAAATTGGGTGCTGAATGATTGTACTGCAAGACTATAACACAATTCTTAGGTGTTTCTACATTAACTATCATTATAGTACTCATCCCACCTCTTAAAATGGGAATAAATCTCATAGAACAATTTTTTATAACTTTAACTGATGTCAGAAGCTTAATGGGATAGCCTCTTTCTTTGAACATTCCAATCAAAATATACATCTCGCGTAAAAATTCATCATCATTACTGACCAACCTGCAGAGTCTAACCATTTGGCCTTTAATGACACTTTATCTTTGATGAAAATGATGGCAACTGTGATATTGTAGGAGTGTGTTTGTATAAGTTGTTTTCATAAAAATGTTGGAAGAGTTCTCTACTTAAACTGTTTTTGCGAAAAAAAATCTAAGAAATGAATATTTTTGCTGTTAGTCTTATATGTAAATCTTAAAAAAATCAGTTGCTGTGTTCAAATAATTTATAAATTCTAACAGCTTTTCAGAACCCCTTGTCCACAGAATAAGGATATCATCCATAAATCTATGATAAGATAACATTTTGTTCATGTAAACTGAGGTGAATACTTTTCTCCCATTCAGCTAAAACAAGGTTGGCAAAAATCAGGGTGCACTTTGCGCTCATAGCCACAACTGCTTTTTGCCTGAAGTATTCACCCTCAAAACATACAAAATTATTGATGAGCACCATTTCAACCAGTTCCGCCAGTAAGTTAATCCTGGTTTGGGCCAACAACCCATTCTGTGTCAAGCTTTGAGTGAAATAATCCAAGCCTACCTCATGGGGTATAACAGAAAAGAGATTAATTACACCATCTGTGACAAACACAAAGTTCTTGCCACTAGGTATTGTTCTCAATAAATCTAGTTAATGCCATGAGTCTTTCAAGATATAAGTAAAGGACTTGAGAACTGCCTTAGAGTGATGATCCACAGAGGCTGCTATTGACTGTTTTGGAGCCTTTTGCTGCCACAATTGGTTGAAAAGGGGGTCACTCTGATTTTTATGTATCTTGAGGATCCCAAAAATTATTGGGATGATTGGTGTCTCCACCCTAAGGTACTCAAATTCATCAGGTTTCAATGAGCTTTGGTACAGGGCATTGAGCAATATCACGTCTATTTTCATACATGCCCTATTAATCTCTCTTATTGTTGCCCTTCCATTCATTATTTAGAAGTTCATACCTTTTGCAAATAGTCAGATTGCTTCATTAATACTATCCCCCCACCCTTGTCCAGCTTCATCACTCTATATTCTTTATTTCTGGTTAAATCATTCAGGCACAGTCTCTTCCTTTGTTAAATTACTAAAATTTGATTTGTACATTTTTAATGTTTGTCTAAAATCATTTTCTACCAACTTCTTATAAGTATTGATCAGTGATTTGCTAGGAGGTATAAAAATACTTTTGCGTTTAGGACAGTTTTAAGCTGTTATCAACCCCATTGTTTCTGTCATAAAAATAGTCTTGCATTCAACTGTCTTGACTTTAAGGTCAATTAACAATTTTGCTATGTCTACCTTGAATAAAGGAACAAAACTAAATCCTTTCCTTAAAACATGAACATATTCATTTTTCAAAGTAAAATCTGTTAAATTGTAAATGGTACCTGTACTGATACCTGTTAAGTTCACTTCTAAGCTTGCACTAGGTATTAAACAGACATCATTAAATGCAGTTTCTGCCTGTGCTTGTTCATTCATATTGTCACCTTCATAAACATAAAAATTATCAGCTTGTAAAATACATGCATCAGCTTCAACAAAATCAATAATCGATATATTTTGCAATTCAACAGAATTATTTCTGTCCAAGGCATTAATAATTTCCATTTCAGTGTGCCATATCATTTGTGAAAAAGCACTGCTATTTTCTATAACATACAAGTTAACTGATAACTCAGTTAATACTGAGCTCTCCCCCTCGACTATTGTCTTCCCCTGTATGATATTCCTTGTTGGCCTCCCCAGTGGGAGTCTCTGGTTCAACAGGCATCCTGAGCGACTCAGGGGGTGGTGGTTCTAAAAACGATTCGTTTTCTACCTGTCCTGCTTCATTTAACTGGGGGCGGGGTACAGGGCAAGTTCTGTGATTAAAATAGTCTTTTCTGTCTCTTTGAAGTTTGTTTTCTTTCCTCTTAATGTTTACTGAAATGAACCTTTCCGTTCTTTTTCTTATTTTTCCGTTATTTGTGTTTTAAGTCATCTCTGTGGTGGTTTGGCGCAGCTATATTTCCTAGTCCCATTTGATTTATGGATATGCAGCAAGTTCATTAGGTTTGCATCCTGGATTGCTCTATAGGCCAGGCACAAGTCTCTCCTAAGAAGTCTATACAATACGGAGTATAGTGACTTTAGTTGGTCTGTGTAAGGCACATGCTGGAGTCCCTCGATCATCTTTGATATAAACTTCTGAGGTCTCTAATTGTTGCAGATGATTAGTACAGTACATGCCAAACAGGGCATTCTACTCAATTATTAGCAGGATAAGTGCCAATTATAGGGGGTGATAACTTTTGTTCTCGAGGCGATGCCTTTACTAATCAAGTGTGCTACGTAGAAAGCATTCCTTGCTACACATGGTGGTCAGTTAAGTTTGCAGTCAGCTTGCGATCCCAGGTACCTTACCACTTCTCTTTTAGGCTGCATCTTTGTTGACTACAGTTATCTGCAGGAATAAAAAAGTTTAAAGTA
Source organism: Protopterus annectens (assembly GCF_019279795.1). Lineage (NCBI taxonomy): Eukaryota > Metazoa > Chordata > Ceratodontiformes > Protopteridae > Protopterus > Protopterus annectens. The sequence continues at coordinate 497,207,701 of NC_056743.1, read as the reverse complement.
AAAGATATTTCTCTTTCTTCAAAATCTTATGGAAGTCTGCTGCTCCTGATAATTTCTTCTGTGCTTGTCCGGAGCCTTCACTAGAAAATGAAAACATTTAGTCTAATCAACAGTGTTCTTAATGAGAATATTATGTGGAACTAGCCGTTTAACCTCCATAGTATTTCAACATGTTTAACTGCCCTTTTGAACCAGAATATGTTTCACTGCTTTAACCTTTATAAGAATTAGGTTTGAAAAGTCTTAATAGGCTGCATTCATGGCTTTTGAATGATGGATTTATAAAATTAATTTGCTAGTGGAAGATTATGCAGTTGTGTGTCTTCAGCTGATGGACCTGAAATTCTAAATAATGCGGTTAAAAAGCATAATGCAGTGCAATATCTCAAAGATAATTTGGAAATGAGAGAATACGTGCTACTTGCATCCTTGTTTGAAGCTTGTCAAATTATCTGGCTGTCTTTCTACATAGAGCTTAGTGGTTATAAGGAATTCTACCTCTTGTCAGACTAGACTGTTTTGTTTCGACTTCCATACATGTACAAAAGGTGGCTTCGTTTATTTGCAAATTGCGCAAGGACACGGGTATCTCAGTATTAGGATTCTACCAAATCTTGCCATAAATACACAGTTTATTGATATGACTATTAGTTCACACTCATTTTGTAGCTGACTGACTTAGAGTAGATGTTTTAGTGCACTGATTTGTCTTTGACATTTTGGATAAAACTGATAGAAAATCAGAAAAATATCAGCTAGTCTTGTGATTATGATACAAGCCAGTCTTTTTGACATTGAATGAGGTGTGTTTACATCGATCGACATGACTGATCTATTAGCAGTCATAGTGATGGCTAATAAAATTGTTATGTAGGCTGAGCAGTAAAAACATCTCATTCCATGTGTGGTATTTGCTGTTTTGTGAAACCTGTAATATTCTGGGCAGCAACTGCAGTTACAAGACTTTATGTATTCTGTACAGCTGTGTGGTTTATGCATCTTGAGAGGAAAATCTCATCTGAGTTTATTCTCCCTATAACATCTTCCAGATGTTTAGTGCCCTGAAACCTTTCAGTGCCTTTTAAATTTTCACTTCCTCTTCTCCTGCCACAGATCTCAAAGACATAAACGTTTTTTTTTCCGTTTCAAATCTCACATTATTAGAAAGGAATCTACCTCAGCTTGCATAACCTACGCTAGACATAGTGTTCTCTGCAGTTTTCTTTAGATGTCACCCACAGATTTACATGTTGAGTGAAGTGTAGCTAAGGCAATGTGGATGTAGCTGCCCCAGGTGCAAGGTGTTAGGAGCCACAATCGGCAATTGCCAAAAGAGCTTTGTTATAGTACTGACATTCAGAAAAGAATGCCAGCACTGTAATTTGTCAAGGCTGAAGCACATAGCGGTTTGTATTATTATTTATTTATTTATTTTTTTTGCACTTCTCTTAGAATTGAGAGGTGCAGATGAGAAAAATGGACCTTGGTCCTCAAGTTGGACTTCAAGAAATCAGGGAATTATACCCTTTTTATGCTTAACATAATGTTCATGGGTGCCACTCTGCTTGATTGGCCTTGTCCTGAGGTCAGTTAAGTACTGCTGCATTCCAGAGAGTTAATTTTTGTACAACTCTTTATGTGAAATTTTGGATAAACTTTTGTGAAGGCCAGGGATGAGTTCTGTTGCAGTAATGCATAAAAAAGCAGTAAGTGCTCTCTTTTGGCCTGTGAAGTGTTGCTTCTTTGCCAAATATAAGAACCGTTTGGAAATAAATACTGGAAATCTTACCATCTCTTTGAATTGATAATTTTCATCCCTAGATGAAGTAGCATGTTTGTTAATTACTCATCCTGAGGTTAGGCTTGTCATTTTGGTGTACGGGAGAAGGTCTGTCAATTGCTAAAGTACAACATATCCATGGATTTTTGAAACTCTTCAGTTAGCACAAAATCAGGAATGCACTGTGAAAACCACATGGCTTTTCAAGTCTATAAACTCAATTACTCACAGAATTGACATTATATTTTTAGAAGTGTGCTAAGCTATGCTTTCTGTACAGTGGCAGCTCATGCTATTGGACTGCAGCCCCCAGCTATACATTGAAGATAACTGCGAGTCCCAGAACTGCACATGTGTGATCTGCGCATTCCTATCCAGACTGCTGTTTAACCAGTCTGGATTGGAACTGTGCATGCGTGCTCATCCAGACTGCCATTTCACCAGTCCAGATTGCAAAGAGAGGCATCTGTACACCAATGCCCAGAGGGCTATGCAGTTTGTAACCACATAGACTGGAAAGAGATTGGACTGCAATGTCTGCAGTCACGTATGTGAGAAATCGGACTGCAATGTCCGCTGACTGGCTCCCAGGAAGGAAGGGAATTTGTATTTGGTGCTCCAGGGAAAGGATACTACAAGAGAGGAATATACTGTGTGTGTGTGTTTGTGTGTACCTTGGGTACAGTTAGCAAGAGCCTGAATTCCCTACCCACCACCACTTGTGAAAACTGAAATTTTTGCCTCATATTTTTGTTCTGTTCTATTCTTCATAAAATCTGTGGTATTCTGGATTTTTTGTAATCAGTGAATGACAGGCATTTGAATTTCAGACTTCAACCTTTTATTCTAGTAATTTTCTAAGTTTATAAGATCAATATTTGAAATGTGTCCCTATTTTTGGGGCTGTATTCCCCCATTATTGGCTTTGTCCAGTTTTTTTGTGCTAAGAGGTTGAGAGCTATAGTGGGAACTGAATTCACTAAATGATAGCCATTTAAGTTTCAGTCTTCCCATCTTTCAAGAAACAGCTGATTTGGCATAGTGGTATGTTGCTCTGACTGTAGTGCACAGGGTCCTGGGTTCAAGACTTGGCAGTGAAATGCATGGTGGTAACACAACATTTTATTCTAGCAACTTTCCAAGATTATACAAGCAATGTTTAAAATGTGTCCTTGTTTTTTGTGCTTTTGTCCCCCCAAATAAATTTTGGCTTTTTCCAAATTTCTTGTACTGCAAAACTGAGAGATACAGTTGAGTGTCGAGTGCATTTTACAGGAAGCTGAGAGCTTCAGAGGAAGAGAAGTTTAGTGAAGCTTATGCGGAGTCTGCTTGCATTGTTAATAGCATAACAGGTTGAATATTTGTTTTTGATGCAGAAGGCTGTGAGTTCTGCTCCCACAGTATTAAGATGCATTGCTGATACTATACTGTGTTGTACTTTTAAAGGGGGTGGATGCTGCAGTCCTGAGAATGTCCTCTTTGGTGGAGATACCTAGTAACTATGCATCTTTTATCAGTTTGCCATCAATTCCCCATTACAATATTATTAGCTTATTTTTTTAATGTAACATAGGCAATTTATTCCTCAAGGGCAACAAGCACTTTTTGTAGATAAAACAATAAAATATAAAGTTGTTTGCTAGCAGCAACCTCTTCATTAGTTACAGATCTCTTTAATATGGAATTATTTAGATGGCTTTTACTTCTGCAGAGATTGTGCATATTTACTGATACTGGTGGATTGTAGTCATTTGAGTAGACTTTTATGATGAAAATGTTCTGACTTGGGCAGTTTTGTCATTATTGGTGCATGCATTTTGTTTCATTGTTTACTGGAAAAATGTTCAAAACAATACATTTAAAATGCTAACAAATGTACTTTATAATATAAGGAATATAATTTAATACAATCAGAAAGGTGTTTATTGATTTATCTGATCAGCTCAGGTGAGCACCCTCCCAATCCTTGGTTGGATGTGTTCAATTAGGAATCAGTTAAATCAACTGTCTACAAGCAGAAACTTTTTTTGTTACTGAATATTTTCACTGATTGAGTCTGAATGCTATTGAAAGTGATGAAGCCTGATTGAAGCAATAACTTCTCTTAGATCTTTCTTTTTTTTGGGGGGGGGGGCACTTATTGTCCACACCTAGGTAGCTAAGTCTGTCATGTAGGATTTCTCCTGCACAATTCTCCTGGCTGAGCTATATCTGAGCTATATCTCTCAACTGTCCAGATTTTTACAAAATTAATACATTTTTGCTTCTTATTTTTGGTCTGTTCCTCATAAAATGTGTGATTTTTCTGGCAAATCATTTAAGAATGAAGTCACTTAATAATGATAGACATTGGGTTTCAGACTTCATACCCTTCAGAAAAATGCATGCTAAAGCAAGACCTGTTATTCTATCAACTAAGTTTAGTACTGTTCGTTCCCACATTATATTTGGCTTTGTCCAGATTTCCTGCATTAAGAGTTTGAGAGGTATGCACAAATCACTTTATAGAACTAGATATATCCAAACCACTCAACTGTCCCTATTTTGGCTCAGAATGTTGCTCTCCCCTTAATAATCCCTCTGCAAAATGGCAGTTTTGGAAGAAGCGTGGATGGTTTACAATTAATAAATAGTAATGATCAGAGTTACAGATTACTTTGCATTTAGAAATGCATGTAGATTCTCTTATTTTGTCAGCTGCTCAACTTAACAGCACTAATATTAAAAAAGTGTCCCTTCTTTGACAGGTTCTCAGCTGTATTGTGTGGCATTTTTATATTTTTGCATCACATTTTTGGTCCGTTTTTCATAAAATTGTGGTTTTCTGGCAAATTAATGGCAAATCAGTAAAGACTGAAGTTAGAAAATAATGACAGACATTTGAGTTTTAGATTTCATACCCTTCAGAAAATTCATACTAATGCAAGACATACTATTCTATTCTCTTTCTAAATTTATAAGAGTAATATTTAAAAATTGTCCTTATTTTTGGGCCTTTGTCCCACTTCTATTTATGACTTTTTCCAGATTTCTTGCTCTGAGGTTGAGAGGTATGACAAATGTGTCAGAGCCATCATCATCAGCCAGAAACATTTTAAAATTGTAACATACTTGTTGTACCCCACTCCCCCATGTAGTGAGTCTGGATGTGTCCAAGTAAGGCAAGGAGCAGTTATGCAGTGTAAGTGTGCAAAGTATCCCCACCATCCAAGGTAGACACAAATCCTACAGTGGCTTTTCATCTGTCCTTGATTTTGCAGCATGTTCAGGTTTTCTGTCATTTTTATACTGTTGATTTATGCTTCTTATTCAGAAAATGCATGTTGTTTCAGTGCCTGTTGCTCTGTGTTTAAGTAGCAATGCTTTAATGACCATCAGGTAAGCTTGTCTGAGATTGTAAGATGCAAATAAGCTTTGATAAGCATACTTTTAAAGGATTATCAACATTGAAAGCCTTTTTGTTGTTGCCATGCAGAGAATATTTACATAACTAGATAACGTATAAGCCTTTGGTATTGAAATGTATATGACAGTATTTGTAATAAAGGACAGGATTACAGTATTTTCAGAAGCTCATTGCATTTGTTGGAGACTTGCAGTCATCTTTGCAGGCTTTACCTGTAAACTAAACAGAATGCCAATCTATCATGTGTGGTCCATAACCTGTGCAGTAATCCTTTAAGCAATTTATCTTGAGCTTGCTTGTTGGTTGCTGTTCATTTTTTACTTTGATCATGTGTTCCCCATGAAACAAGTAGATAGATAATTAGAACTGCAGTGCAAGGAGAAGTGGTTTGAGTTGAATGCTGCTTGTTTTTTTATACTTTATTTTTACTGACATTCCAGTAATGTATTTAAAAAGTAATTTATTTTTTCATGGCTCACAACCTTTTTGTTTCCATCTCAGTATTAAGTAAGCTGTCATGTAGCCAATGCACTGAAATATTTTTTTTTCTTTTCCACTTCATTTTGTCTTGATTGGTCTTTCATAATGACAGTTTGGCACCCAGGGCAGCGTATTTAAAATTTTTGTGGTTTTGAGAATAGCTCTGCCCCTTCTAGTTGGCAACGCCCCTTCCCATTGACCCACCCATTCAGCTGTCACCTGTAGCCCCACTTTGATTTGAAGTCACCAGCCCCCACTGTTTCTGTACCTTGCCAGCCACTGTAGTTTAAGGAACTTTCCAGGTTGGGGGAATGGTATTAAGCTACCTGTACAGAGCATGTGTTACAAGTAAGATGTAGACTGTGCATGCAGAAGCAGCTATGTCGGGTGTGCAGTATACTATCTGTTAAACTGCTATCATGCTTTCACTGGTCATTCAGCAATATTTAAATGAAAACATAACACTTCCTTGTGCCTAGGATGGGTCTTACAATGAAGAAACACAAACCGCAATGTGGGAGAAATATATAACCTATGGGAAAAAAAATCCTATTAATATGGCAGCCTCCATGAATGTTATTTTGGGATAAAATAAATTAGAATAAAAACTGAACCCACACTGGTTCTACTGCATTATTATGGCAGAGAATATCAAGCTATGATTAAATATATTTTGTTTTTTGCAGATTCTGGGTGGACCACTACTAAATCTCCCTTACCCACCCACTGCAGATCAGCACTCCTAGACAGTACCCCTTTTTACAGTCTAACACTGGATATGCTTAGTTAAGTATAATGGACAATATGTGCATGGATATGTGTCATGTGATTGAAAACTCATTTGACTGCATCACAATTGATGGAAAAGCATAGGAGTGTATTTAATAGTATGTGTTAGTGTTTCTAATCATAGGAGTTGTTAAGGAAAGGAGTCTGTAAGATTGGCAGTGGCCACTGTCATGTTGCACCCCTAAATCTGTAGAAGTTTGTGTTTGTGCTCCAGCACTGATTTGCTGTGTTTTATTTTCCAGTGTTGTGTGACTGGTGTTAGTACTTTGTATACAAGTTAAGGTGGTATGAGGGTATATTTGTTGTGAAGAATATTTTCCATCCATTGTGATTCAGTGAAATGTTTCAGTCATTTATATTTTGTGATTTGTGATTCAGTCAAATGGGCATTCAATCAAATATATATATATATATATATATATATATATATATATATATAGGGGAATGAAGTGATTGATTGAAAGGCTAAAATATTTAAATGCACTTGATTGACACCAGTATGCCAAACAATCAACCAAAAATATTGAAAATATAAAAGATCTCAAAAGGAAAATGGGTAATTGTCTTCTGTGATCTGCTAACAAAACCATACCAGTAAATTCAAACATGCTTGAAAGGGTTTGTTAATATAAGATATAGGGTTGCAGTCAGGATTTGGGTTAGGATTAGCATGCATTAGTTAAGATGGGCAAGGGACTTCACTTCCCACACCTCTTTACTAAATGGATGCTAACCCTAACACTATCCCTAAGCCTAACCACGTACCTAACCCCAACCATAACAAAAGGGGTGGGATCAGTTTGGAAAGTAGACCCCCGGTGTTGGGGAGGCAGGAAAGTATTGTAAGTGGTCTTCCCCTTCTTCTGCCTTCAGTCTTTACCAGCATCACTGTTTTTGCTAGTGAACTACGTGTTTGCATTATCATGCCCAGGTATGGGAGTTTTATTTTTACTGTCGGACTTCACAATGAACACTTTGAGTTTAATTCCTTAAGGTTTGACTGATGTAGTCTTCTTTCAGTCCACAGAACTCTACATTTTCTCTAGCAACATAGTACAAAAGCGTCAATTTTGCTGTACATACCCTCACTGATAATACAGCTCTCTCATCCATAAGCTATTACTGAAAAACATAGCACTGACTATGCAGACCTTTGTTGACAATAAGATATCTTTGCTCTTTAAACCTTTGTTGACAATAAAATATGTTTGCTTTTTAAAATCTGATCCAGATTTGCCATAGCTTTTCCTCCAAAAATCAAACACCGTTTCATTTCATGGCTGAAATAGCTATCTACATAGATCTGAGCCAAGGAAAAGTCTTCCACTCCTTCCACATCTATTTTCAACAAACTGATAGTGCTAGATGATAACATTTTAGGTTTTTTTTGAGCAACAAACCTTTTTTTGTGCTGCTGCATTTACCTTCATACTTCATTAACAAACAACTCTTCCTCTCTTTCATGTGTCGGTGATATCATTTGCATACCCAAGGATATTAATATTTCTCCCGGCACTTTTCAGTCCAACATCAGATCCAGCTAAGCCAGTATTTACTTTATATTCAGCAAATAAAATGAATAAATAGGGTCACAGTATATAGGCTTATTATACTCCTCTTCCCATCATGAAAACAGATATTTATTCCATATTCACGTCTAACTGTTGTTTCTTGCTCTGCATACAGATTCCTCAGGATGCAAGTAATTTCACTTCATAACCCCATTTTTCTAAGAATTTTCCACAGTTTGTTATGGCAGGCATAGTCAAAGGCTTTAAGTAAAGCAGAAGAGAAATTTTTCACTCAAACTCCCTTGCTTTCTCTATTATCCAGCGGATAGTGACAATGTTATCTCGTATGCCTCTGCCCCTTCTAAAATCAGTTTGTATAATTGGCATTTTTGGTCAATGTATTGCTGGAGTCTAACGTGTAAGATCAAGAGCCTGAATTCTCCATCCATACCACCACTTGTGATTCAAGGAGTTGAGTCCATATCTTTCAACTGTCCAGATTTTCACAGAATATTTGGCTCATACTTTTGGTCTGTTCATCTTAAAAATCAGTGGTTTTCTGGCAAATCAGTGAGAAATTAATTCACTAAAGAATAATAGCGCTTTAAGTTTCAGTCTTCCTATCTTTCAAGAAACACATGGAAACATATAACCCTTTATTTTAGCAACTTTCTAAGATTATACAAGCAATATTTAAAATATGTCCCTTGTTTTGGGCCTTTGCCCCCCTCCAAATAAATTTTGGCTTCCCCCCTCCAAATAAATTTTGGCTTTTTCCAGATTTCTTGTGCTGCGATGTTACGAGATTTAGTTGTGTGTCATGTGGATTTCACAAGGAGCTGAGAGCTTCAGGAGAAGAGAAGCTTAGTGCTACTTATGCGAAGTCATTTTCATTGTTAGTAGCACAACAGGTAGTGTACTTGCTTTTGATGCAGAAGGCTGTGGGTTCTACTCCCACAGTATGCAGATGGACTGCTGATACTGTACTGTACAGTGTTGTATTTTAAAGGGAGTGGATGCTGCAAGTCCTATGAATGTCCTCCTTTGGAGGATTTACCTAGTAACTATGTTTCTGTTATCAGTTTGCCATCCATTCCCCATTGCAAAATTGCTAGCTTATCATTTTTTTTAATGTAGCATAGGCAATTTATTTTTCAAGGGCAACGGGCATTTTATCTGTAGATGAAACAATGAAATATAAAATTGTTAGTTAGCAGCAACCTCTTCATTAGTTACAGATCCCTTGAATGTGGAATTATTTAGATGACTTTCTTCTGCAGAGAATTTGCATATTTACTGATATTGGTGGATTGTAATGACAGAAGTTTGAGTGGCCTTTTATGGTTGAAATTTTCTGAAATGGGTAGTTTTGTTATTATTGGTTCATACATTTTGTTTGATTGCTTACTAGAAGACTGTTCCAAACTGCAAATTTAAAACACATTCTAACAAGTGCTGCTGTATTTTACAAGAAATATAATTTAATACAGTCAGGTTAATACAATCAGGAAGGTGAATCAAAGAATGCATACATGTATGCCTGCTCACAGGATGCAGGAGATCAAAATAGAGGAAGAGACCAGTCACCAGTGGAGTCCCCCAGAGTTCGGTGCTGAGACTTTTTCTGTTTGGCATATACATCTCAAAAGTAAAAGGAAATATCAAAGGGCTTTGGCCGACTAAGTCTGAGATGACTGCAAGCTAAGAACAGTTACTGAATTTCAAAATGACTTAACCATCATGCAGGAAGATTTGTCCCAAACAATAACTGGTGCCAGAATCATGAATTGAAACTAAACTCCAAGAAATATATAGGTTCATAGGTAGGAAGTAGGCTATTGGCCCTAGGGCATAATTAAGCCTAGCCAAAAAAAAAAATGTTTTGCTTATGCTTCCCTCCCAAGTGGTTTAGTTTCCTCCACCCCTGTCTAGCAGGGCCACTGAAGTGATTCCTGGGGTGAATTTCCTGTTTCCCATCCACTCATCAAGATTCCTGTTGAAGACCGCTAATGACGAGCTCTGCCTCACATATATGGAGACCTTATTCCAGAGCAAGGGAAGTCTCTGGGACATGAATTTGTCCCTCTAACAAGTCCTGTTTATTGTTGATGTCAGGTTTACGTCCCTTGAGCGTGTAGCTCTAGTGGATTGGGTTTTCCTTAGGTGGAGCATTTCTAGCAATTTGGGGTTTGACATAGCCTTGCATGTCAGGCAGAGATCACCTCTGAGTAGCCGGTACATGACAGAGTACAGTCTGAGTTTTTTAGCCTCATGGCATAGGCAACTGTTTGAGGCCTGTTATCCTCTTTGTGAGGTACTTTTGAGGCCTCTCCAGTTGTAGCAGATGTCTTGTTAGGTACATCCCGAATGGGGCATTATATTCAATAATGGGTCTAATGAGTGATGAGTAGAGGGGGGACAATAACATCCTTATTCCTGGATGCAAACCCTTTTGTGATAAGGTGGACCATGTCGAAGGATTTTCTAACCACTTTGACTATATAGTCATCAAAGGGGAGGTTACTATCCACCTGAGTCCCTAGGTCTCTTATCACACTCTCCGTGGTAAGTGGGCTGCCACCTATGTTGTAGTTCATAGGTACTTGGTTTTTCCCAAAGGGGACGACAATGCTCTTTTTGGCATTTAGCTTGAGGCCATGGTTTTGGCACCATATATCTGTATCCATAAGACCCTTTTGAAGGATATCTACATCAGTAGGGATCTCAGTTATGGCACCCAGTTTGCAGTCATCTGCAAACTTTGTTAGCCATAGTCCCTCCATGTTTGTATGTACCTCCAAGAAGTAGATACGAACAGGAGGGGTCCCAGGACTGAGCCCTGTGGTACACCACTAGTCACAGGTCTGGAGTCAGATCTAGCATTTCCTATTCTCACTGAATGGGTTCTATCCGTGAGCCAGTTAACAACCCATCTCATAACGTAGGGGTTTATATTTAGGTTGGCAGGTTTGTCAATAATTCCTGAGTGGGGAATGGTATCGAAGGCCTTTGCAAGATCAAGGTATGCTGTGTGAACCACCTTTCCTTCATCTATTGCTTTAGTGACCATTTCAAAAAAGTCAACCAAATTTAGGAGACAAGACCTTCCCTTTACGAACCCAAACTGGGTGGGGTCAAGGGTTTGTAGGTTCCCAATGTCTTTGTTTATGAGTTCCATGATGCCCTCCATGACCTTGCAGACGAGACTTGTCAGGCTGATGGGGCAGTAATTCCCGGGGTCAGTGGTGGCACCTCCTTTGTGGAGTGGTATATCCGTTGCTGTGTGCCACTCTGTGGGCACATAGCCTGAGGTGAGGCTGTGGTTAAACATGGTATTAAGGTGAGGGACTAATTCGTTTTGGAGTTCATGTAGTACGCAGCCTGGTCCCATGGATGCTGTGTTTCTTGCCTTGGAGAGTGCTATTTTCACCTGAGTGTCTGTGACTTTAGTGGCAGTACAATTGTCTGGTATGGAGATGGGCCCTTTGGGGGGTGAGAGTGGGATGAAGTTTGCACTGAACCTATCTGCCAGTATATTAGGGATGTCAGTGGGTTCCATGAATTTTGAACCATTATGCTGTAGCTCAGAGCAGATCTGAGAGTTGTTATTAAGGTTTTTGAAATAGCTAAAAAATGCTTTGTGATTGTGTTTGGTGTCTGTTGCGATTTTTCTTTCAAAGCTCGCCTTAGAGGTTTTTATGAGGGTTCTTAGCTTTTTGCTAAGGTTGGTCAGGGAGCCCCTCCATTCCTGGGTGTTTACTCTTTTTTGCAATAATTTCTTCCTTCTATTATAGACCTTATTTATCGCTGGTGTCCACCAGACTGGTTTCCTCTTTTTGGAGGAGTGGATCTTAGTCTTGCTTGGGATAGCATGGTCCATGCACTCATGTAGGTGCTTGTAGAGTGCATTTGTGTAGGATATAACAGATCTTATCCTTTGGGAAGTCATCTACTTCAGGGAACTGCCAAATTGACAATGCCCCCTGAGAACTGACCCATTTATTTGGCATTTGGAAACTTGTGTACAGTGACCTAACTTTTGACCAATATGTGCCCTGAGTAATAAAGTCTTTCTATATTGTACAGCTTATAAACAAATTGATTGTGACTAGATCTAGAGATGTTATTGCCCCCCCCCCAATTTACAAAGCCCTCATTAGGTCAATCATTTTGTATAATGCCCACTTTGGCATGTATCTGTCCACACCCATGCATCAATTGGAATACCCACAAAGATACCTTACTAAAAGGATGAAAGTCCTAAACAATAGGTCTTGCATGGACCACCTCAAAGATTTATCACTATACTCAGTATCCTACAGAGTGCTTAGAGGTGATATGTCTGGCATACAGTGTGTTATCAGGATGTGTTGAGGCATCCTTCCACCTAATACAGATGAACCTAGTCAAATGTCATCAGAAATACTCAGTCCAGGTATCTAAACTGAATGTTGTGGAGAGATGGGTGGATATATATCACAGAGGCTACCACTGTTCCAGAACAGGCTATCCATTCAAGTAAAACAAAGCTCATCCCTGTCCATATCCAAATGCAATTTGGATCTAAGGATGGGTAATAGAAAATGTACTTCAGGATTGCCCCTCATGCCACTAATGGATAGAGGCAGTTCCTAAATGCTGCATCCTTTACATGGGTCCCCTCAAATTATCTATAGTATGATCACATTTATTCTCGCTGGGACTAGTATAGCAATAACCCATGCCTGGGTGTGGGTAATGCTAAATTTACCCATGGTTGGCGTGGTTTGGTCCCGAGGGCGAAGCCCGAGGACCAAAAAGCCAACCGTGGGTAAATTTAGCATTACCCACACCCAGAAGTGGGTTATTGCTATTATACCATGACATTATTTAAGAAAAGAAACTATTACTTTTCTTAAATAATGGCATAGTATAATGCCTGTTTACTGCCCTTCCGCAGATGTCTGGCATCCGCGGCAGTTCTGATGTACTGCTCGCCTGCCCAGTACATCAGAGCTGTAGTAACGGAGAAAGCAAGATCTCCGTTGCTTTTATAAGTCACGCTATGTTAAATGAGTTTAACATAGAGACAGTTTTAAAATAAGCAACGGACATCTCCGTTGCTTATTTTAACTGTCTCGCTATGTTAAACTCATTTAACATAGCGAGACACTAAAAGCAACGGAGATCTTGCTTTCTCCGTTTTTTTAAACACTGTCTCGCTATGTTAAATGGGTTTAACATAGAGTTTTAAAATAAGCAACAGAGATCTCCGCTGCTTATTTTAAAGTTGTCTCATATGTTAAACCCATTTAACATAGCGAGACAGTGTTTAAAAAGCGAGTTATACTAATGGAAAAGTCCGGCGACGGACCTTTTTCCATTAGTATAACTCGATTTACAATGGGTACGCTGGCCAATCAGCGTGCACGTTTTGGGGGGGTCATGGTATAATATACAATTAACAGTCATGGGACAGGCAAGACCAATCAGGAAATGTTAATTCAAGCACCAAAAGGGAAATTGGCTAAGCTTAAAATGTCCTCTAAGTGAACCTAAGTTGTGGTCGTAAATAGTTTTAAAAAAATTGCCCTTTTTAGATCACTAAGTGCCCCTCTCATCCTCCACCACCTCCCCCAGTCTTCAACAACTTCCGGTGTCTCTGCCTGCAGCCTTGTTATTAGCAAGGGATTCTGGGGTCCATTTAAATTTGTCTGTCCAAGATATTTGGTCTAGTTCAGTGAACATCATATGTGTCAGAGATGTTGGGGTCTCTCTTGTCAACTTTGTGTGATTTGCAGAGCAGCTGACATCTGTAATACCAGTCTGACTTCCCTAATATTTTCTTAATATCTTCTGTCAGGTCCCTCCCATTTGTGTATTTTGTCCTGCCCCTTTGACCTGGAATCTCCTTTAAAGCCACCGGTCATCTTGAAGAGATCCTGTGTGTTCTTTGCACTGCTCATTTAAGTACCACTCACTATCTCTTCTTCCTATTCTATGGACTCTGCATTCAGTTTTACATATTTTATCCCATCTCCTTTGTGTTTGGTCTCCACCTTTCCTTGGCCACTTCCAGAGCACTCACAGATGGTCATTTGCAGCCTTAATCTTTTCTATTTGGAATTATTTTATGCCAATTCCTGGCTAATATCCCACATTTCTGTCCATAGTTCTTTAGGTACTCTGTCCTGTTTTCTCTTAGAGGCTGAGCATACACTGGCCAGTGACCCATACCTATTCCAGGGACTCATGCTAACAGGTGGGAGGAGTATATGTGTCCCTATTGACCAGTGTGTGTCCACCATAATGCCCGGCATCCTTGGGTTAATGAGCTACTGGCTAGTAGGTGTCCAGTTGCCCAACTTGGGTTACTTGGATAGCTCTGTTGAGTGAAGGTTGGACATAGAACCAATCAACCTGACAAACATGAACCAAGAACTGCTACACTCAATGTATATTCTCTGACAGGATGCAGCTTGGAAGTGGATGACATGATGGTACAGAGGAGGCTGGATGTCATACGTATCCAAGAGACAAGATGGAAGGGCAGTGCAGCAAAGCCACTTGACTTGGGATTCAGAGTCTACTATGCAAGAGGAGGACAGGCTAGAAATGGTGTGGGAATTGTGATGAGGAAGAAACTTCAGAAGACAATGAGGGATATCATCAGAATTCGTGATAGACATATGGCAGACTCCACCCTAATAATATGTCAGTATTCATAATCTCAGCCTATGCCTCACAACAGGGTAGTGATAGTGAGGAAAGAGTGCATTCAGACAGCAATTGTAGGACCTACTAGATAAAGCAGGACAACATGAATTGGTGTTGACAATGGGTGACTTGAATGCATTTATCGGGACAGAACAGGATATGAGGAATGCCTTGGTCCGCATGAGTGGGGCAGCAGGAATAAAAGATAAGCCATTCTAGACTTCTGTCTGGCAAATGGCTTGATTGTAGCCAACACATGGGTCAGAAAGAGACAAAATCACATACAGCAGTGGCCAACATGCAACTCAGGTAAACTTTCTCTTTGTAAGGAAAGGATACTGGTGTAGAATTAGTGATTGCAAAGTCATCCACAGTGAAAGTCAGCCCACAGCATAAATCACTGGTTGACACAATCAGCTGCAAGCAATGGTCAAAGAAGGTTCTGAGGTCAACAGAGACCAGGCTGAAGACCTGGAAGTTGACTGGAAAGAAAGCACAACAGTTCAAGGAATTACTCAAGGTACTAGTACCCCAAGAAGAGGAAGACATAAGTGGAGTGGAAGGAGAATGGTAGTGCCTCAGAACAGCATGTGTAACCACTACAGAACAAACACGTGGCCAAGCCAGGTATGGATAAAATGTACAGATGAAAAACTGATTGTCATCAAAAGAAAGGAGGAGTACAGGAAAAAGTGGGAAATAGAAAAGACGAACCAGGCTAGGAAGGAATACTGGTTGGATAACAAATAAGCTAAGAAAGGAGCTGCAATAGCAAAACACAGGGCATTGGAAGCACTCTACCAGCTTCTGGAAAGTGACTCAATAGGTGGCATAAAGAAACTATATCAGGTTGCAAGGCAAAGGCAGAAAGATAAAGAACATAGTCAGACACCCTTCATAAGGGATGCCAGGAACAACCTGCTCACCAGTCCACAGGACATCAAAGGCAAATGGAAGTGCTTCCAGCAGCTTCTGAATGAAGAAACCCCACAGAAGCTGTACTGCCCCAGAAACAGCCTATGATGAGAGAAGAAGAGTAGCCCACCCAAGAATAAATAAAAATAGCCCTAAGGAAAATTAAGTCAGGGAAAGCAGCAGGCTCAAATGAGGTCACAGCAGATATGATAGGGATGTTGGGTGAGATGGGGAGAAATGGCTCCTAAGGGTACTGGTAGCAATGTGGAGAGAAATGCGTATCCCAGATGACTGGAGAATAAGCATACTTGTGCCAGTGTAAAAGAACAAAGGGGACATCCACAACTGTGGGCAGTACAGAGGTAAACTCCAGTCACACTGAATGAAAGCTCTGGAGAGGGTGAGTGATAAGTGGTTAGTCAGCGTAGTAGAAAGATGAGAGATGAGCAGTTCAGATTCAGATCAGGATGCAGCACAACTGACCCAAGGTTTGTAGCGAGACAGATAGTTGAGAAGAAGCTAGAGATGAGGAAAGAGTCCAATTAGGTATTCCTAGGAGAAAGTGTATGACAACATCCCAAAAAAGCTGATTTGGGCAGACTTGTGATGGTTCAAAGTCCCAGAAACATTGGTAGAATTAGTGGAGGCTATGTACAAGGACCCAGTGACTCAAGTACCAACAGTGTTCGGTCTCACAGAGGGGTTCCCAGTGTGACTGGGTGTGCATCAGGGATCAGGTTGGAACCCAGTGCTGTTCAAATTGGTGATGGACTACATTAACAAACAGGTCATAGGGGTTCAATTAACAAAGTTTCTGTATGCATATGATGTAACATTACAGGCGGACCCTGAGCAAAATCTTCAGCAAAGGATAGGAGAATGGAATGTAAAACTGAAAGCATATGGGATGAAACAAAGTACAGATAAAACAGTGGTAATGTCAGCAAATTGGGGAAATCAGAAAAAAATGAGAACTGAGATAGAAAGGGAGATTGTGGAACAGGTTAACAGCTTCAGGTATCTGCGAGGGGTAGCTGAGAACAGAAGTTTGAATGAAGAGGTCAAAGTTAGAATCAGAGGGCTGCAGCCAACTGGCATAGAGTGTCAAGTGCAGTGTATGGCAGAGGAATGCAAAGAAGCTGAAAAGTAAGGTGTACAAAATAGTAGTGCACCCAGTACTACTGTATGGCACAGAAAACTGGGCAGTAAAAGCAGAGCAGCTGAGAAAACTAGAGGTTATATAAATGAAGTACCTGAAAGGGAGGTAGGATGCACACTGTGGGAGAGAAAGAAATGAGGACATAACAGCAGAAGCCAAAGTAGCTCCAGTTGCAGAAAAAAATCGGAAAACAGATAATAGTGGTATGTGCACATTTGCAGAAAAGCAGAAGACAATTTGGTGAATAAGGTAAGAGGAAATGAGGGCATTCGGCAAAGAGGTAGATGGATTGTCTTGAGAGAAGATCTGCGGCATTCAGGAATGAGTGTTGAAGGCAGGAGTGTAACATTGAATCGAGAGAGATGCTGACAGTTGGACACCCTGACCCCATTTAGAAAACAGGAAGGAGATTGATGATGATGATGAGGATGAGCCTAAACAGGGCACTGCTAACCACCTATGCATAATGAGCAGTGTCAAGCAAATGCAACTAATGCATACAAGCACACATCTGTTTGATTTTTTTCTGCATTTATTTACATTTTATTAGGTGATCCTTGACATTCATCTAAGAATGTTTTCAAGATATAGCTTCTGCCCAGAATGGGAATGCTAACATTGTACTCTGTAGTTTATCAAAATAAAATGCAATTAAATAGTAAAAGATTCAGCGGGCTTTAGTATATAATATTTCACATAGTGAAAGAAAAGGGTACACTATTTCTGTGAGACAACCTGGTAGTTATATTACTTAGTGAAAGAAGACTTTTGTTTCTTCCTTGAAAATAAGCTATGGGAATATATTTAGGCTGGTGAGGTCAATCCTACTATCTATCTATACATGCCTATCAAACTATATATATATAAATATATATATATATATATATATATATATATATATATATATACACACACACATATATATATATATATATATATATATATATATATATCCATATCTATATATATATATATATATATATATATATATATATATATATATATGGATCCCTTCAGTTAACCAAACGCCACAACCAAACACAAATCATCGACACCAACAGACCGACAACACAAAATACCGACAATACACACAACCATACATGCACTAACCGTAACCCAAACCCTAACCCTAAGGTCCGACACAACCGCACACTTACCCTACCGCACCTAACCCTAACTCACTTAACCCACCCCTAAACCCACAGTCCGTCACTATCGCACACACACCCTACCTGCACCCTAACCCTAACTCACTTAACCCACCCCTAAACCCACAGTCCGTCACTATCGCACACACACCCTACCTGCACCCTAACCCTAACTCACTTAACCCACCCCTAAACCCACAGTCCCTCACTATCGCACACTTACCTGTCTGCTCCCTAACATTAAATCTCTCACTCTATCGCACACTTACCGAGTCCGTCGGGTTCTCACCTTGTTGGTCATCTGCGTTGTCGGTGATTTCGGCCCGTCGGATTCCTTGTCGGTCTAGTGAGCTTTCGGGCATCTAAAGGTGATCCATATATATATATATATATATATATATATATATATATATATGGTTCTACCTGACATAGTCGAAACCACACAACACCGACAACCACATCACCGACACCACATATTCGACAGTCCATAAACACGAAACCACACATAACCGACAACGAAATAACCGACGGTACACAAACACGAAACCCCATACACTGCACACACCACAATAACAATTAAAAACAAAACACATCCCCATTCCACAAACCACACACACAACACAAGCACACCAAAATCCTTACAAGCCCACACTAAACCTTACCCTAACCCTAAGGTCCGTCACTATCGCTCTCTTACGTACCCGCTCCTAACCCTAACTCACTTAACCGCCTATCCCTAACCCTAACTCACTTAACGCACGCCTATCGCCCCCTAAACCTAACTCACCTAACCCACCCCTACCGCTCCCTACCCCTAACTCACTTAACCCACCCTATCGCCTCCCTAACCCTAACTCACTTAACCCACCCTATCCCCACAGACCGTCAATCTCCACACTTACCTGCCTCGCACCCTAACGTCCGTCACTACCGCATACTCACACAGCCTTTCCCCATGTCGGCATCCTCGGCGTTGGTGTTGTCATCCGTCGTGTCGGTCTTCTGCATTGTCGATGTTCTGCCACTCGCGATTCGCGTCGGTCTTCTTCGATTTCGATCTTCTGGAGCTCCGGATTCCGATGTCGGTCTTCTGCGCTGTCGACGAAGTCAGGTAGAACCATATATATATATATATAGAGGTTCCTATCAGTTGATTGAGTTTTCAGAAACTCAAACTCCATATGATCGAGACCACATGATAGTTTTTGAAAATTCAAAGCTTTTGAATGGAGATCACGGTTCAGCGAGAATTCGAGAATTGGGAAATTTGCCCTTTTCCTCACTGTAGTGCGATCTCAAGAGTTTTTTTTTTGATGATCGAGTTTTCGGAAACTTGATCTTGTGGTCTCTGATATTTTTTTCAAGTTTCTGAAAAGTTGATTTTATATATATATATATATATATCTATATATATATATATATATATATATATATATATATATATTTTTTTTTTTTTCAAATTTCAAAATCCCAGTATCCTGAACTACAAAATCTTGAGACCGAATATCAAACACTCAAATTACTGAAACTCCAAAACATCAACACCAAAAATGTCAAAAAACACAAAACAAACCCTGCCTTCCTGCCATGCAGTAATACAAACTACACCAACAAAAGCAGAACTAGCTATTGTGTATTTAAATAGGGGGACAAACCCCCTGCACCCGTCACACTCCTGCTATTAAATATATCAACTCAGAGATCGCACTACAGTAAAAAGACAGTAACTATACTGGTACGAGCTGTACAGGTACATACGTAATGTTTAAGAGACTGTCTTGTGTCTAGTTTTCAAAAATAACAATTTTTTACCCC
>NC_056743.1:497174164-497181664 GCF_019279795.1 Protopterus annectens | reverse complement strand
AGTGCCTGTTCAGGTACTGTCTGGTGAGGGTCAGTACTTTGGCATGGGAAGATAACAACAGACCCCTTACCATGAAGAGCTTGTACACTCCTGCACTCTCCAACACACTGAGCCTCTTTGCGAGTACCTGCGAAAGGGATATCAGGAAACTCCTTTCTGATAAGCCCTCGGCAAAGTGGCACAACCTGAACAGGGAAGAAAGACAGGCTTGGAAGGAACTGAGTCAGGACAAATCCCTACGGATCATGAAGGCTGATAAGGGATCCGGGATAGTAGTGATGGAGCAAGAGAGCTATATCCAAACACTTGAAGCATCCCTCATGAATAACCAGTTCTACAAAAAGGTCAACATCAACCAGGTACAACAAAACTTTAAACAGATTGACAACCTACTGTTGGAACTGTACCTCAGGGATGAGATCTCTCAAGACGAAAAAGACTTCATGCAGGTCATGACATCCAGCCTTGGGAAATTTTTTGGAATCCCCAAGGTTCACAAGAACCCTGAAAATCCACCTTTCTGCCATGTGGTATCGAACCGAAGGACAAAAACAGAAAAGATTTCACAATACATGGACCACATCCTTAACCCCATTGTACAGAACAGCAAATACTACACCAAGGACTCCTGGGCTTTTCTAAATGACATCTTCAAACTAAGGCTGGATTGAGGGGAATATTTACTGGTCACCCTAGATGTAGAAGCACTCTACACAAACATCCCCCACGCCAAAGGACTGACCCTCACCAGACAGTACCTGAACAGACACTCCAACCTAAGCGGGACTAAGATTAATACTGTATGCAGGTTAACAGAAGCAGTATTAAGAAATAACTTCTTTCAATTCAACGGGAAGATTTACCACCAACAGAAAGGAGTAGCCATGGGGTCCAAAATGGCCCCAGCATATGCAAACTTAGTCCTCAGTGCCTGGGAAATGGATAAGGTTGAATCACTGCCCGGGTTCAACAACACCATAATGTACAGACGTTATATTGATGACGTCTTTTTTGTCTGGAAGGGGGACAGACTTTCTCTGAGCAATTTTCTGGAAACCCTTTTCCAGAGTCTGGACTTCCTGACCCTCACAGTAGGACATATAGGAACCACCACTCAATTCCTGGATGTCCACCTCACTATAGACCCGGAAAGTGGACAGTTTGACTCCAACATCTACTGCAAGCCCACTTTCTGGAATAACTATCTAGAGTTCAGCAGCCAGCATCCCCATTTCATGAAAAAGAATATTGTAAAAGGACAATTCATCTGTTTATCCAGACTCATTTTTAGGGACGAGGTTTTCATCAAGGAAGGTTTTTACCTCAGAAACTTGTTCCTAGAAAGAAAGTACCCAGAGTATCTAGTGGACAACCTGTTCCAAGAGATCATACAGCACAGACACTCCAGGTACCCACCAATCCTGGAAAAGGGATTCATAGCAAGGGCACAGAACGGACCGAACAAAAAGGACTGGGTGTCAAGTTTCCCCCTTCCAATTTCCACCGATATGTTTGGAATCAGAGGGGTCCTCACTACAAATTGGGACATATTGGGAGGAGAAAAAGGTCTGACAAAGTTACTTGGGACAGCCCCAAACTTCTGTTTCAAACAAACCTCTTCTTTTGGTGGTGCATTCGAGAGGAATAAAAGCCCATCCCCACAGAGCGAAGTATCAACAGAACCTGGAATGTCTGACTGCGGCAAGTGTGTTGCCTGTGAACACATACAAAAAAACAACAACGTCACCTTCCCGCACTGCAACAGAACTGTCAGTCTACATGACCACTATGACTGCAACACAAAAAATGTAGTCTACTGTGCTTTCTGCGAACACTGTGGGAATTCCTATATCAGCAAAACTAACAGGAAGCTGAGTAGCCATATTAAAGAACACACTGCAGCAATACACAAACAGGACAGTTTGAATGCCTTGGCTAAACACAGTGCTATTTGCCCAAACTTCACAGGATTCAAATTCACAGTGCTGGAAAAAATAACAGAATTTGTAGGGGACATGGACACATTCCTGCAAGTCCGGGAAGTAAAATGGCAGATAGAACTGAGAGCTGATGTCTATCCAGGTCTCAACAAGACACTGAACATTAAATGTGCACTTAAATGGTATAGAGATTGAAATGTGATAGGGTTTGAAGAACTGTGCAAGAGGGTTTGAAGAATTGTGCAAGTAGATTTAATGTGTTTATGGATTTACAACTGTGCAAGTGAATATAATGTGTTTCCTCTCTCTCTCTGACCTTTGACTCCCCCATAACCCCTACACACATGCTCCCAATCACCAGGCTAGCCCCCACTGACCGCACCAACTATACCCCCCGGTCTCACTATTTCATGCAGCCATTCAAGGGGTGATACCATCCAAACCAGCCCACAGCTGGTACCATCTGCACTGACAGTCTTCTGGGACACTCTGTCATTTATATACTCCTTGTCATGGGCGGCTCCCTATCAGCCCCCCCTCAAGTCCACACCGCATTCCTCCCACTCCCCCATCAGGTGGCATACCCACACATTACTCTACACACACACCGATACCAAAGCATAGTAGGACTCTCTACCTTACTCCTCCATCTTCCTCCGTTCTCTTCTTTACTTACCTTTAGAGGCAAAGACTCATAAGTAATGTGTTTATATTAGAATCATCACAGCATGACTGTCATCCTTCCCGGTCCCCCCCCCCTTTTTTTTTTTTTTTGCACACAGTCCCTTTTTGCACACAATCCCCTTTTTTGCACACGATCCCTTTTTGCACACAATCCCTTTTAGTATGCACACGGCACCACAAGGCTATTACTGTCTGACTAATTTACCTTATGTAACTGCGATTGTAATGTTAATGAAAATGCACACAGCACCCTGCTTGTTCACACTTTACTATTGGAAAGGAACTGTTGTTAATTTAAATGGCCTGCTAGAACTAATGTATATAAAGGAAGTGAAAATGGTTGCTCATACTTATGAAACATGTCTTTCTGAAGAAGTCTTGATAATAAATAAGATGAAAGCGCTAAAGTTCTACAAGAGTTGTTGGTGTGATTTACTATTTTTTTTGAATGCTTTTATTGTCACGAAGTTCAGTTCTTAGTTAAAATTTCTTCTCTTCGTTCAATTTTTTTGAGTGCGGTTAATTTTATATATATATATATATATATATATGTGTATGTATATATATATATATATATATATATATATGTATATATGTGTGTATATATATATATATATATATATATATATATATATATATATATATATATATATATATATATATATATATATATATATATATATATATATGAAGATGCCCACCAAAGACGCGTCTTGAAGATGCCCACCACAGGCACGATGTACCCTGACCTTTTGTACAAGTGGCAAATGATTAACATTGACACTAGCATACGATATATGAAATTAATGAATGAATATTTTTTGCCAGAAGAAGCTACCTTGAGAGACAAGTTAAGAGAACAGCAGAAACATATCTATGAGACATATCCGAACTTTATTTTGGAGAAAGTGTTTGAAAAATTGTTAGATAATGTATATTTGTTTGAAAAGAAATTAATGGAACAAAAACAAAGTAAGATTCGGAGGGATACAGTGGATTTTAAACGAGGACAATTCTTCACTTGGCCTAGAGACAATAGAACTAATATGACACAAGGAAGGGTAGATATGACAAGAAGTAAGAATAACATGAGGAGTTCTGTTAACAGGAATATAAATTATACTGTAGATAGTAAAGAAGGGGAAGTAACTGAAAGTGGTAGAAATGTTCCTGCACAGATATCAGGACCATGCGCAGTAGCAGAGAGTTCAAATAATGACATTACTACAGTAGTTGAGATACATAGAGAGGAAGAAAAAAATGTTAGGACCCCTATATTAAAACTCATGGATCAGTCAGTAGCATGTAAACTTGATCACGACACCTCTATAAACAGTGAAGATGTAGTTAGAAAGAAAATTCTACCATTAAAAACTGGAGTCAGTGGTAATGATCCAGTAGCCCCTTTCCCCATCTCCAATTGTCGGAGAGGAGGAAGAGATCGATCAGTGAGCAGGGGGAGGCAAAAAAGGAGGTTGCCCGAAGAAGAACGCATAGGTCAAACCTTAAAGAAAATGTGGGAAAAGACAGGGAATCATTGATATGGAATATATCAAGTAGATCATTAATCAAGGAAGAAACTCTTGTATTAGAAAAAGGCCTTTCATTTATACCATCAGTCAAAAGTGATATTACAAATTCAGTAATAGATCTTAAATTACACATTCAATTACGCTTAGACTACGGTAATCACCAGTCTATAGATGGAGCATGCACTCTTAGAAAACCAAGCACATATATACCAAACTTACATCCGCTAATAGATGCATATTCGAAATTAGTTGAACAAGAACTGTATGAAATAGATAGAAGGAACAGAGATAAGAGATGGTATGACAATTTACACTCTTATTTAAGAACAGCTTTGAGAACATTGAAAAATGATGATAGTATTGTGATAAGACCTGTTGATAAAGGATGCCCCATTGTTATAATGGATACAGAGAGATATATCTCTAGTATGACTGATATGCTCAGTGATGCTAATTTTTATAGACCGATTGGCATCAAACATGTTGATCAGATAATTAATAGAGTTTCTATATTTCTGTCAAATAATCACTGTACAGGTAGAATTAATAGTGATCTATATAAATACTGTCAAGTTGATGAACCTACCATCCCTTGCATACAAGGCATCCCAAAAATACACAAGCATCCAGATAAACCTCCCATGAGACCTATAGTTGCCGGGAGAGGTTGGATAACTGAACCGTTATCCATCTATTTGGAATCCAAATTAAGACCTATTGTGAGTAAGTATACGTATATACTTAAAGACACTAAGCAATTCCTTGTGATGTTACATGATGCAACGAAAGACATAACAGTAGATGATAGATTCTGGTTAGTTTCATTAGATGTTCAGTCTCTATTCACAACCATCCCTAATCAAGAAGGCATAGATAGCATTCGGCGACGTCTGATAGCAGACCAGACCATAACTAAATACCATGTAGACACTTTATGTGAGTTTATGAGAGTTGTTTTGACCAATAACATTTTTTCTTTCAACAGTCAGATCTATATTCAGAATGATGGCGTAGCTATGGGCACTTCATGTGCCAATAGCTACGCCAACCTGGTTATGGCTGACTGGGAAAATGTACACTTATTCACACTTGACAGCTATAAACAGAACATCAGTTTTTATGTACGTTTTGTAGATGATCTCTTTTTGATTTGGAAGTCTGATGAACGTGACTTGCATGAATTTCTAGAAGAAATTAATCTAACCACCAGTTATCTTAAATTTACTATGACAGCTTCTGAACAACTGGTCTCTTACTTAGATGTGTATGTAGAGAGGATGCCTAGTGGTCTCTTGAATACTGGTGTTTTCAGAAAAGCCTGTTACAGAAACTCATTATTGCATAGATCTAGTATGCACCCTAGCTTTGTGTTTAAGAATGTCATTAAGGGACAAGCAATGAGAGTTTCTCGACTAAATTCAACAGAAACAGGATATAAGTCAGAGTTACATAACCTCAAACAACAATTACTTAACAGGGCATATACACCATCAGAAATTAGTCCAAAATTCTTAGAAGTAGATGGTTTAAGGAAAGATAGTGCTTCACCTTATTTTGCATCTAGTTCATATGAAATGTATGATGCATCTAATAGTAAAATTCTATATGATGAAAAGATGAAAATCTGTATCCATTACACACAAGATGTATACAACATAAAAAGAGCCTATTCTAAGTATTGGGATATACTGAAAGTTGATCCTGGAATTAGTGAATTTGTAGGTGAAGCCCCTAGCTTCATATACAAGAACAAACTTAATTTACACAAGATGTTATGTAGTTCTTCTAGAATAGAGCATATTACTAAATCAAATACCAAGGTAGGCAGTACTCAACCCTGCAGGAAATGTAACTATTGTGATTTAATAGACAGTAAAGCAATGTTCATACACCCCCTTACACTACAGTGTTTTAAGCTTTATTCAGTAGCTAATTGTAACACTCAGCATGTAGTATATCTTGCCACCTGCAGTTCCTGCCCAGCATTTTATGTGGGCAAGACTGACAGGCGGCTAAGAGATAGAATCAGAGAACATATGTATAATATCAGGATAAAGTATGATAAAAATGCACTATCTAGACATGTTATTGATACATCACCAGATCACAAATTTAAATTTTTAGTCATGCAAATTAATCATTCCACCATTAGAAGGGGGATATTTGCAACAGAACAGAACAAAATGAAACTAAGTGGATCATTAGACTAAGAGCTGATCATGAACCTGGCTTAAATGACAGGATTCCTATGAAACCAATACTGAAAGGCAAAGACCTTAGGAAGTAGTAAATGGTACTAGATGAGTTAAGCAGCTTATACAGATCATATGGTTTTATATCTTTTATAATATAAAATGTACTAGAATGTGGGCAATCATTTACGTTTGTCTTTTAGCTTTTCATAATGCTTAAAAGTACATTTAAAAGTCTATACTTGAAATTGTGGATTTAATTAGAGGCTGGTTGATGTTAAAAAGCTAGCCTCAATAACAGTAGGGCTGTTGTGCTTGGAAAATGTAATTTTGTAGTTGTGTCTTGTTATTAACAACAAAAGACACAACACCTCATATTTGGCACTTGCTCTAATTATATTGATGCTGAGGTTACAAGGTTCATTTTATGTTGATCCAGCGAACCTACATTATTTACCATATAATATATGTTCAACAGAGATTAGCTGGTCATGTCTGCAATTTAGTCTTTAGATATTTGTATGACATTTTGAATTATATGCGTATACTCTTACTTGAATTTGTGCATCTAACATAAAAGCGATTAATGCTGCTATATTAGTCTTAAAGAAAGTGGTATCACTTTATTTTTATTTATTTATTTTATTTATTTGCAGTTGGTTTACCAGGATAGTCCATTGGGCCTAAAAGAACCCGTTTTCAATGGAGTCCTGGGGAGAAAAGCTCCAAAAAAACAGACACACAAAATAGGTACAAACAATTTAAAAAGCCCTTAAAGCAAACCAGAGAAATTTTTGAGATATAACCTAGAAATCTAGGCATTGCTTTGATAAGCTATTTCCAGCGAACTATATTTGTTTTTCTCATCAGAAGCACAATTAAGTGCAATCACTTGTATCTGGGTATCTAATATATGCTCAACTGAAGTGCCTTTATTTGAACTTGGGTATTTAACACATGTTCGACAGAAGTGTTCAATGTTAGTCCTGATATTTTTAAGCTTTACATTGCTTAAAATGCAACTGAGTGCAGGGTTTGTACCAACATGTTATCCCTAGGGAAGTATTTTAGTCATCTATCCATTAACATTGACTGGTTTTATAAGCTTGAGATTGTTTGCTTGGCACAGCTACTCCTACTTTGTACAATTTT
>NC_056743.1:496871664-497166664 GCF_019279795.1 Protopterus annectens | reverse complement strand
CCTCAGATTAACAACGCAGAAATCCTAATTTCCAAACTACAAATTAACATTAATAAATTTATCTACATAATCTGTGTGTATATTCCCCCAGGTAATAACATAGATACTCTTGAAGCCACCCTTCATTGGATATCTAGCCACAACCCTCAAGAAACATTAGTTCTTGGAGACTTTAATATAGACTGGACTACCTGTTCCCCAGTAGCTCCTTCCACCCATATTAACTTACACTCTTTCACACAAATTATTAACACCCATACTAGGATAGGCAAGTCTAACCAGAAAGAGAGCATACTTGACTGGGCACTTATTAATAGTCATCCTAACCTATATACATCTGGTACCCTCCCTGATAGCCTAAGTGACCACCACCTCACCTACATAATTAAGCACAAAATAGCCATTCCCAAACAACCTCTACTAAGATCTGTCAGAAATAAAAAGAAATTCGACCCGACCAGATTTCAACTAGAATTAAATTCTTGCAACTGGGCAATACTAAAACATCTACCCCTAGACGAAGCAGTGCTGTATTTCAACAAAAAATTCCTAGAAATTCTTAATCTTCATGCTCCTATTCGCTCAAAGAAAACTAACGCAGTAGATGTTCCATGGCTTTCAAAAGAGACCAGGCTCAAAATTAATCTTAGAAACAAAGCTTGGACTGTATGGCGAACCACTAAACTCCCTCTCGACCAAATTAACTACAGACAACTTAGGAATGAAACCAAAAGACAAATATTACTTGACAAAAGACAATACTATTGTAAACTGCAGACAGAACATCAAAACCACCCACAAAAATTCTGGGCTGGACTAAACAGTCTACTTCACCCTAGTCGCTGTACCACCCCTGTCCCAGCCACACTCATCGATAAACCCTCAGATGTAGTCTCCAACAGCTTCAACCACTTCTTCACTGAGACAATCCAAGCCCTCTCCAACCAACTGCCACTCAGCTCCCACAGTCTTGATACTCTCACCTTTAAAAATCTTCCCTTATTTAACTTTCAACCTGTCGCCACTTCGTTTATCTGCAAATTAATCAGAAAACTAAAACCCACCACACTCTCAGCTGATCAACTTCCAGCTGAATACTTGCAAAAATCAGCTGAGGCCATTGCCTACCCTGTGTCACTACTTATCAATCATTCTTTAGCAGAGGCTAAAATTCCTGATATCTTGAAGATATCCTATGTAATTCCTCTTCATAAAGGTGGCACTTCCACCGAGCTCTCGATTTACAGGCCCATATCTTTACTTTCTCCTCTAGCAAAGATAATGGAAAAATGTGTTCAAAAACAGTTTATGCAACACCTTCTTTCCAACCACCTACTGGCAGACACCCAACATGGTTTCAGACCTCTCCATAGTACTACCTCCGCCCTACTTGTCTTCTCCAATACCATAAATACCCATCAAAATAATAACAATATTTCCTCTGCACTATTTTTGGACCTGTCCAAAGCCTTTGATATGGTGGACCACAAACTTCTAATTAATACTCTGCAATCACTTTGTCTGGACGCTAAAGCCCTTCAATGGTTTAGTTCCTATCTAAATGGTAGAAAACAGGCAGTATTATGGCAGACTAAACTCTCTACCTTATTACCCAACACATTGGGAGTCCCACAAGGATCCATATTAGGACCACTGTTATTCTCCATCTTCATCAATGACTTGAATACTGTCATACCTAACGCCAGTTGTATCCAATATGCATATGACTCTATGCTGATCTGCTCTGGCACAACCCCCACAGAGTTACAATTAACGACCCAGTCCACTTTTAACAAAATAGAAAACTGGCTCTACAGTGTCGCCTGATACTTAATCCCAAAAAAACTAAAATGCTGTTATTCCTACCTACACAAAGGTCTAACACCATTAACTTTACAATCCAAGCCAAGGACGGGACCATAATCTCTCCGGACCTCTCTACAAAATTACTAGAGTGACTATTGACAACAACCTAAAATTTGATATACATGTAAACCAAATGATCAAAACTATCAATAAGAAACTATGTTCGTTATATAGAATAAAAAGCTTCCTGACTCCCCAAGCCAAAATTGCAATTGCTCAAACTCACCTTCTCTCTACTCTCCTGTATGCATCCCCTGTTCTCCATAATGCCAGTAAAACTGTCATGAACAAACTCACCATCTGTTACAATCATATCGCCAGGTTTGTTACTGGGTCACCTTTCAGGACCCATCATTGTACCAATCTAACCCAGCTTAAATGGCTTGAGGTACCGAATTTAATATTATACAACTTACTAGTTCTGACCCACAAAATAATATACAACCCTGACTACACTCCGCTTAAAAAACTGGTTACCCCGTGTAACAACCCTAGACCACTGCGTTCATCCAGCCGACTCCTCATCCAGACCTGCAAAATTAATAACATAGCCGGTGACTCTCTCCTTACCAACTCTGCAGGTAGAACATGGAACAAACTACCTCCTGATATTACCTCACTCTCCTCTTTAAGTCAGTTTAAAGCTAAACTTAAACAATACTTGGGGTCAATACGGAACTGCCATTGCATAAATCCTGGCTAGCTTATTCCCTGATTATGCATAGATCCCAGGTTACCTGGCTTTCACTGTAAATATCTTTACTGTGTCAATTCTCTATCATCCTGCATGATTATATGGAAAGTATTTGTTAATGTGCTGTGAATTGTAATTGTTTCTGTGACTTTAATACAGTTTACTACTGTTTGGAGCTTTTCTCCCCGGGCCTCCGCTGAAAATGGACATGAATCCAGTCGGATTATCCCGGTTAACAAATGTAAAATAAAAAATAAATAAAATAAAAAAACTTCTGGCCTATTTAATTTGTTTGAATATTAATAGCGTTATTGATTCTCAGTATTTTTATACCACATTTCCAAAATGAAATGAAATGTATGGGAACTCTGACTTCATGAAGTGCACTCTGAAATAAGTATGCTAAAAATAATACTGACATAGTAACGTTTCATCATTCAGTTTGGTGAACATTGTCAAAACTTTTATTAAAAATCAACTTTTTTGCACCAGATTTTTGAAGTGTAGGTCTTTGGACCTCACTTCGTGAATAGCTTCACTATTAAACCACCACGGCAAGAACTTCCAAACTGAACGTAACCAAAAAAAGAGAAAGTCCCAGGAGAATCAACCAGCTAAAACAATTTATTCACTTGTAATATCAAATAAACACTGTTAAAACCATGCGTTTTCGTCTCGTCAAAGACTTCCTCAGATTTACCATGTGACTTGGTCATAATCATTTTATACACAAGTAAATTAGTAGAAGAACCAATCATGCTTTCTTCCATTTAAAATAAACAAGTGCAAGTTGTGAAAATCATTGAAATTCATTAAGTTTGCTTAACCATTTTCCATCTTCAATAAATAAAATGAAACATTTACTTATAATAAATAACTTTGCCTAAAAACATCAATTTAATATTTAAAAATTTAAAAACCGATCCTAATGTACCTATTTATAAATTTATTCAAACATTTAAAATTTGATATAATAAAATTCATTTAATGTTGTATATTTTTAAATTTTTAAATATTAAATTGATGTTTTTAGGCAAAGTTATTTATTATAAGTAAATGTTTCATTTTATTTATTGAAGATGGAAAATGGTTAAGCAAACAATGAATTTCAATGATTTTCACAACTTGTACTTGTTTATTTTAAATGGAAGAAAGCATGATTGGTTCTTCTACTAATTTACTTGTGTATAAAATGATTATGACCAAGTCACATGGTAAATCTGATGAAGTCTTTGACGAGATGAAAACGCATGGTTTTAACAGCGTTTATTTGATATTACAAGTGAATAAATTGTTTTAGCTGGTTGATTCTCCTGGGACTTTCTCTTTTTTTGGTTTTGAATAGCTTTACTATCCCTGAATTGCACAGTGACACTTCAGATTCCATAAGCTGGACCCATTAGACAAATTTTTTTGTAAGTTTTGTTTCCTCCTTCCATAATTGCAAGTCTGCATTAAATGTGATAAACTTTTGCACATTTACTAAAATTTAAAAGCTTACCCTAAAAATGTATCAAATCCCAAGAGATCTTTTCAAATGGGTGAATAGACCCTGCACCCTCTCCCACCAACTAACTTCATATTTACTGCTTGTTAAGTGCAATCCCACTTCGCTACCGAATTCTTATTATTCAGGTTTACCACCAGATCCTCAAATTCATATTTATTTTTTGATGTCTTTTGTCTGGTGTCACCCTTTCCAAAATTCATCTTTATAGGTTGTGTCTTGGGCCCATCCTGCCTCCATCCATAGCCAGTATTTTTGCTTTAAAGTGTGCCAGAGCAGTTAGTGATGAGACCTTACATCTGCAGAGTCTACATTGCCAATCGATGTCTTTGTTGTTTTTCGTGGTGCTATCTTTGAGTCAGTTTCTTTTAAGTTTGCAGTCCTCCCACCTTCCAAATGCCTACTTTTTAACTGTCTACTCTAACTGACTTTGCATATAGGCTTTAACTTCAGCCTTGGTCTTGCTTCATGAGTTATGCTGGAATAGGGTCTACAAGACCACTTTGCTTACCCTGTTAGAAAATGCCCAGCTTCAGAAAGCTTTGTGCAAAAGTTAAATATGTAAAATTTGCAAAATGCCGATTCACTCTTTGTATTGGCTCATAATATTCTAAAGGCAAGTATTTTTTTTGGGGGGGGTTGTTTAAGTGCAAAAGGAACTCATAAATAATGTGCAGTGTTAGAAAACAATTGAAGAATAGGCTGGTTTAGCAACCACCTGTTGAGATAAAAATGATTTGGCCAAAACTGACCTGGTGTTTCACCAAAATTGTAAAATGTTCTTATCTCCACCTCAGTGCTAAATATAAATGTGTAGAGGTATAGTGTACAGTCATTACTTTGGCCATCTCTGAGGTGACTGGTATTTGAACGGTTGTGCTAGTAATTGCTGCCTGTTTAATTGGTACAAGCCTTAGAAAGCGGACATTTTTATTACAGATAAATGCAGTACAATATTTAATTGCATGAATAGAAGCACGTGTCATTTGAAAACAAAAAGGCATTAAAATATTTTAAAGCAAGTATAAGGCTACAAAGTTTTGCAGCTCATGTGGTAGCTAGAAAAACCCATTAGTGTAATCCTGCATATGAAATGTATAAGTAACACCTAGATGCTATAGCAACTTGTTTTACTTTGTGCCTTCATTTGTCACTTGTCTAATATGACTAATTTCTTATGTGACCTTATGAGATGTCTTGCTTGTGTGACTGAATGACACACAAGCTTAAACAACACTTGATCTGGTGTTGTGCCTTTTATTGCATATATATTTTTTACATATCTTTAAGTTTTACTTTCAGTATGTAATGTCACTTATTGTGATTTAAACTTGAAGCACTTTCTTCAGACATATTGATTTGTGTGCTTCCTTGCATAAGTGCATCACATTACTTTAGTCAGAGATGCTGTTATTAGTACAGTATATAAATGAATAAAAGATCAATATGGTTGGCTGTTAAGAGCAATAGGAAAACATTAACTTCATACACTGTATTGAGCAGATGCAGCTCTCTATGAACAATAATGAGGAGGAAACGTGTTTTTCCATGAAATACCGAAAGCAAGAACACCTACCTCTGTTTACTACCCCCCAGCAATTCCTGTCTGAGTAGTTAAAAAGTGCATACAGAGCTTTAGCTGTCCTGAACTAATCATTTCATTTTAATTCAGTGATTTTTTTTTCAGTGTTTTGGTGCTACATTACAGCAATATTATTCACCAATTTAAAGTGCCAAACAATCAAGACTGCAGTATTAAATGCATCCCACAATACAGTAGCAATTTTAGTACTTTTCAGTGTAAAGTAAACAGGTATGATCACTGTATTAACTGATCCTGCTCCCCCACCCCCACACACATACCCACCATGCTGAACAGCAGTTTTTTCCCTCATGCTCAAGGTGTGCGATGACTTTACTAGACAGAAGTGCATCCCGATTTTAATGATAGCAATTGATCAATTCAAATCACTGTCTCATTTATTTTCCCTCGTTGCATGACTACCTATAACTTTTTGTAGCCTGCTGTCTTTGCCTGCAAGTATATCTAAATAATTGGTTGATTTTAAAATCTGTCTGCTTTTAATAAACTTGTACTTGATATGCTTTTAAAGGAGTAATGCATTTTTATTTCAAATAATTGACTATTTCCATTCCTACTAGCTGAAATGCCTATTACTTTTCAGTATGAGGTGTTGGAAAATGAATGAATGTAGTCATTAGTGTGTCTCTGCTACGGGCGTTTCTATTAATTCAACAGAACACTGTTCAGCTGTATTCAGTGCAGCGTGACCAAGGCAGTAGAGCTTGTGGAGGCTGTATGAATTCAACAGCTCTTCCACTATTTGGGTACGACCCCCCCTCATGTAACTGCAAGCCATTTTTGAGGTTTCATCACCTTCTGATGTCTGTATTGTACATCTGTGTCTTCATCTTTTCCAATGAAACCTGTAGAATTTAGACATAATCATCTTAATGCATTTCACAGAAATGCTTTATGATTAGCTGATTTATACTTTTCAAACAACACTTCAGAAAACTGTGTAAATGACTATAGGAGCAAAAAGCTCTGTGCTGCTTCCGTGCAATTAATTTAAAATCCTGTAGCTTCTTTGTCCATGTCCAGCTCTGCTATGGTAAACTCCGTTTCAGTTCTTCCATTCCACTACTTGGGTATGAAAGTAATACAGATGAGCTGACTTTATCAAGCGCTAACTGCTGTATGTTGTGCCCCTGTGATTTTTATTTTATTGTATTGTATTTATTTGCTTTAAATGATGTATGTTTATGTAGTTATTTTTAATCTTTTATACTATTGTTTCTAGCTTCTACTGAAATACTTGGTGGGTAGCAAGGTTAATTTTGTTTCTAAACATTTCTACACAAGTAAGCTTTTGACAGTGCAAACACTAGACATAATGACTGCTTAAAAGATATAATAGCTGAAACACAAGTATGATGGTGGCACATAAAATGTTGTAGATAAGCACTCTGTTTCTGCATCCTCCACAATTTTAAGTCAATCAGCTTTGAGATTCCACTTTCATTGGTGTTCTGTTGGACTCTTTACTGATGCAGTGTGTACCTCAGTTTGTGGGATTTTTTTTTTTCATTGTGTTTCTGGATCATGCCTCTCAATTGTACAGATTTGTGCAGAATGCCCAGATTTTTGCCTCATATTTTTGGTCCATTTCTCATCAAATTGTGTTTTTCTGGCATATCACTGACAAATCATTAATGGTTAAAATCAGACAATAATGACAGATATTTGAATTTTAGACTTCATATCTTTCAGAAAATTGTAGCCAATGCAAGATCTGTTCTATCAACTTTCTAACTTTGTAAGAGCAATATTTAAGTGTCCTTATTTTGTGGTCTTTGTTCCACATTATTTATGGCTTTGTCCAGATTTCTCTAAGAGATTGAGAGGTATGGTCTGGATGGATGGTCTTTTATGGAAAAGATGCAAAAATTATGGCAGTGAGTGACCATGACTTCAGAACTGCTTGTGTAGTAACTTTCCATAATCATCCAGTGACCCAACTTCTGTCTACACACTGCTCTGTTTGGGATACCACCTGTAATCGCAGCAGCTGAGGTTTAATCTTGAGTCATAGTTTGACAAAATTTTAAGTGACCACACTGAGACATTTCCTATTAATGGAATTTTAAAATTCTAATTGCAGTACACTTAGTGACTTGGTATGAACACTGCATTAACAGACTCCACTGCACTGAACATTTTTTTTCCTTCCGTGCTGGTGTCGTTTTCTGAGTAGTCCATTGCTTGAATGTATGCTTTTTAATGGGGGAAGTCAGGACCACTGTCTAAGTGACTTGTTTACATTCACACAGCTTACATCTGGACACTGAGGTCATTAAACCCCTGATTACAATATGAAGCTTATTAGAATCTCGTAGCCTTAACCCTCTGAGTTAAACTGCCAGGCAGCTGGTGCAAATGACTTTTGTTTACCATTATTAATGCTTGCATTATTTCTGTTCTGCTGTTTCATATATGAGCATACTTACATTAGGGGAGTATACTATTTTTCGACTATGAATTTCAAATTACAGGCTAATGAGACCAAACGTGCAGTTGATGGGCAAGATTGCTCTTTCATTTGTAATAAAACAAAATAAGGCTAATTATAAGTCGGTAAAAAATTTGGAAACTAGTGTCATTCTAAAGAATTAAACCTTGTCATGTACACAATTAGTAGTAGTATAGGAGAATCTCATCTCCTGCTAACTCTAAGCCTCCCCACTCTTTACCAACTTTACCCTACACAGTCCTTTTAAAGTAAATAGTATTGCAATGTTGTTGTTTGGCTTTTCCCGCTTAGGGGTCGCCACAGCGAAACTCCGGTCCGTTAATGATTGGCAGTTGGTTTTTATGGTGTCAAGTTGCCAGCCCGATGCCCAACCTTCAACGAAGGCACGCCCATTCAACGCATGTCTTTCGGACGCCCACTCGACCGTGGGGAGGGCATGCAGACTCCACACAGAAGGCACTCCCAACCCAAGCCAAATAGTATTACAATAAGATGTTAAAATGTGCAGCATATCAGCCTTATATATTTCACCACTGTACTGCTCTGAAATTACAGTGGTTAGAATTACCTCACACGTTCACTCATGCACAATTAACAATCCATGAACTAGTATATACTCTCTTAACACCAGCATTACTATTCAAACAGGGGAATGCTCTTCTCAGAGAGAACATTACTTAACATATGCAAACATAGCAATAATGTCGAACATCTTTTATACTCCCAAATGCATCTTTCAAAAAATGGAATGCCCTCCCTGAACACACATGGCAATCAAAAACCAAACAACCTTTAAATTAGAACTAAAAAAAATCTAATACAGTCCTGAGTCAGCATATGCCTATCCCCAGGATACAGTTTGCGAAGTATGCAGACCCACACCTTACCTTGACAATAACAATCTATCCACAGTATTATAAAATTTCCTGATACTTTCCCAAAACTCTAAAATATAACTATATTCCGTTCTGTTTAATCTCATTTCCTTTACTATTTTACTGTGTAGTACAGATCTGGCTCTATCAAACTACATTATAGGTTCATAGATTAGGTTCATAGATTAGTACTAGGCTAACTGCCCTTGTGAGCCATTTTAAGCTTAGCCAATTATCCCTTGTGAGACTCAAACCTTGTACCTTGTGTTTGTAAGGCAAACACCTTGACCATTAGGCCACCCTCCCCACCCTGTACATATGTTCAGGGAGTTAATACATCCGATAATGATTGTTTTGACCTAAGTTGCCTATATTACTATTTCATAACATGTCTTTCATGCTATAATTGTTAAATGTTGTATGTATTTGTATTGTGGAGCTTTTCTCCCTGTGTTGCCTGGTTGGACTTTTCTAATAAACAAATGTTAGAGGTCTAGAGAGTAGCTCTTCCAATGGCAATGGGGGGTGTAATGCTTGATACATAATGCAGTCATCTAAACTTATTTGCTGTCATACTCAAACACCTCTTTTATAAGGTTATATTTGCCATTTAAATACAGGCTCATGATTTTGCTGGTTTTCGGTACTTGTGATCCATTTTGCATATACTTTATTACCATTCTTCCTTTGCAGCTGGAGTTGTATTTTATCATATTCCAAATCTGATTTTACAACGTGATGGTGAGATATCATTAATAAGTAAACACATTCTCTATAAATGATAAATCATTACCAGGGTCAATCTGAATAATAACTACTGTGCTGTGTAAACCAGAGAGTATGTTGTAGGGCTTAAAGCAAAATGCTTGACATTGTCAGAGCTGTAGGATTAAACTCCTGATGTAAAGTCCAGACTAGTAACAAACAGTGGTTTGCAAAATTTTTGCTTCAAGTTCTTCTTTAATGATGGTTCCTCATGAATAAATGGAATAAGGCTGTTGAAGTATGGTTAAAAGAGTGGGGTTTCCCCCAACAGCTACATATCTGGTTTTCATACTAGATCAGGAAAAAAGACAATTGTTGCATTCATGCTTTACTATAAAAAAAAATGACTGTTTTGAGTTTCTGATCAAAGTACTAAAAAAAAATGCAAATATCAAAAATGTTGCATTTTCTGATTTAAACATAGCATTTTAAATCTGGTGTATTTTAGTATTTTCACTTCTTTGCATTTCTTGCTTAGCCATTTTTAGTTAAAATCCTCTAAAGACAATATATTAACACACTACATATGAAATCTCCCAGTGGGAAGACGAAAACTAGCTTATAGCTGAGAAATGCTAGCAATAAGATCATGAGATGGTTATGTTCAAGGACCAAAATACCGAACAGTTGCATTTTAAGTGAATGCTTCTGAAATTAAGTGCCGATTTAATAACGTTGAAAATGATGAGTAGCTAAAACTCCTAGACGAGTTGTGGTGGGATTAGTACAGAACTATTTAAACAATGAAAAATGACTTTTAGTACTTAGCAGTTCAATGACAATGCTGATGTGAGTGATTTTGAATCCTGGTAATGGGCTATTGAAAACATATTGATAAATGGCTGGGTTATGACCACAATCTGCCACATGCAATTCAGGACCATATTTGTTATCTGTGGTTAAAGGCCATATTCTTAAAATACTTGTCCAAGGACCCACTCTAATTTTGGTATTACCATTCACAGCTCTAGCGGGTAAGCTGACTTTTTTAGTCATGTTGTGAGAAACATGATCTCAGTATACAAGTGCTCCGTGATGGGGGTCAGTGTGCATAATTTGGATCCTGTAGATAATTTATGAAACCTGAACTAATCCTGTCAAGAAATGACTGCCTTATGATTGCAGTTTCAATATTCATGAAAAAAAACATTAAAATGTATCCAAGGTCTTGCCTTACTTCATGGTCAGCTGCATAAAAAGAAGACGTCTCCAGTCCCGAGAAGAAAAATATATGTACATCCATCACCAAATGGTCTTTACAGGCAACAAGTGTGAAATTGTTGGTTTTACACCACCGATGAAAGGACAGAAGGGGTGGAGAAGGAGATAGTATTGTTCAGATTCCTGAAATCCAAAACATAGATTGACTTACTTGAAAAAATCATTGAAAATGTATTTTTTTATATATATATATATGTAAATAGGACTCTGAGGGGTGTGCTCCATCTCTCCATCTCTGATCTTGTGATCCCTGTACATCTTATTATCCTGACTGCTTCTCGGATTTTGAAAATCTGGTGCCAGAATTCTTGTAGTTTGAATTCTGATCTCGGGAAATAATTGAATGCAGTAGATAACTAAGATCTAGTTTTCACTGTTTTAAAGAAAAGTGTTTAAGTTAGCTGGGGCAGTTTTAGGTAGGTGATAGTGGTGATTTGGCAGCCACAAATATGTAAAAAACAAGGCAGTGACATTTGGAGAGTAGGTATTTAATTTACATTAATAATGGATTAGGAATGGCAGGATTACAGTGAGAACAAGAACATGGTTTATCTCACCAAACCCAGGTTTCTGGTTACAAGATGACACTAGTCCTTATTTTGCTGTCCAACTCTGGTGCATTGGGATACCATCAGATTTCTCTAACTTAGCAAACAAGTCTCATCTGTGCATGTTTTATTGTCCAATATCAATTTGGGAGGTGGTAGTAAGTACATAATAAAAATAGCAAATGTTTATGCTGACCTTCAAACTTCACTGCTTCAAAGTGTTACCTATTGTATCCTTCGTCCTAGATGGAAACCACACTTTAGTGTGTCTCAAGACCAGGTAGGGTTATGCTTGAAGGGAAGGCCTTACCTGTTCAGCATGATCACGTGCTTAAGAGTTGGGGAGGGGCATTAAGGTTGTTGACGTACTGCTAAGACATTGATGTTTTGGAGCATTCAGCTTACCACACTGAGAGATGCGCACAGTTCAGTAGATTCCAGGATACATACCTTGACATGTTTTTGCTCTGTGTCTCTAGGTGTTTGCTACTGAGTCCTTCCCTCCCATCAGAACTACGAGATCCTGCATGCAGGATAGTCTATTTAAACAGTTACTAGGATGATACCATTTTGCTGCACTATTTATATGCTTTTAGAGTGGCGAAATGTATTTTAAAATGCAGTAGGAATTATAAATAGTTCTTACTTAATGCTTTTGATAACATTTGTGAGTGTCTAACATTTTTTAAGAGCAAAACACTAGATGTTTCTACATGATTAACATTTTTACTTGGAATTAT
This sequence comes from Protopterus annectens, assembly GCF_019279795.1. NCBI lineage: Eukaryota > Metazoa > Chordata > Ceratodontiformes > Protopteridae > Protopterus > Protopterus annectens. Next base: position 497,154,393 of record NC_056743.1, on the reverse strand, counting down.
GAAAATATTTCTAGCACTTCTGATAGTGCTTGTGATAGTAATGCAACATGCCATTGCTGGTTCATTTTAACTTGTTACATACATCTTGTATGAAGCATATAAATGCTATTATAAAGTGGGCAAGCAAAACTGATCAATCAAATTGCTATTTACATTTCTATCAGTTCTGTTCTGTGCATGGTGGGGGAGGGGTGGCTACTGCAGGCCACTTAAATGTACCATTTGCTCACAGATCCGTACTCTCTCACAGACTTAAATCCAGCAAACTCCCACAATCTTGAAAAGTCATTTAGTAGGGGAAAACCTTCAAGCAAAGAAATAGTGTTGTTAAATGTATAAATAATTAAATTAAATCCATAAAATAACACAAAATACCAGAAATGCATACCATAACTCAAACATTTGACTTTGTGTAAAAAAAAAATAAGAAAAATAAATGTTGGCCTGGTGGTTATAAAGAAAAAAAAGTGTGAAGTATAATGTGTTTGAGGAAAAACAAACATACAGTAGTTTTCTAGTTTTTGAGAGATGCCACCAAAATGAATACTCTTGATTACTTTTAGGGTACAGTAAGTATATACTATCAGATAAATCAATGTAACCATGACTGGAGACAGAGCATTACTGTCTGCATATGTCTTTCAGTACTTGAAGTTGTCACCAAAATTATTAATCTTAATATTTTTGCAGCTGCATGGAAAGCAGTCTCCATGCTTAGGATGCTCTGTACTATGGGTATGTTGGCCTCCTTATCTGGACTACTTCACTTGCCAGAAGTCCACTGAGACAGTGTGCAGTTTTGGCACCTGTTTGTAAACTCTGCTGTGTAGCAGCACACAGCGGTTTGAATGAAGAGACCGTTAAATGACTACCCGGAAAATTACTGACCAGACTTCCATGCAGTTAAATGGCGATAACCCTGAACAGTTATCAATTAGTTAAAATAGGAAGCGGAATTATTGTTACATTAAATAAATATAGTTATCTCACCTACAATATTAAATATAACATTCAAACTGCAAAAAAAAAAAATGCATATCCCAATTTTATATATGCAATAAGGCACTAGGTAGTACATGGTACCAATGCCACTGCATGTCTTGGTACAACTTCTTTACAATCCCATCGGCTTGTACTTCCTAACACATCTGGATGTGCAGTAATCTGTACTATGCACATCCCATTGTATTCTTCAAAGTTATATCGCCAACTTTTTTACATAGACATTTTCACTGTTGTTTTTTATTGGTTTTATCATTCTGTGCTGATTTTAAATATTTGAATTTTCTGTGCTATTGTGTGAAAGGGAAAAGTCCATTTTTTTAAACTGTGGAATTGTTTTAAAATACTGAGCAAGTCATTTAGTGAAATCCCTTTTTTCCTGAATGTGTAGACAAGTTATTTTATGTGAATTCTCTGAAGTCCAGACCAACATGAAGGGACTCTGGCTGACTAAGTTTGCCAACGATTGGGAGCCATTATTAACTCCCCAAGTGATGTAGACATCCTACAGAAAGGCCTCACTGATACCAATAACTGGTGTTGAAATCATGGCCTTAAGCTTAATGACAAAAAATGTGTTGTCATTCCCTTTGGGAAAAACTCAGTTCCCAGTAATTACCACATTGATGGTAGCCCACTGAACACTGAAGGCATTATAAGAGATTTGGGGACACAGGTTGACAGCAACCTCTCCTTCGACCACCACATTGCCACTGAGGTCAGAAAGTCCTATGTGACACATCTCATTACCAAGGGTTTTACATTCAGGAAGAAAGAGGTCACCATCTCTCTCTACTCTTCCCTCATTAGACCAGTCATCGAGTATAATGCCCCATTTGGCATGTACCTCACTAAACACCTTAAACAGCTGGAAAGGCTACAAAAGTACCTCACCAAGAGGATCCTAGGCCTTAAACACATGCCCTACATGGACAGACTCAAAAAAAACTCCAGCGTTTTTCTGTGTTGTATAGTCTATTAAGAGGTGATCTCTGCTTGACTTACAAAGCCACATCTGACCCAGCCCTGTTAAAAATGTTACACCTAAAGAAATCCCAATCCCTCCACATCACATGCTCCAGGGACCTCAACATCATTACCACAATCAACAGAACATGCTTGAGGGGACAGGTTCATTACCCAGAGACTGTACCTGCTCTGGAATAGACTTCCCATACATGTCAAGCAGAGCATCTCACTGGTCCTTTTCAAGAGAAATATTGATGAGTGGATGGGAAATAAAAAGTTGACCCCGGAGATCACTCCAGTAGTTCTACTTGATAGAGGCACTAAAAGTGGCATGATACCAAGGCACTTGTGTTAGGCTTGTAAAAGCTCCAGGGCCATTGGCCTAGTACATACCTATGAACCTATGAAGTTATTCTAGGTTCTACAGTGCTAAATCGTGTATCATTTTGCTGCTTTTATCAATTTTATGCAATTTTTACTGATATGTGCTGTTTTTTTGATATTCTTAAATATATGCATCCTGCGTCTATCCCAGCATCCTGCCTGGTATATTAGTTATTCAATGGTATTATCAAAAACAAAATCAGTTCAATAAAATGGTTTCCATTTTAGTTCCAGCTTTGTCTACTAAAGCAATTAAGAAGGGATTGCCTTATGTTCCATGTATGTACATGATGATGAATATAGATAAATTGTTGCAGTACATAGAAAGTGAAGTGCAAACCACTGTTGAGGTCCAGTATGGGAGTAGGTACTAAAATATTTACATTCAGAATTATATGACAGGGTAGCTACTTGAGATAAAATATAGTTCGTATTCCTATGTTTCACTAGTCATTATCAGTGGAAGTGATAAATGTTTTCTGCACTTGGGCCAGATCTTGTTTTACCTACCAGTGGGATTACAAAGTAGTTATGTAGAAGGTAAACCCTAGCTATTATGTGCTAATACACTATTACTTATTACTCATGAATATTCAGTTTAGATTGAATTTTGTTGGTTGCATTACTTGCAGCCAAGCACAGCTGTTAAGTTTCTGTGGATTTTTATCTGTTTAGTTTCTCTGGCATTTTAACAGTTTGGTCTGTTTCTCCCAGTTCACTTATTATAGTTTCTGTTAGTATCTGAAAATGGTGTGTTTCATTTGGTGCTATGATACAGAAACCTTAAAATATGTATGCCTTGTTAATGTTTTTATTTTTGCCTATAAAGCTACATTTTTTGGCTCAAATAAACAGTTGTTAGTATTTGCTTTGAATTTGTACCTTTTCAATAAAAATATTTGTAAATGTCAGAATTGTTAAAACATGAAACAAATTTGACATATTGCTGGCCTCTAGAAGACTTCCAGTACTTGAATCCATTAACTTTGACACTGCCTCCAGATGTTGCGTTACAGCCTTATAGGCTGCCTCCCGTGAACGTTGTCCAATTAATACAAACCTGTGCTAAAGCAAGCTACTGGGGGGTGGGTAGAATGTCCCAAGATTCTTAAAGTTCAGGATTGGTTTTGTTCTTAGGATCTCTCTCAGGCTGTCATGTTGAAGGTCTTTCTGACCCTAGCTTTGAGAGGAAATAAACCTGTCCTGTAAACCGTGGTTCTTAGGCCAGCTATAATCCTGCATCAATAGTCTTGGGAAAATGGGTAACTACTTTTTTCTAGTTGATAGCAAGCTGGATAATACTGAAGATTTTTTGAGTCTGAGCTATACAGTGGTAGTAACTGTAATACCATAAAGGAAAACTTTGAGGTCCCTGTACATTTCTACATCTTTTAAGGCAAATAGCTGATGTAAAATGTATGTAGGCCAAAGACTGGGAGGAAATGCTTGGAATCCATTGCTATACAGAAAAGGCAAGACATGCAACTTCTGTGTATATGGCCTTTCCCTTAAATATCACATTACCTGGATGCTTTGAAAGACATGGACACCCCTTTATTCTGTCCTGTCTGTAAGTAAATGGGTTGATAAATATTCTGTAGTCAGGAAAGTACATCATTTTAATCAAAGCTTTTTATTTTTGATTTCTTTCATATTCACTCCATCCTCATCATTCAGGTGCCTTTTGAAGGTCACTTTGTCTCTAGTCTGTAACTTGGCAAGTCTACTCATCCCTGTGATAACTTCTTGTTGCTACCATTACCATGATCAGAGAGATTTTTTTCCCACATTTAAGTCCTTCCCTGATGTATACGAATTGACTCCATGGGGGTTTGGTCAGCATGCTTGCCATGACTCTCAATCTTCCATCTCCAAAACGAGGAACACTAGCCCTTATAATGTGGAACAAATGGGGAAAATGTGGAACACATACTAACTACTTACTATCAACTTCAACTGGGAATGTGATAGGATGGATAAAATATGCTGGTTTGACTTATAAAAAGATCTTTTAATGAAGTGATATGATTCATTTGTATCTACCATGGATATCTATTAAAAAGTTCCTAACACTGAATATGTGACAGACTGTATCAATGTGGAACTTTGAGGAACATGAACTTTTTAAGAACCCAAATGAGGTACGTTCCTCATAATGAGGTACACTTGAGAGGTATGATGCTTGCTTCCTTTTATAACATCTCTGCATTCTGTCATTTTTACATTTTCAGGAAGCTTCCCTGTGCAATTGCATGCAAACTAGGGAAGAAGTGGTGTAGCACAGACACCTTATGCAGTTCCGTAGAAGATGGTAAATCAAGGGATACTTTTCCTTATCCCATCCCAATTAGCTCTATCTCTGGTCTGAATTTTTTTAGAACCCAGCTCTGTAACACTGTACTCAGATTCCTGTCGCTGTGCCATGGAGCCTTTCTATGTAGGATCCACAGTGATGTCCAGGGAAGTAGTTACTCTTAAATGTGAAGTGGTTAACAAGGCAAAATTATTTAATGAAGTGTGTCTCTCTCTCTCTCTCTTTACATAATATGATAGAGATATAGATGAAGATATATATATAGCTGTAGATACTTGGGTTGGCAGTGTGCCAAGTTGACATCTGTTTAGTCATCTGCTTTCTGTTATCTAAACAGATGGCAGAGCTTGGGGATATTCCCTTTCTCTGATTGTTGTGCTGTCTCAGAGTTAGTACATATAATGGGGTACAGGGGGATTGACACCATACAAAAAACAAGTTTTTTTTTTCATTTTGCATGAGTCGAGCTTGTTTCTTGGTATATACATAGTATTACATTGGCATTCAAATTTTCAACTTAATGTGGATGCCTGTATCCTCAACACCCCACACCTCCTGCTACTTATATATTCTAACTCTGAGATTGCATAATACCAGGGAAAGGGAATAGTCCCCAACCCAAGTAATATAGTGATCTCACACAACTGTTAACTGTTTTATTGACTAGAGTGCAGTCAAAACATGTTGATCCTAAATAGTGTACTAAAATAATAGTGTTTGTGTACATGTATAAGTGAAATATATATTATATATATATATCTACTGTAAAATGACTGAAAGTTCATTTGCACAAAACCCATATAACCGAGACCACATTACCAAAATCCCAAAGCCTTGACATCTCACATGAACGAAACACAAAAGCACGACAGCAGTGACTAACCTGCAGTCAATTGCAACAGTAGCTAACAGGTACATATGCCCTTCTGCACAAGGCAGTGCAATCTTAGAATTGGTATGTTTAAGTGACAGGGGTTGTGGAGGGTGGAGACCCCAGATGGGGGGTGCAGGGGGGCAAGCCCCCCTGCAAAAACAATGTAGGAAGGTCTTGTACTGTTTCTTTAGGTTAATGTACATTTATGGGAAGGGTTAGTGGTAGGTTGATGGTTTAGTGGTGTCTTTTGTTATATTATAGTAAGTGTTGTCTATCCGGGAAGTAGTTGTTATGCTTAGGTGTTTCATTCATGTGAGGTGTCTATGTATCGGGATTGTATCGGTAATGCGGTCTCAGTTATATGGGTTTCGTACAAATGGGCTTTCGCTCATTTGAAGAAGATCCGTATATATATATATATATATATATATATATATATATATATATATATGCTCACACACACACACACACACACACACATATATATATATATATATATATATATATATATATATGTATGTATATAAAATATCCCTTCCCCACTTTTGCTGGAGTTGCTTATAGGAGGCATGGGGGGGGGGGGGTTAAGCGCCTCACTCTGAAGATTCAGGAGGGCTTGCACACTTAATTTAAATAGGTTTTCAATATTTTGTTTAACATTGTTTCAGCATTTTGAGTTTACTATTAAATAACATATAGAACCATATATAACATATATAAATGGGTACATTTGTTTTCAAAAATCATGTGGTTAATTATTTACTTTGTTCTGCATTAAATCAAATTCATTTCTGCACTTTACATAGAAGAAAGTAAAATTGGGGCATGTGCATGGGTGTTTGAATGTTTGTGTGTGAATTTGTGAGGGGGGGCAGTGGTTTTCTTATTGTCTTAGCTGCTGACTTAGTCACCTTTTAGTGCAAGATTGCTAACAGTGAGGCGTTTTTCCTATTACTCACCTCTGTTGTGCAATCTAAGTTAATATATATTAAGTGTGTATATTTAATTGGAGGCTGTGGGAGTGAAGGGGGGCTTCTACCCAAAAAATGCTGTTTTATTTTTGTTTTGATGTTACATTGATTTCATGTTTAGATTAAATGAGTTTGATATATCAAAATATTTCAAATAAGTGTAATCCATTTCGGTATAGAACAGACATGCGTATACTGTAGTCACTTGAGATCATGCCAAATATGCTGAATTTGATGTTCCACATAATGCTCATTTTAAGATATTAACTTGCCTGATGAAGACCTGTACGTTAAAACTTGTTTCTGTAGTTTTATTTTCTCCTGCCATGTCTTTGAGGATGTGCGTTTATATTTGTTGCCGTAACTTTTAAACTGGTTCTGTATCTTCTCAGCTTGATTCTGTATGAGAAATCAAATCTCTCTTTCTTCTCTGTCGAGACAAGAATTCATAATGAACGAATCGTTTAATAAACAGAATTTTTGGTGCATCTGTAGTCCCATATCAGAGTTTATGTAAATCTGTCTGTGCATACTTTTTAAGCTGTCTAAAGAGTACAAGCAGAATTCCCAAATATTATTAATTTGACTGACAGTATACACATCGAGAACTGTTCATATTTTCACAGTTTAAATTCCTGGCAATATTCAAAGGCAAGCATTGATATAAATGCTCCCAAAGCTGATTTAATTTAAGACATGGGAATGCATTCTCTTCAAGCTAAATGATAACTGACTGTAACAGCCAAGCATCAAGTATTGTAATCAGAAGGAATTAATTCCATTCTGGACTGCTCTTTGGCACATAAGGATTTGCTGACCTGGTGGTGGTGTTACGGTAGCTTTGTCGCATCACAGTAAGACGTTGTCCTCTTCAATTCTCAGCTAAAGCGTCTTCTGTGGGGAGACATGCGTGAATGGGCATACCTTTTTTGAAGGTTGTGCGTCAAGGCCGGCAACTCGGCACGTAAAAATCTACTGCCAATCATTAGCGGACCGGAGTTCCACTGTGGCGAACCCTAACCGGGAAAAGCCGAAAGACACAACAACAACAGCTGTTCACTGCACACTGTAGCTACAAACTACCCTTGCTCTGCTGGCCACCTCTGTGATTTGTTTATTTACTGCTTTGGTGTCCTCTGTTTTACTATACCTCCATCTTACTAAAAATGAATATCTGTAGCTAGAAGAAAAAGGACACACTGTGTTCTCAGAAACAATAATAAATCGAATGAATTATTTTCATTTAAAGACTTATTGCATGGCTTAATTCTATATCACTGAAACAGAAATTAATTTCATTAACTTGTAAGACTTACAGAGTACAATTGTAAGTATTGTCTGAATCTGAACGTTTCTTGCTAAAAATAACTGCATTTATGCAACACAAAGGTGATGCTATGCCTGAAACAATGTATCATTCACTTGACAATGTGCTGAGCAGACATTATGCATTCTGCAAGTCAATGATTTCAAATGAAATTTAGCAGCTTTTGCCAAACCATACTAATGGGTGATTAACGATGCAATATAAATGCAGAGTAGTGGTTTAAAATTTTAAGAAGCACCCCACATACAGAGTATGACTAATGTTAGTAGGAACAGTAGCCCTTTTTTGCCTGTGTGAGAAATGTGTGGGATGTGTATGACCTGTACTCCCCCTCCCCCCAAGTAAAGGCACTGTGAAAATAGAAAATAGAAAAAAAAATGTACAGAAATAATTAAAATGAAAAACTATGTAAAAAGACCATACATGGCATATAATTGTTTTAATGAAAAGCTGTGTCAAACTATCAAATCTAAAAAGATCTTCCCTGGGAATCAATAAAGGCTACACTAAGTGTACGCTGTTCTGAGTGAACAGACAACACAAGCATAACTCATAGCTTCTTCCTGTTAATTTTAGTTTTCCTACTGATTTTCTTACAGCTTTAAATACAGAGGGTGATTCATAAAGGTTACCACAAAGTGTAGACTACATGTATACTTAGTATAATTTTTCTGAGTGACTAGAAAGCACAAAAATGTGATAGGGATGTTACTGAAGACAGACAGTGTGCACTTAATGTAGGTGTCATTGAATCTAGCCTCTATTTTTTTTTTTTCTTTTTGTTCCCCCTCTGGGAAGGGGCCAAACTTATATATATATATATATATATATATATATATATATATATATATATATATATATATATAATATAATGTTGTTTTTCTTTCGGCTTTTCCTGGTTAGGGGTTGCCACAGCAGAACTCCGGTCCTCTAATGATTGGCAATAGATTTTTTTATGGGTACTGAGGTGCCAGCTCGACGCCCAACCTTCAACAAAGGCACACCCATTCACGTATGTCTTTCGGAGGCCACTCGACAGTGGGGAGGACATGCAGACTCCACACAGAAGGTGCTCCAGCCAAGAATCGAATGGGAGAACTTTGTGCTGTGAGGCAACAATGCTACTGCTACACCACCGCGGCATATATATATATATATATATATATATATATATATATATATATATATATATATATACACATACATACATATACATGCACGCTCACACGTGCATGGAAATTGTCAATTTTTTTTAATTTCTCCAAGTCTTTTGGGTTTCTAATATCATGACATTAATGGACCCCATTCTCAAGTCAAATTATTATTAAAGTTCATGGAATTAGCATGTTTGACTCTGATGTTAGCCAGAAATTCATCTTGCAGCACCTGCAATGTGCGCAGTATTGACTCCTCCTGCAATTCATGCAGAGCTACATGCATCAGTAACCTAAGTATGATTGTCAATTCTTTTTATAAGACCCATTGCTCCTACTATTGGGACTGTCTGGTTATCCTTCTTCCACATTGCCATTGTTTCTGCCTGCTAATCCTGATATTTTGACTTTGTATTTCTCTCTACATAAGACACTGAAGTCACTGTGTGTATGAATTTCAGTGATCAGTGCTGTTTTTGTCTTTTTTTCATGGACTACTGTATCTGATTTTGTTGCATCTATTTTTTTGAACTGTTGGTAATGGGTGATCCCATGTCATATAAACTAAATCCATTTCTATAATCTTTGCAGGCATGTGAAATGGAAACTGTCAACTTAATGAATTACAATATGTAGCTGGAACTTTCAAGAATGTCTTTTGTTTGAATTTTAATTTTGATTGACAAAAAAGAAACTCAAAATAGACTCCCTGAAAGGGTGGCTTTGTCCGAGTCTGCTGACTAAATAATCCCTACTGAAGTGCAACTCCAATCACCTCCCACAGGCTGTTAAGAAAATGTGGATGCTGTCAGGTACAAAATGAGGTTTGTTCTATTCTGTAAAGCTGCTACTGGCTCTTAATCCCTTTCATTCTCTTTCTCGGTGTCTCTTACGCCACTGTCTCACTTAAATGTAGGAGACATGAAGTGGTGAAGAGCCATAGGGTTACTCAGCACTGCCAAAGGGTGAAATGTCATGAGAATTGGTTTTCTGGCCTAGTGTCAGCATGGCATCAGGCTTACATTTCCAATAATGAGTAGAAACTGCCCCCTTTATTCTGGGTCTGTATTATGCAATGCCAGGTAGATTATGAATAATCACCCCACTATTGCTTGGAATAGGCTCCCACTAGTTATCAGGACCCTTACACATCCTAAACAATTTAAGACAGCCACCAAAGAGCACTTTAAAAGTCACTGGTTCTGCCACTGCACTCTCCCTCCTTAAACATCCCCTACTTCTCATACCTAACTCACTCTTCTCACTAGTGCTCTCTAATCTTCCTTGACTACACTTTCTACTGTCGTCTAAGATCTATTAAGCAAACCGCCTCAGAGAAACATTATTTTGTAATTGTCTTGCCTTCACGCAACTACATTATGATAAATTGGTTTTCTGTAACCACTTACCCCAAAAATTATATTTATCTTAATGACATATTTCTTTTCATACATCTTGAAATAGGTTTGCTATATTCCTGATTGGCACTGTATAACGTTGTATTGCTACTTAATGCCTTGTAATAATCCTGTAACATTGCTGTTTAATGCTAATTAATTTATAATTAAAATTGTATAATATGTTGGAGCTTTTCTCCCTGGGCCTCCGCTGAAAAAGGGCTCTTCAGCTCAGTCGGACAATCCCTGTGAACAAATGTAAAATAAATAAATAAATGATATCTAATTTCTTTGGTCACCGAGACCTGGCCAGTTTGAGAATGCAGGATTCTTTAAATTTGTGTTCCTCCAGATCACTGGCTGATTCACAGTCCAGGCTTGGTCACTGAGGTGGTGGGGTGGCTATCTGTTTTTCATCTGGTCTGTAGGTAATCAAAATGCTGCTGCAGACAGTCTAATGCCTTTGAATTTGTCATTGAGACAAGACTCAATGTAGATTTCGTATGTACTGTTTGGATATACTTTGGACTTATTTTCCAGCTAGACTTAGAAACCAGGTACATTAGTGTAACCATGACCTGGTCCACTTCAGGTGTGCCTTTTGCATGTCTGGCTCCTGTTTTGCAAGGGAGGGTGTACAGTGCAGATGATGCAAATGATCTGATTTTAGCATACAATCCTGCTATTACCAGTGCATCTGAGTAGGTTGCCCCAATTGGCTCAACAATGAGCTATATATGCTGTGTAGGCTAGGGTGAATGTTGGAGAGGTGTCAGACCGAAATCTCTCAAATGAGATACAAGTTTGTATTCAAAGAGTTCTGAGGCACAAGGTGTATACTGAATGTTTTTTGGCAGACTGCACAGCACAGCATAATGAGCCAAATTCTTTTCTTCCAGTGAATGTGAGGAAGTTGCACATTTTTTTGGTCTGAGAACTATAAAGTGTCCTTTTTTCCAGGAGGCACTCATTGAGGATAGTCAGTCACAGATGGTAAGAAACTGATTATTATGGACTGAGTTTGAATATGTTCATTATGAGAACCCCATTCATATTACTTCAGCTATATATCTGACCATGTGTCATCTGGCTGTTGGCCCTGACAGTTGAATTAGAATTTGTCCCAATTTGTTGGATCTTGTGGTTGTCAGCATATTTCAATCCTGTCTGAGAATTGGGATGTTTCCATCCTTAGAAGCTTTGGTTATCCTGATTCTCAGGAAAAAAAAATGGATCAGACTCTGATGGAGAGTTACTTATTTGACCAGTGCAGTGCTTTTTACCTTATGCTTTCAGACTGGGACCATAGATGCAGACACCTCAAAAACATTAGCTATATTCTGCAGTTTCTGTCCTGGTTGCCAGATGCAGCTTGATGTGCATTTCAAATTCTTACTCTCCTCTTCCATGCCTCATGTGATCTGTGGCCTCCTTATTTGAAAAGAGCTGTTGAACACCTATGGTACCTGCAGGGCAACCTTGGTCATCATGTGCAGGGCTGATAGAAATCCTCCCAGGTGTCTTGAATTTAATTCTTGGAACCACTTTCTCTTATCTTGTCCCTTGAACCACCAACCAACCCTAATATGGGCATGTAAAGCAGAGGCTTATATGAAATGAGTTCCATCTCTCCAGGAGGGTGTGATATCAGGAGCCAAAAGGGTATTTATACTAATTTAAGAATCTGAACTTCTGAATGAACCTAACATATGTAAGATACATACAACTTGTAAATAGCTCACTCATGCACCCTTTCTGTAGTATTGCACACACTTTGGTTTAAACATTTTGCCTTAATGTCTGATGCTCTATACTTTATCATTTTTATCATATTGACTAATGACTCCCGTTACTGATATATTTTTGCATTTGCTAGATCATGGAAGACAGAGACTAATAAATCTTTACCAACAGATTTCTGTATGAACTGCTAGCAAGTTTTTCCTCTTGTGATCCATTTAAAAATATTTTTATTTTATATTTCTCTGTGTGCTCACATACCTGTTTTTAATTCTCACACTGTATTGCTTAATAATTTTTAGTAAAGAAAGTTACTTACACGATTCTGAAAACTTGTTTGCTTTCTTTATTTATTAAAAGGGAAACTGCACATTCAATAACTTTTAACTGTTCTTCGTTTTCAAGGAGAGGGAGACAGCTTCCCTACCATTAGATTTTTGATTTACAGCTGGTTGATTTTTTTTTAAGAATGACACACTAGCTTGTTATTTTGGTGTGTCAAAGCAGCAGTAAACTACAGTAGAAGAAGAAAAGCAGGTTGTTGCCTAGGTATGTATTACAAGCCTCATCTGGATAAAATGTTTTGTGTGTCTGAATGTTATAGAATTGTCAAGTTAGTTACTCTAGTTAACTAGTACAGCCCTGCTGTGTACCTGCTTAAAGTAACCCTATTTTTGTGTATGTCTAGTTTGTCCTATCCTAAGCCAGAATTGTTAGATGCTTTTAAGGGCATTTTTCATCTTGTTTATTATCCCTTGGTTCATACTTCCATTCTACACAAGTGGTTTGAACAACCATATACTGCCTAGCCATTCACATTAGGAAGTATTGCCAGCAGGTTTACCTGCCTTCTTGATTAGAGTCACACTACTAATTTTACGATAAATTTGTGAATCCATCCATTCACAAGAACTAATTTTGGAGTTATACCATTTAACATCAAAGGGAAGTTGGCCCCACAGGTAATAAATCCTCTGGGAAGTGAACCTATCCCTCTGAGAAGTCCTGTGTAAGTTAAGTTGTAAGCTGGAAGTTTTGGAACACTGGTAACATTGCCAACATTTCTGAAGTGAAGAAGCTCTAGTAAAACAGGATCTGTTATAGCCTGAATGGCAACACACAGGTTTTCTAAGTTATATGTAACAATTATTTTCATCAAATTCACACAGACTCCAACACAATTACATATATGGCCTATTGGAAAGGGAATGACTTTTATGCTATGCTGATATCTAAAGAAACACATTGCCCTTTGATACTTTTGGTTAGGAAATGTTGGTTTTTCAAGCTGGGATATGTGTTTGATGAATGTTATATTTAATGATTGGTCTAATAAGGAGATTAATTCCTCTATGGTTCTTGATGATCTACCTTGGATAATTAACTGTCCAGTGAAGAAAGATTTCCATAATGAAACTGATATAAGATCAAAGGGCAGTTCATTTTTGGTGAGAGTCTAGATCTGTAACCACTGTATCAACTTTAAGGGAGTTACATTTATGTGATAATCAGTGGAAAAGGCTCATTTCTTAAATGTGACTCTACTACATTGTTTTGCATTAATTCTATGAACATGGTTGAAGCACAACACGTTGAATCTAGGTAGCCCTTCTTGTAGAATTAGTCTGGAAAATCAGTAGTGCTATCCAGTTTGCAATCATCCACAGACTTGATCAATTACAAACCTTGGGTATCTGTCTTTACATTAAAGAAGTAGATGCCAGAAAGAAGGCAACCTGGTGCACAAACCCAAGGGACTCCACTAATGACTAATCTATTAGATGAAAAGATATCATTGCTCTGTCGGCACAAAGAAAAGCCATAAAGTCACTGGCTCTCCATACTAAAGGTCAATGCAGTCTGTGTTTTCTCTGTTCACTGACTGATCAATGGAATGTCTGGATTCACTTATAATTCTCAAAAAGTAGGGCTTAGCCCTTGTTCTTCTAAAGTCAGATACTTCAGAGAGAAACCTATCTATCTCACAAGATCTATATCCCGTTATTAAAATTAGAAGAAAGTCTATCCAGAGCACAGCGGACTTTAGATTCTTTACTGTGCAGCCTAGAAGCTCTCATAAATTGGCTTTTCATGACATTCTTATAGGTATGTGCAGGATTTATTCAGTTTATTTATGGAAAGAAGTTTTGTCTTCTGATCTAAGAGTTCTTTTTGGAAAATGTTGATTAAAGAGGTAAGAGCTGGGCAGGGTAATGGTTTGTGCATTATTTTATGTATTGTTATAAGCTGAATGTAGGAGAGGTGAAGGGAAGTTCCAGCCAGCTAAGGGTATGCAGAGCTTTATGGTGATGGGTAAAGGATGCTGAATTAGTAGCAAACTTGAATTTTGTTGTACCAGCTTTCAAGTTTGTTTTTTATGGAGGATTGTAAATTGGTTATAATTAGTTTTTCATAGAGTATGGAGGACAGAAGGTAGGTTTTGGCTACAGAAGTTTTTGTGGATGTGCTCAGAAAATGTTTTATGCATAGAATGCCTATTTTTTGATTTTTCTTGATATTGTTTTTGGATGTGGAAGTCACATTTCAGATTATCATCTATTATAACTCCTAATACGTAGGTATGGTGGACTAATTCAGTTTCAATGGCAGTTGCCGAAAAATAAATTGAAAGATGCTTTGTTAGGGGTGTGAGTTTTTGGGGTAAAGAGGAGAAGTTTGTTTTTTGGGATTTGAGTAGGAGTTGTGCCATTGGTAAGGCAGATTCAATGGAGATGACGGCTTGTTCAGTGATTTCTTGGAGGCGAGTTAATGTGTTTGAAGAGCAGATGATGGTAGAGTCAACTGCATATTGAATCAAGGTATCTTCACAAAAAGATGAATGTAGGTTATTGATAAAAATATTGAATAGTATAGGGCTAAGGATGGATCCTTGTGAGACTCCTGTGGAAGTGGGAAAGTATGCAGAGACCGATCCTTTCCATTTTTACAGCTTGTTGCTCATTTCCACGGTAGCTAGAGAACCATTGCATAGAAGGTGATGTTAGACCCAGGGTGGAAAGTTGGTTGAGGAGTTTACTGTGAGACACTATGTCAAAGGCTTTTGAAACATCTAGAAATACTGCAGATCCAAGTTTATTAGAACTGTGAGCTTTGTCAGATTCTATGAATGATAGTAATGCAGTTGAGTTGTTGTGGTCTGGCTGAAATATATATTGCATATTTGTGATTAGCTTATTTTGTAAGAGCTAGTGGAGAAAGTGTTGATTCGTATAGATTTTTCAAGGATATTAGAGAGAGGAGACAGGATACCTATGGAGCAGAAATCTGTATTGTCAGTGGAATTACCCCTTTATGTGAAGGGATAATATGCTCCATTTTCCACAAGTTAGGGATGCAGGATTCTGTTAATGATCTATTAGTAAAAATGCTGATTGGGTATTCTATTGCATCTGCAGCTAGATTTAGGTATTCTGGGTGAAAGTGTCAGTTGAGGAGGAATAAGGTTTTAGTTTATGTTAAAGCTTTTTGAGAGCTGTAGAAACTGGTTCAAAGGTAAAGTGGGTGGAGTTGTCCGTATATATGTATTGGAGAATTTGCAGATGGGTGAGTTTTGTGAAGGAAATGTGCTGTGTGGAAGGGTGAATGTTAGGTGAGTTTGAGGTTAAGTTAGCCATGCACACTATGAAGTATGTATTGAAATTGGTAGCTGTTTGAAGAGGAGGAATGTCTGGGTATGGGTTTGTATCCTTTTTTGTACCTGGGCTGATGAGAGAGGATATGGAGTACCAGAATCTTTAGCTTTGTTTTATGGATATCTTGTAGCAGAATACACCACATGTTCTTCATCTCACATTGCTGCAGTCATAACCTGTGGGTAGTCCTCTGTCCTCGGTCGGCCCGAATACCAAAGTATTAGGCTGGCGTCGGTCATGGCGCTCAGATCTGACGTCAGTGCGTCATGGTATTAAAGCGCATGACCGACGTCATATCCTCAGTCTTTTTGCTGCATGGTCGCAGAAGCAGCCTGAAATTTTCATATTCTGAGTTTCAGACCGAAACCAAGTTGGGCTAAGTACCCCATTGGGGAATATTTTTGTTTTTTCTTGCCTCAGTTAATTCCAGATGTCAGAAAAAGTGAATAATTGTATTTCTTGTGGGAAACAGATACCGCATAGGGATTACCACTCTCTGTATTCCTTGTTTGGGGCCTGAGCACGAAGTCGGGTGTCGCTTTGTGCTAGGTTTAATACACCATTAAACGTAGGTTAGATTGCTAGGCTTGTCTTGTAAGCGGTGTAATTACAATATGCCGGATCCTCCGCCCGCTACCGCTAAGAAGCGCAAGGAAAAATCGTTAAGGTCCAAGCAGGATGAGTCGTCTGTTCCGGACGCCGGTTCTTTAGAAACTACGGTGGAATCTGTAGATCCAGCCGAGGTTTCAGCTGAGTCTCAGGGGAGACGCAATTTTGCAGGATGTGGCCTCTCAGGAGTCGGGTCAGGCTGAGGGGGCCTCTCAGGTTGCTGTACTCCCTTCTTTGCATAAGGTGGTTAGGCCTTCTCCTTCTGTTTCTAAGGTACCTTCTAAGGGCAGGCCTCGTTTGTCTTCCTCAGGTGTCAGTCCTAGTTCTGCAGGATCTGTGCCTAAAAAACACATGCTTAAAATGGCAGAAGATTTAATTTCCTTAATCAGGGGTTCTATGCCCCCTCCAGATAAGAGGCCTAGGGTGGAGCCAGAGGTGGAAAGTTTGGAACAGGCTTCAGATTACTCAGAGTCTTCGGCTGAAGACACTCAGGATTTTCCTCCTTATTCTGATTCAGACGCAGAGGATTCCACTCCTTCTACTTCTCCTCCAGAGGATTTTTCTTTTTCAGAAACCCTGCATTCTATGAGGGAGCATTTTAAATGGGAAGGTCAGGATTTATCGGATTCCCGAAAGAGGCTTAGGGAATTTTTGTTTTTACCACAACATCGGCCCTTAGCTATACCTCCTCTTTTGGATGTTGTTCAGGATGTTTTCTCGGAGGCTTCCCTTAATCCAGACTCTTTGCCTCCTGCGCCAGATAAACCAGATAGGTATTACAGAGTACCTGAGGCTCATAAATATCTGTATAAGAGCCCAAGGGCTGACCCAGAAACTATTAGCCAGGGACCCAAGGGTGTCAGGGCTTCTGTTGTAAAGAATCCAGTTCCTATGGATAAAGATTCTAGAGCTTTGGATAGGTGGGGTAAGAAAGTGTACACCTCTTCCACTCTAGCAATGAGGGCTTTGAATTGCCAGTTTCATATGTCGAAGTACCAGAATTTTCTCATTACTCAGTTAAAATCTAAGGTAGATGCTTTGGCAGAGGGCATAGAGTGTAAGGAATTACAGGATTTGGTTCATGCCTCTGATCAGGTGGGTAAGCATTCTTTGCAGTGTGGTTTCGATGCTTTACAGGCTTCTTCCAGGGTGGCTGCCATTGGATCAGTTATTCGCAGGCACGTCTGGCTTAAGGATCAGAATTTGTCAGAGCATGTTAAAGCTAGAATTTTGGATGCTCCTTTACAGTCTGAAGTTTTGTTTGGTTCTCCTGTGGAGTCTGTATTAAAGAAAATGGAAGACAAGGCTAAGTCTATGCAAACTGTTAAAGATTTTTTGCAGGTGCAGCCCCCTAAGTTATTGGCCTACTAAGGGATGGGCTTATCCTTCTTCTGATTCACAGTCTAGGGGCAGATCTAGGCGTGGTAGGGGCAGAGCTCAGGGTTCTTTCAGGCCTAGAACGTGGAGTTCCCCTGCACAATCTACAGGTGAGGGCAGGGGCCAGTCCTTTCGTAAACAGGCCCAATGACCTGCATCTTCAGCTGCCAGATCCCACCTGTCTGGCAGCTCCTTTGGGAGGAAAGTTGGCACTCTTCAAGCAAAACTGGCTTTTAGTCACCCAGGACAAATGGGTGTTGAACATTATAGACCAAGGCTACAAGTTTTATTTCCACACATTGCCCCCTTTCAAGGACATGCCAGACGTTCCTCCTCAGCAAAGGGTAGAGGCTCACAAACAGATTTCTTTACTTCTTCAAATGGGGGCTATACAGCAAGTCCCTCTGTCAGAAGTGGGCCTAGGATTTTATTCTCGCCTGTTTCTTGTACCAAAGAAAGGAAACACTTGGAGGCCAATTTTGGATTTATCTATCCTCAACACATACCTGGACATTCCAAAATTCAAAATGTTGACGTTGCAACAACTTCTGCCTCTGTTGGGCAAAGATCACTGGATGGTAACTCTGGATCTCAAAGAGGCTTATCTTCATGTTCCTATCAGGCCCAGTTGCAGGAGATTCCTGCTGGGCTGGGACTTTACATTATCAATTCTCTGCATTGCCCTTTGGCTTATCTACTAGGGTGTTCACAAAGGTTCTGGCTCCGGTGATAGCCTTCTTAAGGTTAAGAGGAATACAAATTTATCCTTATTTGGACGATTGCCTGATTCTTGCTCAAGACAAAACAAGCTTCTTCACCATCTACAGTATGTTATGGCAGTGTTAAGGTGCCTAGGGTATTCTGTGAACGAAACAAAGTCCAGTCTAGTACCCTCTCAGGAAATGTGCTTTCTGGGTGTGAGACTGAATACAGCTTCCCAGATGGCTTTTTTGACCCTGGACAAGCAAAGGAACCTTACACTTTACTTCCAACAATTGTCTCTACGGTCCAGGCTGACTGCAAGGACAGTCCTTCAAGCCTTGGGGTTCATGGCATCTTGTATTCTGGTGCTTCCCAATGCCAAACTGCATATGAGGAAGCTACAATGGTATCTCAAAAATGTGTGGACACAACACTGCCATGATCTGGACACTGTCATTCAAATAATACCTTGCATTCAAAAGGAATTTTTGTGGTGGGCTCAGGAATGTCACCTAAACAAGGGACTCTCGGTGACCCGACCAGAGGTGAGTCAGATCTTAACGACAGATGCCTCGGACAAGGCTTGGGGAGCACACCTCAATGGAAAATGGGTTCAAGACACGTGGCCTGCCAGACTTCAACATTTACATATCAACTTGAAGGAGATGTTAGCAGTCCAATTTGCATTGATGGCTTTCAGGGATTTACTTCACCCGGGACAAGTGTTGATTCAAACAGACAACACAACTGTCATGTGGTACATCAACAAGCAAGGGGGAACCCATTCTTTGTAGGCAAGCTATGATTTTGTGGGAGGCTGCTCTCAGTTTGCACCTCACTCTTCAGGCAAGGTTTCTGCCAGGAGCACAGAACTCCTTAGCAGATGTTTTGAGCAGACAGATGGTGGATCCCCACGAGTGGAAGTTGGATCCTCATGTATTTCGACAGTTGACAGTGATATGGGGGACTCCAGACATAGATCTGTTCGCTTCTCCACTAAATTTCCAGTTGCCAAAGTTTTGCACAAAGATGTTTCATCCAACAGCTTAGAAAGTGGATGCTCTATCATTCAGTTGGAACAATCTTCACGTCTATGCCTTTCCTCCTCTGCCTCTCCTTCCCAAGGTGCTCTTGAAGGTCAGACAGGACAAGCCCTCCATGATTCTAATAGCTCCAGATTGGCCTCGACAGCACTGGAACCCTCTGCTGAGGAGTTTAGTATGGGAGCCTCCTTGGCCTTTGCCTTCAATTCCACACCTTTTGTCTCAGGAGGGCAATCATTTCCTCAATGTCAGGATTCAGTCCCTGCATCTAACAGCATGGCATATTCTGTTCTAGAACCTGGAGGCTCAACAAGTTTTGAATGTTATTTTGGAGGCCAGAAGGCCTAGTACAAGGAAAGTTTATGCTGATAAATGGAGGAGATTTTTTTATTTGGAGCAAAGCAAAGAGCTTTGATGTTTCCAGGCCTGATTTGAGTGTTTCTCTTCAATATCTTACAGAATTATTAGACAAGGGTTTGTCCTTCTCCTCTGTAAAAGTTCATGCTGCAGCCATTTCTGCTCACTATGGCTGTGACCCACCTTTATTCTCTCATCCTTTGTTTAAACAATTCCTTAGAGGGGCAAAGAACATAAGACCCCGTAGAGCTCCTACTCCTTCCTGGGATCTCAATTTTGTGTTGGAAAAACTCACTTTACCTCCTTTTGAACCTGCAGCTACATCTGAGTTAAAGTTTTTGTCTTGGAAGACTGCTTTTTTGTTGGCCATTACGTCTGCTAGAAGGGTATCTGAATTACAGGCTCTAATGGCAGTTGAGCCCTTCCTGATTTTTCATAAGGATAGCGTATCTACTAACCCTACTTTTATGCCTAAAGTGGTTTCAAATGTGGCCTTGAACCAATCTATTCATTTGCCTACTTTTTATGCTGATCCCCAAAATAAAGGAGAGAAAATTTTGCACACTTTGGATATTCCCAGGCAGTATTATTTGAGCAAGACTAAAAGGTTCAGACAATCTCAACAGTTATTTGTCTCTTTGCTTTGGGCTCTCAGGGAAACCTGTTTCAAAACAAACTATTTCTAAGTGGATTGGCCATTGTATTGCCTTTTGTTATTCTCATCATGGTAAGGAGACTCCGGCTGGAATCAGACCTCATTCCACTAGGGCTACTGCTACTTCTACTGCTTTTGTAGCTACTAAAGATATTTTGGAAGCAGCTACTTGGAGTTCAGTGCACACTTTTCTAAACATTACCATCTCCCTCTTTATTCCAAATCTAGGGCTGGATTTGCCACTGCAGTCTTACAGGGCATATTAGCAGCTCCCAATGCTTTATGATTTTGCCAACCTCCCTTTACCTTTGCTTTGGGACTCTACCCACAGGTTATGACTGCAGCAATGTGAGATGAAGAACATAGTACAGTTTTGTACCTACCATAAATGTAGATGTTCGAAGATCCACATTGCTGCAGTCCTCCCTCCTTCCCCTCTGTAGTTTGGAGTGGTTGTATGGTTTGGGTTATAGATGTTGTTTGTACATGGGTTTTGGAGGTTTTTCTATTTTAGGCTGTGGCCTTTCTTTTTAGGGCCTTCTGACATCTGGGGCAAGAAAAGACTGAGGATATGACGTCGGTCATGCACTTTAATACCATGACGCACTGACGTCAGATCTGAGCGCCATGACCGACGCCAGCCTAATACTTTGGTATTCGGGCCGACCGAGGACAGCGGACTACCCACAGGTTATGACTGCAGCAATGTGGATCTTCGAACATCTACATTTATGGTAGGTACAAAACTGTACTTTTTTTATCTCTATTAATTTGTTTATTGACTTGGTTTCTTAGCTGTCTTAATTGTTGCCAATGTTTGTCATTTTTATTCTTTTGGCAATTAATCCATGCTTTGTCTGTCTTTCATAAGAAGTTTGCATTATTTCTTGAGCCATAGGGTATGACTGTTTTTAATTCTTTTTGTACGCTGTGGGGCTAAGGTGTTAAGAATATTTAGAAATGTTGCACTAAAGTATTCAACTGCTTCATTTAAGGGGAGTCTTTTTAGGATGGACCAGATAACTGCTCTCAGAGCTTCAATGAATGACTCCTTGGAGAAACTGGAGATATTACAGGTAGTTTTGATGTTCCTTTGTTAGTTGTGTAATACTCCTATGGGTCTAAGGAGCTGATGGTCATTTAGTATATCAGGGAGGGTACCTGAGGAGGTAAAATTAGATGTGTTGGTAACCAGAATCCACTCCAGGCTAGAATGGGAGTTATTTTTGCCAAATCTTGCTGGTGTATTACATTGAGTGAATCCAAAGAGGTTCATGTTTGGTGAATCCATAGATAGACTGCCAGTCAATGTTTACATCACCCAGGAGGATAATTTCATTTTTGATTGTATTTGCTATCCAGTACAGTATGTTTTCAAGTATTGGAATGTTCTGTCCTAGAAGGATATATCACAACAATGCATATGCTGGTGACTCTAAGTTTAAGGAATGAAGTTTGGATTTTGGCTTTTTCAAAATTTGGGATTGTGCCTGTGTAGGGAGTTACTGTGAGCATATTTAAGAAGATTATATGTATTCTATCTGCTTTTTTATGTCTTCTATCAAGCCTATAAATTATTATAACCAGAGGGTAGTATTTCAGCATCTTTTACTTCACGCTTTACCCATGTCTCTGATGTGGCTAGGATGTTTGGGTTATGTTGAGTCATCCAGGCATGAAAATCTATGATTTGTTGCATATGTTTCTAATGTTTAGAGTGACTAATTTTAAACTTTTGGGATGTATTCTTTGGTCTGAAGTTTGATTGGGACCTGGGTTGGGCTGGATGTCACCAAATTGATTTATAGTGTAGAAAGATGGTTGTTATGGCATTTTTAGCAGAGATAGTACAAGTATTACTTTGACATTGGGATCGACATTTTTTAATATTTTGGGGTTACAACAGTGGCATGGAGTAATGGGAAATAAGCTTTAAGAGAATTTTGAGTAGCTAGCAGGGAGATGGTGGTTAGGTGAGGATGAAGTAAAGATTGAGATATGTTTATTTCTATTGGTGGGGGTGTTAGGAATGAGAGGAGGATGAATAAGGTGATATAGGAGGGGAATAGCATAGTGTTATAAAAATCAGTACTTGCGTATTATCGCAACCACATGTCAGACCTGTCAGCATTCTTCATTTGATGCAGGAATGAGTCATTCAGTTTATGCAGGTGTTACCAGGTTAAATAAGTAACTGTCTGTCACACTGGGGTCTGACTGTATCATGATTCTAAAGAAACTGAAACGATTGACTTTCCCGACCACAGCAGGAATGTATATGGCAACCCGGTTGTAATTGCATAAACGTGCATTTCCGCTGGTATTTGTGTTCATTTATTTTTGTAAACCTTCTATATAAAATGTGGGCTTCTTTTCATAAAATCAGGAAGCAGGCTTTGTGTTTAAGTGACAATGCTACAGACAGCTTCGCCCCATGGAGTCTTTGGACAGTGTTCCTTCTCCTGATTAGCTCAGTCCCCGTAGCTGTTGTAACCCCTGCTTACTTTTTGGAACTGTGCACTTCAATGTTCAAAACTGTACACCTTTCTGAGAGGGAGACACAATGTCCTCAGCCCCATGTCATTTTTGAAAAAGAGAAAGGGTCACCTTCCCTGTTTCAAAAGACTGTACCCGGTGTGAATCTCCTGTCTGGCTCAGTGACGGCTTTCATGAAGTAATAGCATTCCATGGCAAATTACACGAAATGGCTGTCCCGGCTGCGGGAAGAGTTGCTCATTCTCTGTCCGGAAGTGTTATTTTTCTGTCTCCTGTTTGTGTGTGTGTCTGTCTCTGTCAGAACCCCCCATTCTCATTTCCTCAGGTAGTTTGGGAGGTGCTGTGACGTGGATGACTAAGAAGTGGCAACCATGGCCCAGTGTGGAAAGTGGTTGCGATAATACATAATTGTAGTATGGTGAAGTGAGTTAATTAGCAGCGATAACTGTGTGGAGAATAAATAGGTTTTGATGAAGAGGAAGTAGAGTTTCAGAAGAAATTTAGAATACAAGTGGGTGGGGATGGTATAATGGAAATAGTTTGTGATTGGCTAATGGAGTTAGGCACAGGATAGGAGGATGAGTATAGAAGGCTGAGTAAGTTCAGGTATAAGTGTTGATACAGCAGATTCAACACTACAGTACAGAACATACTAGCAGAATTGAGGAAAATCAATTAAGTTTAGTTTGATTCTTAGAAACTGCCTTACATAGATTTTAACTGAAGGCATTGCTTCTTTTGTACTTTTACAGCTGGAGGTTAAAATTCAGCTGCAGACGTTCCTTTGGTAGTGAGATTAACTTTTGCAGCAGCAATTGTCAGAAGTGCTCAGTACACTGGGGAGAGAGAGATTAAATAAGTAGCACTGCTTGGTTAAACTGGGAAGATAAAGTACTATTTGTCTATACTCTGCTGCATTAAATAGTGTTTGGCCAATGTAAGTAGTGCACTATATTTTACAGTTATGTATTTCTGCTTTATAACCTTTAAACAGGAAAATAAGGAAGCTAACAGGAGATATTTCTAGGTGTGCAGATTTGGGGTTATTAAATGGAGGCTTTCACTGTTTAGAAGGCCAGTGGGAAAATAAAGTAACTAAAGAGATATATGTTGGTATGCATGTTTGGGATTACTGAGATGGAGGTTTACAGATTTTAGAAGGACAGTTAGAACACCTATCTCAGCTAGTAACCACTCTTTGCTACACAACGTACAGTCTGTAAATGTGACATTTAAGCATTTTAGAATAAGCAGCTTGAGTTTTTAATCTATTTGGCAGACTGAAGAATTATGACAGCTGACCTGTTATCTTGCTTGCAGGATACAACTACAAATAAATATGGTACAGAGAACATGTTTAACTTAACAAGATCCATCTAAACTGTAACAGTAGCTTCCACAGACAAAGGGGAGCAACTGGTCCTGTACATGCTCAGGTGATGAGCATAAATGTTTTCAGTGACACTAAATGGGGCACGAATGTTATAAATGTCCACAGTGGCAGAAGTGGGGAACAAAAGTCACATGCGGAAGATAATGGAGGTAGCACCACTGTAGCACTTGGTTTCTTGGAGGTAATGTCTGTTTCAAGATACTGCAAGGGTTAATACCCACTCATGGGTAGAGAAGAAAGGGACCATTGTTAAAGTGGATAGAGTAACAGACATTTTAAGCATGCAGTAGCTAAAAGAAGCAGTACTTGCCCAGGTACTCCATACTGGTTAGGCTCAGTGGAGAGACATATTTTCAGCTACAACTGTCCAAATTTACTTGGATATGGAAAAGAGCGAGGGAACAAGAAGTCAAAGGTATTTAATAATAGCTCAACAGATGTTTCAATAGGAAGTGACTTTGATACAGTACTTGGTGTACATGCAGTTGCATGCAGCCTGGGATGGAGATACGCATGGGGATGGCTAAGATCCAGGTAGCACTCACACCACTAAAAGAGGCAGGTGATGTGGCTGCATCAGGTGAATAGCCAGGTAGTAGCAGCAGCAAGCCTGAATCTCAGCTGCAGCTGTCAAAAATTGTGATCCCTTTGTAAGGGGATGCTTCAGTGGGAACAATTAGGTGGTAGCAGCAAGTCTGAATTTGAACCACAATTGTCAAAAGATACTGTACCCCCTTTGGAAGGGGAAGTGTGGAAGATTATAAAGAAATTGAGAGGGGGCCAGCTCTGGCATCTCCCTCACAGGACTTGTATGAGATGGACAGTGAGGCTCCTGGTGTCGAGACTGGGTATAATGGTATAAGGAGTAATTGTATAGAGAACTTCCAAAGGAGGATCAGAGGGAAGACGTGATACAGCATCTGGTAGTACCAAGTGCCTACTGATGGGCAGTTCAGGTCATAACCCCTGCTCTCCTTTTCAGGCCATATGGGAGTAAAGTATACTAGAAAAAGGCATATGTTATTGTTATACTGGCCAGGTGTTGAATAGCATTAGAAGGATGCTACAGGACATGTGAGCATTGACAAAAGATAGAAGGTAGGAGCTAACGCTTCTTTGTTAACTTTGCCTGTTATTATGGAATTTGAAAGGGTAACTGTCACTATCCTGCTTTGGGCACAATAGAAGAGTCTTCGTGGGTTCTGTTCAAGCAGCTTTAGTAATTGCAAACACATTACAATATAAGTTAACTGACTTTATACAAACTAACTCCTGCAATCATACATGCTCACTCTCTGGCTGGACTCTCAAATTGGCCCTAGGAATAGCACGTGCCCTGTATTTATATGTGCACACTCAGCCCTTGACATGCTTTTAAAGCTACAGCACATGCACTCTGATCTACAGCAGCTATGGCCACTGTGGGGTTTCTTTGTACCACAGACAAGAGGAATACATTAGTGGTGGTATATTATTTTACTAGGTAAAATGAGGCACTGATTCTGCTCTGTATTGAGAAGGAGAATGTGGGAATGCTGTGTGAAAATTTTTCATCATAGTAGGCTTTCCTCAAGAAATCACCATAGATGGAGGACTTCCGAGGTGGCTGCACATTGATCAACAGCTTAATTTCTGCTTTCCTATTGCAAAAGAAGAAAAAAGAAACTGTAAAACAACCAGTGATATTGTCAGCTTGAGTAAAGTTTATTTACTGTTTAGCAAGTACGCTGCCTTGGTACCACCAAAGAAGAAATTTAGAGAACCTGAAAGAAAATCAACAAGAAAAGGTGAACAGAAACCAATGACTTGGAATAATTCTGTAGCTGTTTGGTAGAAAGCAATTCAATCTTTAGCTTTGGTACTGGAGTTGACTTTCAGTAATTTAGAGAAAAAAATAAATCTGGTCTTCTCTAAGGTGATTAAATAAATGAAACTTTGAAAGAGCATATCAGGAGAAGCTTTAACAAGCTATTCAAGTGAAATAAAACTGCACAAGTCAGGTTGAAATGAAGAAAAGGCTGGCTGACTATGAGATCTCAAGAAGAGTTGTTTCAAAAAATGGTAGAGTTAGATGAGACTGCACAAAGAAAACCTGAGATTTTCTATTGCACCAGAGAGACTGGAAGAACAAGACTGTATTAATTTTATGAAAGCACACCCAACTGGAATGGTATTCCACAGCAAGATTTATTTGAATGGGTACATAGAGTTTATGCTGCAGACCTGGCCATGAGAAAGCAACCAAGAGCTGTACTAGTAAAGATGCAAGCACACCGCCAGAAAGAGTTGATCCTGACAAAACTGTTGGAGGGAAAAGTATTAAGCATTGGAGACAGCAGTGTTCATGGAACATTATTCTCTGTACACCAGGCAAAAGATAAGCAAATGTATCCAGGCAATAAGGGAACGTAGAGAGACAGGTGTGATATTCAAGCTGCAGTTTCCCGCTGCCTTCAGAATATTTATTTCCTGAAGGATCAAAGACATTTTAGGATGCAGAACAGGCTAAGGAGGAAATAGTTTATCTAAAAAAACTTTAACTAGCAAACAGAAGGGGATGCTGCTCCTTGTTCTGACAGAAAAACTCACCTTGACAGTAAAACCTTTTCCAGTGTTCCAAAGGAAAATTCTTGAGAGGCCGAAGAAAGCACAGGAGTTTACCACAAGAATTGGGTGTACCTTGAACTTGAACCAGAGTCTGGTGTTAGGAGATGAACATGAAGACCAGCAACACTGAAGTTAGCAGCTAAATGGGAAACTGCTTTGTAAGAAAGTGACAGAGAGGCTAGACTGTTGTTGGCTTTGTTTTACTTTTGGGAGGACTGTAAATTATATACCCCACTTTGTCACTGATGTTTAGAAGGACATTAAAATGGAGAAAAGTAACTAAGCAAAACATTTTTTGTTTAGTATTTCTATAAAGCATTTCATGATATAAACTACATGTTATATATTGTAACCTAGTTTTCTGTAGTGTATAATTAAATGGGGAGGGGGTCTTTTCATTGACTGTAAGTGTTAAAGATAAAGTGAGCAAGTACTTTACTTCTAAAAAAAATAGGCCTTAAAGTATAATAAAACTAGAAGGCTTCAGTAAAACAAGTTTACCGTGAATATGCTCAGATTTTGGATGGCTGTGGTAGGGAGGGGTGCAAATGTGCACTGATTATTTCATATGTAAAATTGGGATATCATATTTTCATAAAGGTAAATGTTTACATTAATACTTCTGCCTTATGCTGTAAACAAGTAGGCTTGGAAAATAATACATAGTAATGAAAGCCTTGAAATGCTAGGTTTCTTACATTTGCAAAGATATTAGCTTGTTTGTTTCTTTTTTTTTCCATTGGCAAATGAGTGGGAGTTAAGAAGTCTGCAGCTGGAAAACTGTGGGAGAAATGATCAGTTTTTAGCAGGGAATATTACATTTAGATGGGGAATGGAACTGGACTTGCAACATTGAGGATGTATCTGCGGTACCTAGAATGAAAATATAACAAAAAGAGGTAGGTTTCTGAACAAATGTATGAACATATTGAGTATGGAATATCTGAATTCAGCAGTAGGAACTCAGATACTTTACACAGAAATTTCTTCAGAAATTATAGCTAGTGAGTGAGGTAAAATTCAAAATGGAATTAAAAAATAACCATATCATTTTCTTTTATTTCTGCCTTCAGAAATAATGTGTTTAGACTGGGTGACAGAGTTTCAAGTACTGCAGGATAAGATTTATCTTACAAAACAAGAAGACGAGCAAATATAGAATGCTAAATAAAAAATAAGGGAGTATCTGGATAGTACACACAAGTTTAGAAAGATTACCATTGAGAAGATAACTCCACAGCGTAAAAATTTTAGTGCACTTAGGAAACAAAGTAGAAAGGGCTGTTGCTAAACTTAGGGAATCTATAACAAGAAAGAAAAGCAGAAATTTTACAGAGTTATTGGAATGATTTCAGATGATTAGAGATTCCACAGTGGTGCAGCGGTAGCGTTGTTGCCTCACAGCAAGAGGTTCTCCCGTTCGATCCTCAGCTTGGGTTGGGAGTGCCTTCTGTGTGGCGCCTGCATGTCCTCCCCGCGGTTGAGGTGGCATTCAAAAGACATTTGTTGAATGGGTGTGCCTTCGTTGAAGGTTGGGCATCGGGCTGGCAACCTGACACCATAAAAAAAACAACTGCCAATCATTAGCGGACCAGAGTTCCGCTGTGGCGACCCCTAACCGGGAAAAGCCGAAAGACAAACAACAAAATTGGAATGATTTCAGAAATTTTATGAGAATTTGTATAAAGCAGAGAAATGTTGAAATCAAAAAAGAGCATTAATTGAAATATTTATGGAAGACTTAATTATGCCAAGGTTAATGGAAGATGAGGCTCAAAAATTAACAGTTAAGATGGGAGGAGATGAGATAAAAACAGAGATGTGTAATCATCTGTTGGAAGTGTTCCAAAATAGATGGTATTCCAGTGGAAGATTGATAGTTAGGAGGGAAGAAAGTATTAGAGTGGGAAGGTTTTGTTTAACAGTATTTTTAAAAAAAGAAAATGGAGGTAATAAGGCTGGAGTGAAGTCTGGTATCCCACCTGTGACCCAGGGGGTGACACAAGAAACAGAGTACAAAGGATTAATCCAGATAAATTCACTTTAGCTAGCAGATCTAGGAGACTCTCTCTTTTTCTCTTTCTCTGTCTCTCTGATATACTCCCTGTGGGAAGAATAAAGATGCCTTGTTGAATTTTCAAGTAGTTTATTTAAAGTAGGTAGATGGACGAGCATTTTTGTTCTACTGCATTTGAACAAGAACACTCGTCCATCTACTTGTATGAATAAAAGAATGACAAAGGTGTTGCCAAAATTGCTAGATATGAATCAATGTGGTTTTGTGGAGGGGAGCAAGCATTTGACAACATTAATTGAACAATGATTATCTAGAGGGAATCAGTATATAAGAAAATACCACTGTTAATGGTGTGTCTAGGTGCAGAGAAAGCATTTAACAGAGTAATCTGGGATTTTGAGTAGTACAATGGAAGCATTTGCATTCCCCTGATACAATAATAAGGCTAAGTAGGATATATGAATGATCATAACGAAAAATTAAAGTGGGAGGGTTTATCTCTGAAAAGTTGTTTGAACAGAGGAACCAGTTAGGGGGTGTCCTCTTTCCACTTCATTTGCTTTATATTTAGCCATTGGCAAAGTAAGCGACTAAGAAACTCTAAGGTAAAATTGGTATGGTAATAAAGGAAAGATGGCTTTATTTGCAGATCATATTTTAAACTTGAATCCAGAAAAATATATCTCAGTGCTGTGGGTCATTTTCAGACAGTTTCAAGCCTTTTCAGGATATAAAATTAATGAAGATAATTTACAGCTAGAGCTTTTGTTTTATTTTCTCAGGCATGAATTGGTTCAGCAATAGCCTATTTATGGGGACAGAAGATGAAGTATTTAAGGATATGGATTAAAAAGGCTTCCGTTATGGCAGTTAATGATATGGGAGATGAGACTAGACAAAAGATGTTACAAAAACTGAGAAACTGGAATCTCATGTTTATAGATAAGCATTTAAGATGCAAGCAATGAAAATGTTTTAGTCCCATGAGTTTTGTATATGGGAACAGGCATTATTTCCTCAATGAGAGGAGAAGTTGTAGACAGAAATAAAGTTGAAGAAATTAATCTGTAAGGGGGAAAAAGGCAAGAGTTAACTGGAATAAGTTGATCCTTCCATTAGAAGGAGGTGCTGGTATATAATTACCTGATTTGAAGGGATATATTAGAGCTACACATTAAGGCTCATGTATTATAAGAGGCAGATGGTTATAATTCAAAATGGAAAGGGATGATGATGAAGCTGGGGGGTGTTCGAGCAAGAGAGAGAGAATGGAATTTTGGATGCAGCTCCTTAAGAAGAATGAGCATACAGAATATTATATTCATAATGTAGCAGCAAGTAATCCAGAATCAAAGCCAACCAAAGAACGGACAAAGGAGATTTTGCCAATATGGATGATGGCAAGCAAGGAAAGAGAAATTAGGCAAGAGGGCTCTGGAACTTCTTGGAAAAAACTGGCAAAGGGATTAAGATATTGGAAAGGTAATGGTGTGGTTTGGTGTGACACCTTTCTGAATGAAGTAGAACTTTCCTCAGAGCTATGTCTTATCTATATTAAAGATAGTTTGCCAGTATAATTGGAATTTGTGGACATGTTTAAGGCAGGGTATACCTAACTGGTGAAGCACTATCTAGATTGAGGGATCTAAGGACCCATCAAAGTTTCATACAGGGTGCCTGCGAAAGTCAAGCAAATTGTGTGGGAGTAGCTTCAGTGGATATTGGATCTGGAAATAGTCCCAAGATTTCAGTGGGTCCTAGGTAGTACTGTTATTGTAACAAATAAAGACAGAAGAACAAGACCATGTGTTGACTCTAGGAACAGTCCCATAGAGCTGGATCATTCTCATGCCTAGGAGACGAAGCCTTAGACTATTTGGGTAGAGCTCGGTACCTAATACTGCTGACCTGACCAAAAGTCCTGGTGGGTATCCTAGACAACTGCAGTTAGGGGAATGTTTAACTTATAAAACATTTGAGTTGTGTGAGTTCAACAAAATGCTCTTTGAGGTGAAATGCCACAGCAACATTCTATAGATTGGTAGAGTGTTCTAGCAGGATCTGAAAGCTATGCTTTATCTTCTGTGAATCATACTTTATGTAGCCAAGAAAACATTCAGCATGGTAAGAAGGTGAACAGACTAAAATGGGCAAGGTTCACTATTAAGGTAAACAGTTGTCAGATAGGAATGAGAGACATGTCTTCTCTTGGCTGTACAGTATTTAGTGGTAAATATCTGTCTATAGCCTGAGGTACTAGAAGCTATTCAGGCATGTACTGCCCCTCCTACAGAATAGCAGTTAAGGGCATTTCTAGGGACAATGATATAGTATACAAAATGGTTACAGCACTGTGGCACAGTAATTCTTCTACTTACAGGACTTACCTGAAAAAACAAACCAAATAATGTCTGAACACTGGTATGTGAGCACATATTTCAGAAGCTCAAGGATGTCTTAGGCTGAAGTTTGTATTAGCCAGGTGTTTGCAATGAATAATTTATTGTGCTGATGTATACTTTGGATCATGGTTTGCGGCATATCTCTCAACTGTCCAGATTTTCACAGAATGTCCAGAATTTTGCCTGAAATTTTTGGTCTGTCCCTCATACAATTTATGTTTTTTCTGGCAAATCATTGAGGACTGAAGTAAGTAAACAATGAGACATTTGACTTTCAGACTTCATAGCCTTCAGAAAATGCATGCTGCCACAGCACTACTTATTCTATCAACTTTCTAAGTTTATAAGAGCAATACTTTTTTGATCCTTTACCCTATTTTGGCTTTGTGCAGATTTCTTGTACTAAGAGGTTGAGATGTATTTTTTTGGGAGGGGGGATATATTTCTCCAGTCTTCTTAGAGGAGGAGAATTACTTCAGATTTCTTCATAGGCTGAAGACTGATGCTTTCTTTTTCATGTCTATACCTGGATACATTTTTGGCGGTCTAAGCACTTGAACTCTCCCTGTCTGGTAGAAACATTTACCATAGTTTCAAATTTATAATCCGTTAAAGTGTTTTCACAGGGCTGATGATCAAAATAACAAACCATTTAGACAGAGATTATGATTTACAGTCCTATAATATATCAGGAATGGTTTCAGTAATGCCAGGACAGACAGTCTCTCAAAATGGGGAACTGGGTGTTATAACTAAGGGACTCCCCTTCTACTTGAGCATCGCTTCTTGGTAGTGGCTTTGGAAAAGACCATTTGAAATTTGTAAAGGTGGATAGGTGTAAGAAATATGGAAGATATACATAGCTGGCAATTTTATTTTCAATAAAAATGCATCCAAAAAGTATAAAACTAAGTTATAAAGGATATTCTAAATCTTTAATATGAAATGATTTTGCAAGATGCATACATGTTTTACTATAAAGCTGCATCAAACTCTAAAGAGTAGAATCTAAACGTTTCTTTTTTTATGAAGAAGGACAAACACAAATGCACAAGCACCATCTCTGTCTCTCTCTCTCTCTCTCTCTCTCTCTCTCTCTCTCAACAAGGTTGAATTACCCACTTCCTGCCACTTAATGCATTGTAGAATAGCTGTGTAATATTTTACCCTAGACAGTGATGTCCTTCTCTTCTGTGTTGCACTATTCTTTACATGTGGCGAGTCCTCTGCCCAAGCGACCCAATGTACTGCCAGCGTACAACAGCTTTTAGCTACTGCAAGGTATGTGGGACATAGCACATATGTGCTGACATCAGCCATAAAAGAACATCCATAAAGAACAACTATATATATATATATATATATATATATATATATATTGGTGGGTTTTGTTTTTAAAAAAATGTCTGATGAAGCAATGACACTATTGCGAAAGCGCTTAAAATAAACCAGTATTCTTTTTGAAACTTTGAGTTTGGCGCCTGCTTTGTTTCCACACCAGCTTTTACTACTACTGTTGTTTCCTATAACTGTATTGATATTTGACCTCTGTCAATGAGTATTTGTTAGAACTGTAAGATAACTTCATTTTTAAGGCTCAAGCCACACCCACTAGGAGTTAAAGGTAAACACTCAGAAGAGCTGTACTGGCAGGAATGAATTAATATTGATTACTACTTTGTATAAAGTACGCTGTTTTGTCACATTATGATGTCAGATGGACTGACCCTGTAATTGGTCATTGTGTGATCACTGTTCTACCCAAGTAAACAAACTTAAATAAAATATACATGGGGATATTCTTGTTCATCCTGAATGTTACTCACCGCAATTGCAACATTTAAAGGACAGTAAAGAGCGAGTGAATGCACCACATTGCAGAAAATTATTGGCATGTGAGGATGTGCTCCATAGGTTTTCAGTAGGCCAACCTCACAGCTCACTTTTACTACAGACTGTCCTTCCTCTGTTGGCACCTTCTGTAATTTGTGCTTGTTGCTCTCTTGGTCTTGTCTGCTGTTTTACTATTTAGTGCATGGTGCAGTGATTATGGTCTGATACTCGGAAAAAGACAAAACAGTAAGTCCAAGAGAGCCACACAACCCAACCTTAACAAATGTTAAGCACCCCCTGCTTATGTTAGGTCAGGTCTACTGTTCAGCAGTGCAATCTGTAGCAAATGACAGTGGC
This sequence comes from Protopterus annectens, assembly GCF_019279795.1. Lineage (NCBI taxonomy): Eukaryota > Metazoa > Chordata > Ceratodontiformes > Protopteridae > Protopterus > Protopterus annectens. The sequence goes on along the minus strand of NC_056743.1, from coordinate 497,120,760 downwards.
AGACCAAAAGATTTTTTTCTGCTTGCTGTATGTACCTTTAATGTGCTCCTAGCTTCCTGCAAATAAAAAAAAAAAATATCTTAGAAAGTTACTAGATTAACTGGAGGTGTTCACCTCCATGACTTGGTGGATGCAAATTCTAAATTATTTAGTAACTTCAATCCTCTGTGGTTTCTCTGTAAAACACAGATTTTATGAGGAAGAGACAAAAGAACATGAAGCAATAATCAGGATGTTTTGTGAAAATCTAGACAGAGAAGCATTAAAACTAGATGTAAATGTGATGGGCAGCATTACACTGCCTTTCTGACAAACTTCTGCTAAGTATTCTATGGCTTTGAAAGCCAGTAAATCACTTGGTGATTTTTTTTTACCCCCTGTAACCATTAGTATATGGAGCAGATAAAGCTCTATGCACTACAAAGAATTATGCCCATGTCACTGATTGTAATTCTGTATTTTTGATATGGATGGCAGGATTCATCTCTTGACCATCCATGTCTTGAACCCATAATAAGTGGGTTACGATTGGCGAGCCAGTCTTAATCCTCTGTATAATCGACCCTTGATACTGAATAGCTGCAGCCTCTAGGCAAACGGCGGTCTATTATCCTAAAGAAAATAATAGAACTTTTTGCGAATTATTAAAGCAGGATTCATTTTTTTGTTAAAATTCTTACTGCATGATTTAATTCCATATGAGTAAAATGGAAATTAATTTCATTGGTTTAAAGTGCAACTGTCTGAATCAGAAGAAATAGTCTTACCTTAAAGGAAATGTATTTTATGAAATTCAAAGGTGATGCTGCGTATGAAACTTTTTTTTTCCCACCGGCAATGTTATGAGTTAAGCGTTTTACAAGTTAATGCTTCTGTAATGTGTGCAATAACAAGCGCAAACTCCTACTTTACCTCAAGTGCAAATGCAAGTCCAAGACTTGCAGAGAATGCATAAATGAAGAAAAAAATTAATTTCATGCTACCTTTTTAAATCAAGTTTTACCACACAGAAGATAAAGGGCATTCTTGTGATGATGGCACTGTATTCTTGAATGAGCTGAATACCTTCTTCAGCAAGTTCGATGTGGATAACAAAACTGTGCCAAAAAATCTCCCCGTCAGTAAGGATGCAGTAGTGCTGCACCTAAACACAATAGATGTCCTAAGAACCTTGAGACATGTCAACCCAAGAAAAGCAGCTGGCCCTTATAACATCATGGGCAGAGTACTGAAGGACTGTGCATCAGAACTGGCACTGGTGCTCATGGACATTTTCAGCACTTCACTGCAACTAACCAGCGTACCAAGGTGCTTTAAGAAGATGGCAGTCATTCTGTTACAAAAGAAATGACAGCAAACAAGTCTAAATGACTACTGACCAGTTGCTCTGACTTCAACAGTGATGAAGTGTTTCAAAAGTCTGATTAAAACCCACATAACCTCAAGCATACCAGCAACTGTGGACACATTGCAGTTTGCATATAGGCCGAACCACTGCACAGCGAATGCCATCTCTCTAGCAGTTCATGAAACCTTGACCCACTTGGAAGGTAACAACTGTTATGCCAGAATGCTATTCAATGACTTCAGTTCTGTCTTCAACCCTGTTGTCCCTCAGAATCTATTAAAGAAACTAATACAACTGGGCATCAACACCCTGATATGCAATTGGATCCTAAGTTGCTCAAGGACCGCCCTCAAAAGGTTTGTGTGGTCACAGCAATTCTGGAAGCATAAATGAACATGGGGTACTGCAGGTATGTGTCTTGAGTCCTTTATTATTCACCTTGCTGACATTTGACTGCATGGCCAGATAGAAGTCCATTAAAATAATCACATCTGCAGATGACACCACGATTATAGGTCTAGTTAGCAATGGAGAAGAAATAGCACACAGAAACAAGGTGGAGCATCTGATAGACTGGTTTGATAGCAACAACTTAGCCTTAAATGTCGGCAAAACCAAAGAATTGATTGTGGACTTCAGAAAGTGCCAGGAAGCACATAAACCTCTAGAGATAAAAGGGGCCTCAGTGGAGAGGGTTAAGAGCAAGACATTTCTGTGAATACACATCTCAGAGGACTTGTCCTGGTTGTAACACACCAGTTACACTGTCAAAAAAGCACAGCAATGGTTACACTTCTTAAGGAAACTGAGAAAAGTAAACCTGTTGCAGTCCATCCTCCAAGCATTCTATAGGGGTGCCATGGAAAGCGTCATAACCAACATCATAGTCTGGTATGGGAATTGTAATGCCTCTGACCGTAGGGCTCTCGGGCAAGTTGTAAGGGAGGTGGAGAAATTCATTGGTTCTTCACTTACACCTTTGGAAGACTTGCATGAGACTCATTGCATAGGACGAGCCAGAAAGATAACCAGTGACCTTACCCATTTTGCAAATGGCATGTTTTCCTGTCTCTCCTCAGGTAGAAGATAAAGAAGCATGCACTGCAAGACTTTCAGGCTGAACAACAGTTTTTTCCCCCCTTATCCATAAGACTGTTGAACTCTGTCAATAAGCGAACAAGAAAGTCAGCTTGTTCATCCACCCCCGATCACCTAGGCATGTATATATCTGTCTGATCATAAATAATACAAATTACAGGATCATCATGTTTTAATTTTAGACAGTTCATATCAGTGCAATATAGATAGTAAGTGTCCATATTTGAGTGTGCAGTTCTGTCTGTTCTTCACCTATACGCTTTGAGAAATTTGAGAGAAAATATTTTTCTGTATGTATGTCCTTGCACTGGGAATGATGCAATGCAATTTTGTTCATCTAAACAGTGGTGTAGATTTAAATGACAATAAAATTTACTTTGACTTTCACTCATCAACATAGTGAGAGTATCCAGGCAGCAATGAAAATGCAGTGAATGGACATTTCTTCATAGTTACAAACTTGTACACACAAGTCAAACAACCTTTTTCCTGGTAGCACACCTTCATGGAAAAAAAATGTACATATTCATGTATATCCCATATGCCTGCCAATGCCATGAGAGCGTACAATTTAATAAGCTGGAATTGGGGAGTTCCCTTCACTTAATGAATTATAACAAGTCCGAGATGGTCTGTCATTATTTATATTTTAAATGTTGATTATCAAGGAAGAATGTAGCATGAACTCCTGGAAAGGGCAGATTGGTCTGAATGAATTGTGCTAAATATTAATAAGTGATGTCTCAGTCTGGCTCCCCACCTCAGTGGGCTGCAGCAGCAGTCAGCTTTCTTTTTTGTGGAATTGACTTCTTAAGGGTTTCCTTTTACTCTGCATTATTTCATTTCCATTTTGCAAATGTGGTTTTATGCACTGAATAAACAAATATAAAGTCGCATCAGATTATTGCAAATGTGTAATCCCATGCTACACATATTCAATACTATATATGTAATGAGTTTTCTAGCCTATGCAGCCTGCTACCAGAATTTTTTTGAATGATATCTGTGCGGTACCTATTAGTCTAAGTAGATGCAAGCAGAATAATCCAAGACAATTAAGGAGGTTGATAGGTGTGCACGTTGAGATGGTTTCTTTGTCAGGGTTTCAGTAATTGGTAAAGATTGAAGGCAGGTGGTATTCAGATACATTTGGGAATACTTATATTGGATATCATCTAAATACTGACATTGAGATGTGTGCTATCCTAAACTGTACTTGGTGTGATAAAAAAGCATATAAAAATAGTAAATGGAATTAACTGCATGTCATACAGTTTGTCATGGGAGTATGTTCCTTCTAGCTTATCAGCAGGTTAGCTAACCTTTTCACTGCACACTGTAATTACAGACTGTCCTTGCACTATTGCCACCACTGTGATTTTTTTCTCCCCCTTGGGTCATCTGAGGTTTTACTGTTATACAGTTAACAGCTACTGCCAAATAGCTGTAGCTAAAGGCAGTCTATATTCTCAGGAGAAAAATAAGTAAATAAAAATTCTCCTCCAGCAAATCAAACACAAGTGCTTTTGTTTAAAATATTATTGTATGGTTTAATTCCACAGCAGTAAAACTCAAATTAAATTAATTTTACAGTGTTAAGTCAGTAAAACTCAAATTAAATTAATTTTACAGTGTTAAGTCAGTAGGCCCAAATGTAACTACTGACTGTATGCTTGCTAGTTTTTTTTTTTTTAGATTTGAATTCATTAGCAGGTGTAGGGTATTGATCTCACTAAACCATTTTCAGACACGGCCAGAGTGTATTAGAAAGAAAAAATGATCAAAATGTCTAACAAGCTTCAAAGTTAATGAAATATGAGACATGATAGCACACAGTTATACTAAAGATTTATGCTCAAAGATTTGACATTCTGACTTTATGACGAAGGGTTATGTCTAAATCTAGAGATACCACTGTCCCCTTTTACTCAGTATTCATTAGGCCAGTCATCGACTATGATGACCCCTTTGTCATGTATCTGTCCAAATACATGCAACAACTGGAACACCCATAGCTACATTGCTAAAAGGATACAAGCCCTAAACAACATGTCCTACATGGACCATCTCAAAGCCCTGTCACTATAATCTATATCCTACATATTGCTAGGAGGTTACCAATATCTGGCATACAAGGCATTCGCTAACCCAATACTGATGGATATGCTGCACATTAGAAAGTCCTAATACATCAGAAATACTCAGACTAGGGATCTAAACCTCTTCTACAACATCAACAGAACAGTTTGGAGGGACAGGCATATCTCACAGGGGATGCCACTGGTCTAGAGCAAATGTTCATCCCTGTCCATATTCAAGCTCAGTTTGGATCTATGGATGACACAGAAAATTTACCCCAGGACTGCCTTCCTGTACTACTAAGAGACAGAAGCAGTTCCTAAATGCTTTATCCCATGCATAAGTCCCCATTAAATTATTTATAGTATGACCTAACTTATTCTTATTAGGGGTAATAACCACGGGAGTGGGTGAGGCCAACCTCTAACCAAATGGGATAGGTTAATTGAAGTACAAAAAAAGCAAATTAGTTAGGCTTAAAATGGCCCACGAGGTCAGCTTGCTTAATTCTAACCTATGACTTGTAAATAATATAAATATTGTATTCTTTAAAGTTTTATTACCACCATTTAGTAAAGCAGATCAAACCAGAAGTCTTATAGTAAGAAAATGTAGTAACTGACCAGCTTAGATGATATAATATTTATATTATAGCTTTTAGTAGCATCTTTTAGGTGAGACAGTCAAGTTGTAGACTGTAGTTGAGAAATGTAACTACTGTATGAATTGCTAGAAAAAAAATTATTTTAATTAGCAGGCACAGCAGCATTTTTGTACTGCTGCAGGCATAAATTACAAGTCAATGGTTCTATCACTGTTTGTAGTAGAAAATGGAAATCGCAGTTCTCATTAACTGGTAGCAAAGTATTCATTAGGAATGTGCAGTAAACACTATGATAGTAATAAGTAGCATACCCACTTATCTAGGGGAAAGTGAACTGTAACCCCTGTGATCTCTCACCTTGGAGAGTGAGCACCTAATTTTGCTTCAGGTCTACATAGGAAATGAAGCTGAATGAAGCACCCACTATGGCTTCCACCTTCCACCCTGGGCTATCCTTTTAGACTCCTCTGTAAACTTTGACCCCACATATCACATTTGGAACGGTCATTAAATGGTAATGGTCTTCATTATTTCTATTCCAGTAATTACAGATTCAACAGTAAAACCTGAGCTAAGGATGAGTATTGTTAATCTGCATACTAAAATTCTCTTTATACACACACCTACCATATGCGTGCATGCATACACAACACCTCTCTTTGGCCTGCCCAAAATCTATCATCCTTATCATTTTGTGATCTTTTCACCTGCAAGCTGCCTCCTATTTCAGATGTTTTCAAGTCCTTTCCTATATTTCATGCAGGTATGAAATATTAGCATATACATTCCTTTCTCAAGATAATAATTGCACATTTAAAACATTTGGTTAGGATCAAAGAAGTGAAGCCTTTAAACAGTCTTAATTATATTTACTCTGAGGTCTGGCAATATTGGAATCGATTATATTTTAGAACAGGAATCTTGGGGGCTTTGTCCACATAGGTATGAGGTTGGACCCCCTCAGCAGAAAACATTTATCAAAAAGGTCTTTCAATTAATTTAGACCAAATGAGCTTTGTTCTAGTATGTTGATAAACCGTGATAACATTCACAAGCCTCACTGCATACACACACACATACACACACACACACACACACACACACACACACACACACACACACACACACACACACACACACACACACACACACCTTTGTGTGCATATTATTTTACTTTGTAATGTACTTGTTCATCTGTAGCAAAAAGACATAGATTCCATGTTTCAGTGGCATTTATTATGTGTATCATCAGCTGCATTGTAATTGTTCCCACTCTACTGATGATCGTATTTGGTTTTAGTGAATCTAATACAAGCCCTGCCATTCATCTAGGGAATTGTATAAAATGTAGATAAAAATCCTGCCTGCATTTTTCTCAGTAGTTTCTTCAGACTTATCCTAAGCAGTAATATTGTCATGTAACCTTTAAATCTGAATCTATTTTGGCTGTGTTTATTCTTCATAGTAATACTTTTATCCACAAGGAAACAGAACCCACTAAGACTGACTACTCTAATACAATCAATTCCATACTATATTTGTTGCATTCAGACTACAGAGAAATGTTCTTTCAATCGCACCAAAGGGCACACAAACAGTGAAAGACCATGTATCTGTCATAATTGTGATCTGACATAGAATTAAACCCTTGCATACTGTGATAAGAGGAGCACATGTTTTGAATAACTGAAGTTTTATTTTCAGCTTGTTATTCTTTATATTATCTAGCTATGACACCTACAAAAATAGGGAGTTATAAGATTTCAAACATTTTTTTGTTCATTTATTTACACTTTATTGACTGGGTTCATTATACTAGGCCAGTTACTTATTTTCAGGGTAGACTAGAAGTGATATTCATACTAACTAGGGCAAATTTGACCAGGGCACTGGGTAACCTCTACTCTATGGAGGAGAGGAAGGCAAGCACTCTCTTTAGTTGCTAGGTTGCGCTGAAGGGCTGCTACTATATTTCTGAGAATCCATGATGGAAAAGAGTGCAGCAGAGCTGTAGAGAGGAGCAGGAGAAAACTTATTGAAGAAAGGAGAAGGAGGCGAAATAACTGTTGGAGTTGGAAAATGGGAGTATTGGAGAAACACATGCTGATACATTTGATGAACCAGGCAGAGCTAGAGGAAGTGAAATGGAGAGACATGGTGGACAGAGTATTACAGGAAGCAGGAAATGAGAGATTGGAAAAGCAAACAGCTGGTGAAGGGAAAACAATGAAGATATTCTTGGCTGGTGGAGTAAGCAATGCTCAGCGGTTACCTCTGCAGCAGTATTTTTTTGTTACAAGAAAGAAGTTATGCAGAATCAGCAAGGAAGGAAGTTATGGCAGTGTGAACATTATGCATAGTATGCCTTTAATTTTAATTCATTTGGGAGCTGAAAGTTTTAATGATCTAACATTTGAAATCTTTTAACTTGCTGGAAAAGTTTGACTAAGCCTGAAAAATGGAATGCCTTCACATGGAAAGCGCTTGAGACCAGAACTAAAAATGAAAAGAAATGTGCAATTTGGGCTTTAGATAAGGAGGAGTATGAGTTAAACTGTAACTATATAATAAAGTACACGAAGGTAAAAAGTATATGTTGAAAGAAACGTATGGACTGACGGTTGGGAAATGTAGGTAACAATGGATGTTAAGAATGGGAAAATTCACTTTATTTCAAATACAGTAAATGTGAATGCTAAGAGATGTTTCTATACTGCGAGGATGAATATCAGTAAGTCTAAAAATGTAACAGATGATGTGGCCAATGTGGGGAAAGCAGACATGCAGCAAAAAATGTAAAAAGCCCTTAGATCGAAAATGTAAAGAATTTGGACACTTCTGGTTTGGCTGCCCCATATTAGAAAACAAAAGAGCAGATGCTGAGGAGAGCTCAAAAGAAAGGCAAACAGAAAATATTAGTACAGAAGATTTGGGAAGAAAATGTGATACGGAGAAAGGGCTAGCAGAGAAAGGTTAACCAGTGAAGAGGTATGTGATGCCCCTGCATTGGCCCAGTAATCAAGGAGTCTCCGTTCTCACCACTAGCACCAGTGAGGGGCGTGCACATTGGGAGGATGACAAGTATACACGCACAGTACAGTACAATTTCCCTTAAGAGCATACAGAGATCATGGTCAGTCTGGGACTGGTTTCTCCCTCCTTCTCCAGATCCCCAATAAGACTCCCCACTGGCAAAGCTATAGGGTTAAGATCTCAGCCAAGCGGTCAAGCCAAAACCTCCAGCACCCTCCCTGTCCAACCAGTGCTTCATGTCCCTGCCCAAGTAGCTGACACACACACATTTTGAGATTTGATTTACATACAAACACACAGACCCTCCAGGGTATGGCTGGCACAGGTTTACTAGCTATGCCCCCTTCTGCCCAGATTATAAGGTAGTTTTCACTGCCACCAATCACACTTACTTATCAGCTACTGTAAGGCCCTTACCAAAGGGTGCCAATCCTATTGTGTGATGTTACACAAAATTAGCAAACTCTACTCACACCAACTCAATGCACTCACAATTTGCGGTGACATACACCCCAACCCAGGACCTACAACAGCTATCAACCCCACCCTAAACCAGCTAAATGCCCTTTACAATAGACCTACATCATCTACTCTCTTCTTAAACATCAGTGTAAGAAGCATACTCAACAAAACTCAGAACCTTCATGCTTTGCTTGCCTATATAAACCAGAAGTAACAATATTAACAGAAACATGGCTTAAACCAGAACACCACAATGATGAAATTACTGCCCCTGGCTACCATATTATTAGAAGAGAGAGATGAGGAAAAAAGGGGGCGGGGGGTTGTAGCAATCCTCTTCCAAAATCATCTTACCATAGAACAACTAGACTACAATAACCTAGAAATCAAAGATGTAGAACTAATCCTTGGCAAATTAAAAATAAATTCCAATAAGCACATGATCATTGCAGGTGGCTATATCCCACCAGGCAATAACACAACTGTAATGGGAAACCTGCTTAACTGGATGTCAAACTCCTTTCCACATGAAACCAAATTACTACGGGACTTTAAAATAGACTGGACAAATTGGTCCAGCCACAATCCCTCTGCCTTTCTAAACCTCCACACATTTACCTAAACCATACTCACTCCCACTAGAAGTGACAAAGCATCCAAACGCCAATCAGTCTTGGACTTGATCCTAGTACCTGACCCCACTCAGGCTCACCTATCTGGCTGTCTCCCAGACAGCCTAAGTGACCATCACCCAACCTACCTAATTAGGTACAGATCACAATCTATCAACTCATCCTCAGGGAAGTTCGCAACAAAAAGAAGTTTATAGCCACTAACTTCATCCAAGAGCTAAAAAGTGTCAACTGGGGCCCCCTAAAACAACTAGCTCTAGACAAAGCAGTTAAACATTTCAATACAACCTTCCTAAAAATCCTAAACCATCATGCACCTTCCCAAACGATTTGAGTAAAAACTAACTATGCCCCATGGCTCACTAAAGAGACTAAAAGTGAAATGAAAGAAAGGGACAAGGCCTGGACACAATATCGGAAAAATAAAACCCTATGTCTCAGAAAAAAGACTCTGAAACAAAACCAAAAAGCAAATCAAACTAGACAAAGCTAATTACTGTAAAAACATGCAAGAAAAACATGCTCATAACCCCCAAAAAGTCTGGGCCACACTAAATGACATACTACACCCAGGAAAAACCACCACCCCATCCCCAGTGCTACCTAACAATCTTGAAGACATTCCCACACAATTCAACAAATTCTTTACCAAAACTGTCCAGACCCTGGCCAATGCCCAAAACAGTACCAGTAGTCCCACACCAACAAAGACCCCTACCCTTTTCAGTACTCAACCCAACATCCCCAAATTCAACCTCCACTCCGTGTCCACCAGGGTAATTTCTAAACTCCTTAAAAATTAAAACCAACCACACTAGAAGCTATCAGCTGATGCCATAGCCTACCCAGTCTCTATTTTCATAAACAGATCACTGCTAGGAAAGCAAAGTACACACCTCCTGGAAAACCTTACATATCATTCCACTACACAAAGGAGGAAACTCCTTAGAGCTGACCAATTATCATCCAATTGCAATCCAATCACCTTTGTCCAAAATATTAGGGTGGTTCACACTCAACTAATGCAACACCTCAAAGATAACCTTCTCTCTACTTCACAACATGGGTTTAGACCATCTCACAGCACCACCACAGCCCTTCTATCATTCATAGATATAGTTAACCACCACAGAAACAAGGGTCTTTTTGTATCCTCCATAATCTTAGACTCATTAAAAGCCTTGATATGGTTAACCACAGCATTCTTCTTAAAGCTCTATCTACCCTAATGATAAGCCCCTCCTCTATATCTTGGTTTATCAGGCTGTCAGTAAACAGTTCTCTGGAAAGACCAACTGTCCCCCGTATTGCCAGTTACCATAGGAGCCCTTCAAGGGTCTATTCTTGGTCCCTTACTGTTCTCCCTATATACTAACCACATCACTTTATCCTTACCCTCTGTGTCAGTAGTACAATACGCAGGTGACACCACCCTTATTTGTGCCACCTCCACCTTATATGAACTTTAATTCCCTAACCCAAAACTACTTTACCCTCGCAGAAACTTGGTTCACCAATATCAAACTTCTTCTCAGTCCTAAAAAACAAACTTATTCTATTTGGCTCAGCAAAACCCTGGCCCCTAAGTGATGGCTTCTCCATTAAATCCAAAGACAACATTTAAATCAACCGACATCCATATTGCTCAAACCATGAAGAAAGTTAACAAAAAACTCAGACTCCTTTATAGGAATAAACACTTTATGACTAATATCATCAAAGTAACCACTGCAAAGACCCATCTCCTATCCATCCTCCTATATGCCTCTCCCATCTTAACCAATCTCAGTCAATCCAACCTAAAAAAAAATGTAATCTTGCTACAACAAAATCGCCAAATTTGCTACCAAAGCCTCTTGTAGGTCCCATCACTGTCTGTCACTTAAGAAGCTCAACTGGTTATAGCTACCTCATATGCTACTACTCAGTCAACTATCTACTGCACACTAACTCTACTACTTTCCCAACCTAACCCCATGCACTTCAGCAACTCATACAACCACACATCCCCACTAAACCCCTTAGATCCAGCAACCAGAACCTCATAACAGTCATCAAGCACAGAAATGATGCTGGCAAATCCTTTTTTGCCAGGACCATTGCCAAAAAAATGGAACATGAACCACCACTTCTCACTTAAAAAAAACACTGAAAAAACATTTTCAACATAATTTGCTATAATCATGCCCTCACCAGGTTAACCCTTAACAAGATAATACCTCTGTGTCCCAGCTATTCACAGACAGTTTGTCTCCTGAATACTAAAAACTGCTTCTTTTTGATATTCTTTACCTCAATAATTGATTTATTGTATGAATTCTTAATTTATTCCACATTGTCTGTGTCATCTCTTTCTATGTATGCAATGAAGGCTCTCTTGAATTGAAATTAAAGTTCTGTGTAATAACCTTGTATTCTATGTGTTTTTTGGAGCTTGTCTCCCCGGGCCTCCGCTATAAATGGATCTGTGTCCAGTCAGACTTTCCCAGTTATGTGCCCTGCCATAAACAAACTGTACGACAGAAGGAAGAAACTGTTGCAAAAGAGAGTAAAATTCCATGAGTGGAGGAGCTCCCTGGTCAGCCTCAGTAAGAAGCTGAGATCCCTTATAAGATCCTCCAAAACTAGCTATGAAAACAAAATCGCCACTGATTCTAAGGGCAGCCACAAAGCATTCTATAGCTATGTCAAGAATCTCGATGGCAACACCCAGATCTGCTGTGAGTTACAGCATAACGGCACGAAAATTACAGAACCAACTGATATTGCCAACATCCTAGCAGATAGGTTCAGTGCTAACTTTACCCCCCCACCCCTTAAAGGGCCCATATCTATACAGGAAGAATGCAGAGTCCCTGTAATCACAACTACGCAGGTAAAAGCTGCACTCTCTAAAGCCAAAAACACAGCATCCATGGGACCGGACAACATCCCAGGCTGTGTTTTACACAAACTTCAGAACAAACTGGATCCCCACTTAAGCACCATGTTCAATAATAGCCTCGCATCAGGCTTTGTGCCCACTGAATGGCGCACAGCAACAGTTATCCCACTCCACAAAGGGGAAGCCGCCACTGATCCCGGGAACTATCACCCTATTAGCCTGACAAGCCTGGTCTGCAAGGCCATGGAGCATATCATCATGGAACTCATAAACAAAGACATTGGTAACCTCCAAACTCTGGATCCCACCAATTATGGGTTTGTAAAAGGCAGATCATGCCTCCTGAACCTGATCAACTTCTTTGAGGCAGTCACCAAACCCGTAGATGAGGGTAAGGTGGTTCACACAGCCTATCTTGACCTCGCCAAGGCTTTCAACACCATCCCCCATTCTGAAATTATAGCTAAACTCACTAAACTAGGTATAAATCCCTACATCACAATATGAGTTGCCAACTGGCTCACTGACAGAACCCACAATGTAAAAGTTGCAGACTCCAAATCTGACCTCAAACCAGTGACAAGTGGAGTACCACAGGGTTCAGTCCTGATACCTCTCCTGTTTGGTATCTACTTTTCTGAAGTACAGGCTAACACAGAAGATCTCTGGCTAATGAAGTTCGCAGATGACTGCAAACTAGGAGCCCTAGTCAAGTCCCCAAATGATGTGGACATCCTACAGAAGGGCCTCGCTGAGACAGATGCCTCGTGTCAGAGCCATGGCCTCAAGCTCAATGCCAAAAAGTGCAGTGTCATCCCCTTTGGTAAAAACTATGTCCCCAGGAACTACCACATAGGCAGCAATCTATTTAACACCGGATGTGTGATGAGACCTTGGGGCCCAGGTGGACTGTAGTCCCTCCTTTGATAGCCACATCGCCACAGTAGTCAGAAAGTCCTTCTATGTGGCACACCTCATCATAAAAGGGTTCTCATCCAGGAAAAAAGAGGTCATTGTTCCTCTCTACTCGACACTCATTAGACCCATTATAGAGTACAATGCCCCTTTTGGAATGTACCTCACAACACATCTGCAGCAGCTAGAAAGGCCACAGAAGTACCTCACAAAGAGGATTACTGGCCTCAAACAAATGCCCTACACTGACCGTCTCAAAAAACTCCAACTTTATTCTGTAGCATATCGCCTACTCCGAGGTGATGTCTGCCTAACATATAAAGCTATTTCAAACCCTGAGCTGTTGGACATGCTACACCTAAAGAAATCCCAATCCTGCCAAGCTACACACTCTAGGGACCTAAACCTTGTCACCACAATAAAGGGGACATGCTGGAGGGATAGATTCCTGTCCCAGAGACTTCCCATACTCTGGAACAGGCTACCCATCTATGTCAAGCAAAGTTCTTAATTAGCACTCTTCAAGAAAAATCTTGATGAGTGGATGGGAAATAGGAAATACACCCCAGGGATCACTTCTGTGTCTCTGCTCGACAGTGGCACAGGAAAATAACTTTCTTGCAATTTTAGAAAGTGAAGAGGAAGAATGCGAAACAGAGACAAGAGAAGAACAGAAATGAGCAAGACAGTGAAAAATCAACTGGACAGGAGACTTAGGAGAAGGAAAAGAAAACTAACATCTCAAAGTAAAATGCTTACAAAAAAAGGAAAGGGATGATGTAGGAATGTTGGCAGTAAATGTGAATACCATTAAAAATGATGTAAGAGGTCTGGTGGTGGTGGAATGGTATAAAAATAAAAATGGATGTTTTTTACTTTCTAGATACCAGATGCAACAAAGAAGAAAAGAGTACAGGAAATATAGTGGGCCAGATTGTTTGGCTGGCAGGAAATGAGACTTGTTCCGGAATAAAAATTATTCTAAAAGATGAAGAAATAAGAATTTTAGATTTAAGAATACTAGTAGCAGGCAGGATCGTAATATGATATGAGATTAAGCTAAAACTGTAGATTAGTTTATACATATACTAATATGACTGAAAGAAAACAGTTGTTTGAAGAAATAAAACAAATTGTGTTAGTAAATATGTAACCTGGAAAAGAAAATGGAAAATGACATGGAAAATTAAGATGTTAGTGGAATTAAAATGTCCTATTTAAATGTCCATTCTCTAGTCTTTCCTACTTTTAAATCTCCACGTTTAAGACTGAAATTGATTATATAGTTTACTCTAAAAACATGAAAATATAACAGTGGGAGTACAGATGCCAAAGTATTCACAGTAGGGGAAGACAGCAAAATAATAAAGGAAGGCTAGGATAACTGTAGAGTTTAAAAAGGAGGAAGGCGTGATAGAAATATTATCAAAAGATCATATAAAACTATTTTGTAAAAATTGGACACAATGGTGGGTGTAAAAGCAGAAAAGACATTTAGAAGTGGAAAGAAGATGAAGTATAAATACATTTTATGAAATTATGAGAAGGGGATAGAAAACGGCAGTGACAAAATAATGGAAATAGAAAAATTGGAACAGATGTGTGAAAATAATAAGAGAAAAGTAAAAATTCTGTTACATAGTCAAAGATTTTTTCTGGATGTGAAAGCAGTATTTTTCTCTTGTTTAGGAAAGGTAAAAATGAGAGAATGAAGGAAGGATGCTAACTTAGATACCAAAGGAAATTTAAAATACAAGAACATACTAAGGAGGTGTTAGAAATTTTATAGTGAAAATGTATATAAAAGAGAAAATGGATTGGCGAGAAGAATGGAAATTGATACCAATATATGAAAAAGTAAATGATTTTTTTTTTGCAAAGTTGCAAACAATAGAAGAACTATGGAGGATAATGAATCAGTGCCTGGATTAGATGGTGTAAGTTGAGTATTATAAGAAACTGAATAAAGATGAAAGAAAAAAATAAATGGATGAAAGAAGGCATTATGAAAAAAGACATGATGGAGTAATAAAATTTATATGAGAAAAGGATGAAAGAAAGGATACAAGAAACTGGAGGCTCATAACACAAAGGAATACTGGCATTAAAACATTTATGAAAATGTTCAAAAGGATGGAGAAAGTATCAGATGAGGTTGTAGGAGAAGGGATTTTTAGTACAAAGTTGCAGTGAAAGAAATGTTAATTATAGTGAATGTAGTAGTAGTGATACTGAAAGGAAATAAAGAAGTAAGACTGAAGCAACATAACAGATATTAGAGGCATACGGAGGGGGAGAAAGAAACACTGATGTAGTAAAGAAGTGTGATAAAATTTGGTAGGTACATGTTATGATAAATGGATGGACGGGACAAATAGAAGAGTATAAGAAGGATACTTATTTGTATAGTAATGAATGCAGTAGTACAGACATTTGTGTATGAAATGAGGGAGGCAAGATGGAATAAAATGTATTGCGGATATGGATGGCCTATGCAGATTCAACAAAAAGGGAAAGAAAAGTGAGGCTGCACTGTGGAATGAAAAGCTGTTAAACTGTGTCTGCAGTTAAGCAAAATGAAGTGTAAGGGATTTGGTGGGCCAAATAAATGGAATATATTTTACAAGAAAGGAAGTAAAGTTCTTGGAAATGACATTTGAGTATAAAAGTAGAATATATCCATTGAATGAGATACTGGGACAAGTAAAAAAAAAAAAAAAAGTTAGCTTGATGGAAAAGTTTTTACCTAATCCAGAAAGCCATGTATGCCGAATACTTGTGCATTAGGAAAATAGTGTAATTAGGGATAATATATATGTTTCCCACTCCAATGGAAAGAGTTATTAGAGAATTTTGTTTACCTTTATTTGGTGCTCAAGGCTGAACCCAGTGAGAGCTAGGATAATTTATAATAAAAAAGAAGGTTGTCTAAATTAAAAAAGAAAAACCAAGAGGTGCATTTAGCATTTGTGTATTTATTGTGGATAATGAGGACGTTAAAAGACAAAAAGAAATGATAAAATGTGAAATTAAAAATATAAAATTGTATGGGAAGAAAAAACAGGGAAAGGGGGAAAAGGGCCAAGATGTAAGAAAGAATATGACAAAAAATGGAATTATGGAAGTTAAGTGAGGTTGACTAGAAAATAAAAGAATGATTTTAGAAGAATTGTGGTGTGCCATGGAAGGAATTAAAAGAAGAGGAAAAAAGCAATGTGAGAAGAAAAAGGTCTGAATGTTTTTATGCAGTGGAGGGCTTTTTATGGACAATTTTATTTCACAAGTTACCAGTGAAAGGGAATCTGAAATAAGATGACAGAAGAAAGAAAATGTGTTGATTGTAATGAAGAAACAACAGTACATTTCTTTTTTGTATTTCAAGAGGAATAAAGAATTTGGGGATAATTGTTTAAATGAATATAGATGGGAAGAGTCAATGTATAAATGTATTAATATGAATATGATATATGGTTGTATGAAATTTAAAAAAAATGATTTTGATAAAGGAGATAGTATTGATAGTGACATTATGGGCACTGTGGGGGAAAATATGTGAGAATTTGTTACAAGTGTGGGGCACACAGAGGGCAAATTATAAAAGAAAATACATGAAATAAAACCATTTAGCGAAGTTATTTTGTGTTGATAACTTTTACATTTAAATGAATGTAAAAGAGTGTACATCCATTTAATTTTTTAAATGTTAAAGCACTCCTACTCTCTTCAGTAAGTGCTTTGGGATCTTTTACAGCCACCTGAGCTACATCACCTCTAGCAGATGAGTTCTTAAACTTGTGAATGTATTTATCTATTCTACTGAATATGGTTTGGAAATATTTTGATAAATGGAAAATGTTGTAAAGTTAGTCTAATGCTTCTAATATTTTTGTATTTCTTATTCTCAATGAAGAGTTTTGATTTATGAAAAAAGAGCATGTAGGTCAAATGCAGACAGTCTTCAGATGTACATTATCTATGACCATATGCAGTATTATGATAATATTCCAGACCAAGGTTTGAAAGCCTTAAATGTTAAATTTAACAAAAATTTCCCATCATCCACATGATACTACAGAAGTGAAGTACAAAGCTGTCTGCCCCTTGAAATGCAGCAATTCATGAAGGGTTCCTATTATTTAAGCGAATGCTTAAATTTGTGAACACTGTTTCGTTGAGCATGATTACATGAAATGGTGAAATGCTGAAAGCACGGAATAGCGATTTTTTTTTTTTTTTCCCCTAGGGAAAAAAAATCACTGGGCCGTATCCGGCACTTTGCCATTTCCTCCACTGTGGTGCAATCTCGGAGTTGGTATATTTAAGTAGGGTGGGTATGGAAGGTACAGCCCCCACATCGGGGAGTGTGGGGGGAAGCCTCTGACTTTATTTTGTGTTTGGAATTTTTTTTTTTTTTTTTTTTTTTTTTTTTTTACAGATCAGTGATTTGTTTTTTCTGGAAAAAAATTGCTGATCCATGTGTTCGACATTTTAGATTTTTGTGTATTGTAGGTCGATTATATAGCATTCGCAATTTAGTGCATTTGCTAATATAATATAGACTCTTCATGAAGATGAATCTCATCCTGAAGGCAAATCAGTTCAATAGAGCACAAAGACCAAGTCAATTTTCAGTACGACTCCTAGAAATAAGCATTTCCTGTATCAGACCATAAAAATGTAGGCATCTAGAATATCCTAGATATTTCTGGATGGAAGGTAAACTCCATTGCTGGTAGGTATAAAAAAATGCATCCACCTTTAAACAAATATTGGTCTCCATCAACACAAGTGACGATCCTTCCTGCATATCTAACACTCCAGTACTGCCCCTATCTCTGTACCCTTTTCAAAACTCAATCTTAGGTCCCTCTATTTCATTTCAAAGAAGTAATAAAGAAAGAAATACTTAATCTCTTGTTGATACTTTCAAAATCATAGGTGTTTTTACTAAGGTTGCCTAGACCACAAATAAAGCTGGCATCAAAAGGTATTTCTATTTCTTCAGTTCAAACACAAATGGTGTCTCTTCCTGGGCATCTTCCTAGCATTCTGTAAGCCTGCCATTGTCACATCTATTCCATAGGTTCATAGGAGGTTATTAGGCTAGCAGCCCTAGGGCCTTTACTAGCCTAGCCATGTTAATCCCAAGTATCCCCATTTGTTCTTTTTTGAGTAGTTGAGAATGAATTTATGAACAGATTGAGTCTGTGATCAACACAGGCTACTCCAATCCATGAGGGACAAGGGTGCCACCCCAGGGGTGAATCTGCTGTTTCCCAGTTATCTAGGTTGTGTTTGAATAGAAGCAGTGAGGAGCTCTGTTTTACATGAATAGGGAGTTCATTCCAAAGAAGAGGCAGTCTCTGGGAGACTTGTGTCTCTCCAGTATTATCTGTTAATGTTACAAGCTAGGTTGAGATCTCTAGAGTAACTCTTGAGACATTTGATTTGTGGATGTGCAGCATTTCCATTAGGGGCAGCATTGGAGATTGCCCTGTAGGTCAGGCACAAGTCACCACTCAGCAGTCTATAAGATACACATTAAAGTGAAAGGGCTTTCAGCCTGTCCATGTATGTCATGGTTTGAGTCCCTGTATTTTCATAGTGAGAAACCTCTGAGGTCAATCCAGCTGCTGTAGGTGTGTAGTGAGATGCATGCAAAAGGGTGCAATATAATCTGTTAGTGGTCTGATGAGAGTCGAGTACAGTGAAGTTATAACATCCCTTGACCTGGGTGCTGTGCCCTTGCTTATGAGGTGCACTGTATAGAAGGCTTTCCTTACCATTGTGAAAACTTGGTGCTCCAAGTTCAGATTATCAACCTATATTCCCAAGTGTCCAGCCACTGGGTTGGAAGTCTGGGGGGTGGGGGTGCTGTCATTATTGTAATTTGTAGGGAATTCAACTTTGCCAAAAGGAATAATGCATTTTTTCCATTTAGGTTTAGACCATGGCTTTTGTAATATGTTGACATTGTTGGGGGACTCTGATTGCTCCCAGTTTGCAATCTTCAACAAACTTGCTGAACCAAAGGCCATCTACTTTGACCTGGACTTCTGAGAAATATATCTCAAAGAATAATAGGCCCAGCACAAACCCCTGTGGTATTCCAATGGTGATGGGTCTACTGGTGGAGGTAGAGTCACCAATTTTGACAGTATGTTCTGTTGGTCAGCCAGTTGGCTACCCACCTAGTAACATAAAGGTTAATTCCTGTATGGGAGAGTTTCTCAATGGTGCCAGAGTGGGATTTTGTGTCAATAGCCTTGGCAAGGTTGAGATAGGCTGTGTGCACTGTCTTACCTTTGTACATGGCTTTGGTGACATTCTCAAAGAAGTCTACCAGGTTTAATAAGTATGATCTACCATTAATGAAGCCAGACTTCGTTGAGTCCAGCATTTGGTGGTTATCTATGTCATTGTACCTCCTTGGACTACATAAAAAGGGACATGGAGGAGCTGTCCGATCTTGTAGCCAAGCAGGTATGACCCTAGCCCTGAGTAGCATCCTGCCATCACCCAGAATACCACAGTACAAGGACAAAATGATTGACTTCAAGAATTGGCTAAGCTTCTGGTGTCATTCTAAGGGGATTCAGTATCTGTCTGCCTGGGATGACATGATCGACAAGCCACGATGCTTTGCCAGAGATGGCCTGCACCTGTCGCCCCTGGGATTCCGGATACCCCTATAGTGCCTTTTTTAGGCAAGGTTCAAATGACAAATGCACCACCCTAACAGGTACTGGCAAGAAGAATATGAGGGTATTGCTACTCAATGCTAGAAGTCTAAACCTCAAAATGCACTCTCACGAGGCACTCCTTAAAATGGAGAACATCGACATCTGTGCAGTGACAGAGACCTGGTTCAAGGCTCCAGAGAGTACCCCTGCATGACCAGGCTATAATTCATACCACACCTTTCGGCCACCTAACCTGGACTGAAACACTAAAGGCAGAGGTGTGTCCATATTCATTAAGGATATCCACACCTCCAGGCTAGTTGCTCAGCATAATGCATCCGAGATTATCCAAGTGCAACTAACTCTGGGCAAGACCGCAATCCAAATTGTAGCTTGATACAGATCCCCCACCATGCCCCAGGATTCCCACTCCTCATTTCTTAATACACTGGAAAATATTAGGGTACAGCCTAACACCCTAATAATGGGCGATTTCAACTACCCTACCATTAACTGGGAAAACTACTCATGTACCAACTCTGCTCAACGTTTTCTGGAATTCATAAATTCCAATGCCATGGATCAACTTATCCACACCCCCACCAGGGGCAGAAATATCCTAGACCTGGTTATTGTCAACATGGGCAACCAGTGCTCCACACCAGAGGTCAATTCCTCGTTGGTCAGATCCGACCATAAGCTAATTACCCTAGACATCCACATCCCACCCCCACCCCCCATTAGGGAAACCACAGTAAAAAATTTCTCCAAAGCCAACTTCATGCTTCTTAAGACAGAAGTGGCAAACTTCACGACACCCATGCTGACTGACAATAGAGGTATGACTGCTGAATCCTACCAAATGCACTTTATAAGCACTTACATGAGTGCATGGATCATGCAATCCCTAACAGAACCAAGATGCTATCCTCCAAAAAAAGGAAGCAAATCTGGTGTTCCCCTGCCATAAACAAACTCTACAACAGAAGAAAGAAACTGTTGCAAAAAAGAGTAAAATCCCATGATTGGAGAAACTCCCTGGTCAGCTTCAGTAAGAAGCTGAGATCCCTCATAAAATCCTCCAAAGCCAGTTATGAAAACAAAATTGCCACTGACTCTAAAGACAACCACAAAGCATTCTATAGCTATGTCAAAAATCTCAATGGCAACACTCAGATCTGCTCTGAGTTACAGCACAATGGCACTAAATATACAGAACCAACAGATATTGCCAACATCCTGGCAGATAGGTTCAGTGCTAAATTTACCCCTCTGTCATCCCCTAAATGGCCCATCTCTATACCAAAAGAATGCAAAGTTCCTGTAATCACGGCTGCACAGGTAAAAAACACACTATCCAAAGCCAAGAACACAGCATCCATGGGACCTGACGACATCCCAGGCTGTGTTCTACATGAACTACAGAACGAACTGGCACCCCACCTAAGTACCATGTTCACTCATAGCCTCAACTCAGGCTATGTGCCCACTGAATGGTGCACAGCGACAGTTATCCCACTCTACAAAGGGGGAGCCACCACAGACCCCAGAAACTACTGCCCCATTAGCCTAACGAGCCTGGTCTGCAAGGCTATGGAGCGTATCATCATGGAACTTATAAACAATGACATTGGTAATCTCCAAACTCAGGACCCCACCCAGTTTGGTTTTGTAAAAGGCAGATCATGTCTCCTAAACCTGATAGACTTCTTTGAAGCAGTCACCAAAGCCGTAGATGAGGGTTAGGTGGTTCACACAGCCTATCTAGATATCTCCAAGGCTTTTGACACCATCCCCCACTCTGGAATTATAGATAAACTCACTAAACTAGGTATAAATCCCTATGTCACAAGATGGGTTGCCAACTGGCTCACTGACGGAACCCACACTGTGAAAGTAGCAGACTCCAAATCCAGCTTCAGACCAGTGACAAGTGGAGTACCACAGGGTTCAATCCTGGGTCCTCTCATGTTTAGTATCTACTTCTCTGAAGTACAGGCCAACACAGAAGGTTTTTGGCTAATGAAGTTTGCAGATGACTGCAAACTAGGAGCCATAATCAAAACTCAAAAAGATGTGGATATCCTACAAAAGGGCCTTGCTGAGACAGATGCCTGGTGTCAAAGCCATGGCCTCAAGCTCAATGCCAAAAAGTGCATTGTCATTCCTTTTGGTAAAAACTCAGTACCCATGAACTACCACATAGGTGGTAGTCTACTTAACACCAAAAGTGTGATAAGAGACCTTGGGACACAGGTGGACAGTAGTCTCTCCTTTGATAATCACATCGCCACAGTAGTCAGGAAATCCTTCTATGTGGCACACCTCATCACAAAAGGTTTCTCATCCAGGAAAAAGAGGTCATTGTTCCCCTCTACTTGTCACTCATTAGACCCATTATAGAGTACAATGCCCCTTTTGGTATGTACCTCACAAGACATCTACAACAACTGGAAAGGCCACAGAAATACCTCATAAAGAGGATTACCGGCCTCAAAGAGATGCCCTATGCAGACCGTCTCAAAAAACTGCAGCCTTACTCCATTGCATATCGCCTACTCCGAGGCGATCTCTGCCTAACACACAAAGCTATGTCAAACCCAGAGCTTTTAGACATGCTCCACTTAAAGAAATCCCAATCCCTATGAGCTACACGCTCTAGGGACCTAAACCTCGTCACCACAATAAACAGAACATGCTGGAGGGATAGATTCCTGTCCCAGTGACTTCCCATACTCTGGAACAAAATACCTATCTATATCAAACAAAGCTCCTCATTAGCACTGTTCAAGAAAAATCTTGATGATTGGATGGGAGATAGGAAATTCACCCCGGGGATCACTTCTGTGGCTCTGCTCGACAGTGGCACAGGAAAATAATTTTCTTGGGTGGCGAAAGCCAGGGTACCTTTGGCTAGGCTTATATAGGCCCTAGGGACAATAGCCTAGTACCTACCTATGAACCTATGTTGATAAGGTCCATAGTTCTTTCCATGGCCTAATGAGGCTGGTTAAACTTATGGGTCTGTAGTTTCCAGGGTAAGTTGATGGTCCTCCCCCCTTTTGTGCAGAGGGATTGTTGTTGCTGTTCTTCATGCTGCAGGCACATACCCAGTTATCAAGCTATGATTAAAGAGAACACCAAGTGAGTCCACTAGTTCTTGTTTTAAATTGTTTAGTAAACAACCTGGGATATTATCTGGTCTCCTTGAGGATGTGTTTTTGGCCTTGGTGAGTGCAGAAATGACCTGTTCTCTAGAGATATTAGGCAGAGGGCTGGTATCAAGTATGCTTTCGGATGGGTGGGTGAAGCTTGCACTGAATCTGTTAGCTAGCAGACTGATATCTTCCTGTGTAGTATGAGTGATCCCATCTACAATCAGTTCGGCACATAAATGGGCATTCCCTATTAGATTTCAGATGCAGTTAAAGGATCCCATCTACAATCAGTTCGGCACATAAATGGGCATTCCCTATTAGATTTCAGATGCAGTTAAAGGATCCCATCTACAATCAGTTTAGCACGTAAATGGGCATTCCCTATTAGATTTCAGATGCAGTTAAATGATGCCTTATGATAATCATTGGGTAAGGATGTGATTTTAGTTTTGTACTTTGCTATATTACACTTTACAAGATTTCTGATTTTCCTGTTTAAGCTTAGGAGGGAACTCTTCCTCTGCAGGTTGATATTCCTCTTGCTTTTCATAGGTTCATAGGTTTATAGGTTCATACTAGGCTATCTGCCCAAGGGCATTTATAAGCCTAGCCCAGAGTTTTGTGGCTTTCGCCACCCCTTTAGTTTGGAGGATACTATGCCCATTATTTTGCTGTGCCTCTGTCAAGCAGTGACACTGAGATAATCCCTGGGGTATATCTGCGATCTCCCATCCATTGGTCAAGATTTCTCTTGAACAAAGCCAGCAAGGTGCTCTGCCTCACATGTACTGGGATTTTGTTCCACAGCATAGGGAGTCTCTGGGTGATGAATCTGTCCCTCCAGCACGTCCTATTAATAACCGTGTCAAGGTTTAAGTCTCCCTGCCTTGTAGTTCTGAGGGATCTGGATTTTTTGAGGTGAAGCATGTTCATCAATTCTGGGTTGGACATGGCCTTGTATGTCAGGCACAGGTCACCTCTGAGCAGACGGTAAGCGACTGAATAGAGCTGGAGTTCCTTCAATCGGGCAGCATAGGACATATTTTTGAGACCCTTTATCCTTTTGGTGAGGAACTTTTGGGGCCTTTCCAGTTGCTGCAGGTGTCGTGTCAGATACATTCCGAATGGGGCATTGTACTCAATCATTGGTCTGATGAGTGATAAGTACAGGGGGACGATGACCTCCCTTGATCTAGATGTGTATCCTTTCATGATCAGGTGGGCAATGTAGAAGGTCTTCCTAACTACTTTGGCAACTTGAGTGTCAAACGAAAGGTTACTGTCAACCTGGGTCCCCAGATCCCTGATAACCTCTTCTGTGATTAGTGGGTTGCCGCCTATATGGTAGCTAGGGGTAACCTTGTTTTTCCCAAAGGGTATGACTATGCATTTTTTGGCGTTTAACTTTAGGCCATGGCTCTGGCACCAGTTATCCGTTTCTATAAGACCCTTCTGAAGGATATCTGTGTCAGATGTGTTATTAACTATGGCGCCCAGTTTGCAGTCATCTGCAAATTTTGTCAGCCATAATCCTCCTGTGTTTGCTTGTACTTCTGAAAAGTAGAGGCCGGACAGGAGTGGGCCCAGGACTGAGCCCTGTGGGACACCACTTGTGACAGGCTTTGAGTCTGACATGAAGCCAGCAACTCTGACCCTGTGGGTTCTGTCACTTAGCCAATTTGCAACCCATCTTGTGACGTATGGGTTTACATTTAAGCTGATGAGTTTTTCAATGATACCTGAGTGGGGTATTGTGTCGAAAGCCTTTGCCAGGTCAAGGTAGGCTGTGAGGACTGCCTTTCCCTCATCAATGGCCTTGGTGACTGTTTCGAAAAAGTCAACCAAGTTTAAAAGGCATGATCTGCCTTTGACAAAGCCAAACTGGGTCAGATCCAAAGTCTGCAAGTCCCCTATGTCTTTATTTATGAGTTCCATTATGATCCTCTCCATAGCTTTGCAGATCAGGCTTGTCAAGCTGATGGGACGGTAATTTCCAGGGTCGGTGGAGGCACCGCCTTTGTGAAGTGGGACCACAGTTGCCGTACGCCACTCCTTAGGCACGTATCCTGAGGTGAGGCTAAGATTAAACAGCTGCCCTAACTGCGGGTTTAATTCCTCAACAGTTTCTTCCTTGGGCAACAGGTTCTTCCTCTTGTTATATAATATGTTTATACTTGAAATCCACCATGGTGGCTTGTTTTTACAGGAAGACCTTTCTGAAATGGTCAGGTACAGCAGAGTTTATGCAGTCACTTAAGTGTTTGTACATGGCATTTGCATACACTTCTTCATAGTGATCACTGGTGTCTGTGATACTGGGTGGTATGAGGCTTTTTATACCATTGCTTAGTATGCTGTAACTAGCTTTGGTGAAATTTTTTATAATTTTTTTTCCTGTGAGGGTGTCAGTTCCAGTAGTTACTTCAAACAAGACTGATTTGTGGTCTGACCTAACCAGAGAGAGCATCGCAAAATGGAGAAGTACAGTGACCACCATGTTGGTGAGTACTATGTCCAGAACATTAGAGCCCCTATTGTTGGTGCAGATGATCTGTTCCAGGGAATTTCTGTTAACAAAGTCCAGGAACATCTGGGCAAGTGTGTTTGGTCATGTATGTCCTCCAGTCTATGGAAGGACAGTTGAAATCTCCAGTGACTAAGGTGTTTGGCTGTACAGTGAGGGATTCCAGTAAACTGAGATAGGCAATATGCTTATTGTGGTTCATGGTGGGGGATATATAGCTAGAAATGATGTGGTATGGTACTTTCCCAATTGTTAAGTGGACATGCAGTAGTTCAAGAAAGTCATGCTGTTTGACCAGTCTTGAAGTGTATATGGTTTTAATGAAGATGGATACAGCTCAACTTTTCTGGTTCCCTCATGTTCATTTTGAGGTCTGAATTATGTGGAAGGCATTGTAGCCTTGCACAACAGGGTGCTGTCAGCTGCCTTGATCTATGTCCCAGTAACTACACAGACGTCAGCATCCTCCAAGGTGAGGAGTGCTTCCAGGGGGGTGCAGTTTCATGTTTAAACTTCTACCATTAAGCAGCACAACCCCAATATTGTCTCTATTAGGTTTTGTTATGTTGGAAGATTTGTTTTGACATTGGCTAAAAAAGGCACTATGGGGGAGGCAAGGGCCTTGTCCAGTATCAGAAATTCTAGTGGGGACAGGTGCAGACCATCAATAGCAAAGCAGCAAGGTCTGTCTACCATATTCTCCCAGGCTGACAGATACTGGATCCCCCTGGATGGACACCAGAAGCAGAGCCAACTGGTCAGTCATTTTTTGTTTATATTATGTTATCATCCTGGGTGAGGACAGGCTACTGCTTAGTGCTAGGGACATACCTGTCTGGGACACATAATCAGAGAGTTCTGTCAAATCTCTCTTCATATAGTGCAGAGAGGTATGTCTCAAGTCGTTCACTCCAACATGGACTATGACAGAGTCATAACCATACTTGTTGTTGAGTGACTTGAGTGCATGCATGATTTGTTGGGTCCTGGCACCTGATAGGCAGCTGACTGTGACCTTCTCCTTGTCCAGTCTGGTGAGGGAGACGTGTGTGTCTTACTATGGAGTCAGTCACCCATGACCAAGACATTTGATGTGTTTTGCCTTAGGGGCCTATTTGTTGAGGCACGGATGTATGTGTTAATATGTGCAGTGATTTCTTTATACGTGTGTGTGTGTGTGTATGTGTGTGTGTGTGTGTGTGTGTGTGTGTGTGTGTGTGTGTGTGTGTGTGTGTGTGTGTGTGTGTGTGTGTGTGCATTTGCATTTGGTTGGTCTCTGTTCTTTTGGTAGGCTTTTAGAGTATACCTCCACATATGTGGGTTTGTGCTGTGACTTTAATTTGTGCGAGAGGTGAGGTTTGCGAGAGAAGTGAAGTATGAATGCTGACAACCTGTTTGATTTCTAATTTGTTTTTATGTGAGGGAATAGACTTCAATTCCACACTGTATTTAAATCTCACATAGGGTGTTAGTTTGCTTTAGGAGTAAATGGTTGTCAGTGTACATGAAGCACTTGCTACATTGTCTCAAGATGCCCATATCAATCAAGCTGGCAGGAGAAATGATGGGAAATTGCCCATGCATTGTGGCAGGGTTTTTCTGAATGTGGTATTTGGGAAGGAAATGGGCTAGCTGTCACAAACAGCAAAAATGAAGCAGCAAGTCAATTAAGTGCAGTTAACTAAGTGCAGTACTGGCTTAAAATATATTTATTTTTCAGTTGTTTTCAGTGGATGCCTTAGATTTCAGTGCAGATGCACTCCAGATCTCTGTCTCAGACTGCCAAATGTTGAGGAGCTGCATGGAAACTAACACAAACACTAGGCTTATATACAAGGAAATTTAAACAGTTTTACCACAACTACCAATTGTAAAGCCCCAAACTAAGCCTTTCTCCAGCAATCCCCAACTCAGATGGGGCCTGAGCTGTACACTTCTCACACAAAGGTGCAGGGAGACCCTCTTAATGTAAGATGGCGGTCAAGGAGCACAGTGATACCAAACAATCTAAATTCCACAGGTCTGAATGTAACTTATGCTATATAAGGCAATGAAGCAATTTAAAAGTGCAGACTAATAACCAGTCACAAACAACAAAAAGGAAGTAATAATTCAATTAAATACAGTTAAAGTGCACTGCTGGTTTAAAATATGCTTATTTTTCAGTGGATGCCTTGCATAAAACTGTATGGATTTTTGCCTCAAATATTTGGTCTATTTGTCATAAAAACAGTGGTTTTCTGGCAAATCACAGATGACTGAAGTCACTAGATAATGACCAAATAATGACAGATATTGGAGTTTCAAATTTCATAGCCTTCAGAAAATGTATGCAAATCCAAATCCTGTTGTTCTAGCAGATTTCTAAGTTTATAAGGGCAATATTTAAAATCTGTCTCTATTTTTGGGACTTTGTCTCCTAGGTTTATAGGTTCATAGGTAAGTACTAGGCTAGCTGCCTGATGGCATCTATAAGCCTAGCCAGAATGTGTTAGCTTTCGCCGCCCCCTTAGATTAGTTCCCTGTGCCTCTGTCCAGCAGAGCCACTGCAGTTATCCCCGGGGTAAATTTTCTGTTTCCCATCCACTCGTCAAGGTTTCTCTTGAAGAGTGTTAGTGAGGGGCTCTGCCTAATGTAGATTGGAATGCTGTTCCAAAGCATGGGGAGTCTCTGGGACAGGAATCTATCTCTCCAGCACATCCTATTTATCGTTGTTGTAAGGTTTAGATCCCTAGAGCGTGTGGCTCTCGGGGATTTGTTTTTTTTTTTAGGTGGAGCATGTCCATCCATTCTGGGTTGGACATGGCCTTATATGTCAGGCAGAGATCACCTCTGAGTAAGCAGTATGCAACCGATTACAGGTGGACTTTCATCAGTCGAGTTGCATAGGGCATCTGTCTGAGGCTAGTAATCCTCTTGGTGAGGTACTTCTGTGGTTTTTCCAGCTGTTGCAGGTGTCTTGTAAGGTACATCCCAAATGGGTAATTGTACTCTCTTATGGGTCTGATGAGTAGAGTGGTACAATAACCTCTTTTCTTCTAGATGTGAACCCTTTTGTGAGTAGATGGGCCACATAGAAGGATTTTCTAACCACCTTGGCAATATGATTATCAAAGGAGAGATTACTATCTACTTGGGTCCCCAGATCCCTTATTACACTTTCTGTATTTAGGGGACTACCATGTATGTGGTAGTTCGCAGGTACTTTGTTTTTTCCAAAGGGGATGACTATGCACTTTTTTGGCATTTAGCTTGAGGCCATGATTTTGACATGAGGTATCCATCTCAGTAAGGCCCTTCTAGAGGATGTCTGTATCATCTGGAGAGTCAATTATGGCCCCAGTTTGCAGTCATCTCTGAACTTGGTCAGCCATAGTCCTCCTGTGATTGCCTGTACCTCTGAGAAGTATATACTGAACAGGAGGGGTCCCAGGACTGAGCCCTGGGGGACATCACTTGTAACCGGTTTAGAGTCAGACCTAGAACCTGCAACTCTCACTGTGTGGGTTCTATGAATGAGCCAACTAGCAACCCACCTTGTGACATAGGGGTTTATATTCAGGCTGGTGAGCTTGTCTATAATGCCAGAATGGGGAATGGTAATGAAAGCCTTTGTAAGGTCTAGGTAGGCTGTGTGGACCTCCTTTCCCTCATCTAAAGCCTTGGTAACTGTCTCAAAGAAGTCCACTAGGTTTAGGAAGCATGATCTGCCCTTAACAAAGCCAAAATGGGTAGGGTCCAATGTTTGGAGGTTCCCAATGTCTGTGTTAAGAGTTCCATGATGATGCGCTCCATAGCCTTGCAGACCAGGCTAGTCAGGCTTATACAGCGATGGTTCCAGGGTCTGTTGTGGCTCCACCTTTGTAGAATGGGATAACTGTTGCAGTGTGTCATTCTATGGGTACATAGCCTGTAGAGAGGTTGAGTTTGAACAGTGTGTTTAGGTGAGGGGTTAGTTCATTTTAGAGCTTGTGTAAGACACAGCCTGGGACACCGTTTGGTCCCACTGAAGGTGTGTTTTTGTCTTTGGATAGGGCTGTTTTAGCCTGTGTGTCAGTGATTGCCAGGGCTCTACATTCTTCTGGTATGGTTATGGGCCCCTTAGGGGGTGAGAGGGGGGTGAAGTTTGCACTATACCTGTCTACCTCATTATTTAGTTAAGCTTTGTCCAGATTTCTTGCATTAAGAGGTTGAGAGGTATGATGTCTTGGATTTCAGTGCAGATTAACTCCAGACCGCTGGCTCAAGTTGCCAAATGTTGACCAGCTCCATTAAATTGTGTAGAAACCCACACAAACACTAGGCATATATACAGTCAAATTTAAACCGTTTTTACACAAATACCAATGGAAAACCCCCAAACTGAGCCTTTCTTCAGCAATTCCCAACTCAGATAGGTCCTGAGCTACACACTTCTGCCACAAGAGTGCAGGGAGGCCTTCTTGATGTAAGATGGCTAGTCTAAGTGCACAGTGATACCAAATGGTCTAGATTCAGTCTAGATTCAGCAGGTCTGAATTTAGCCTATGCTGTGTAAGGCAAGGAAATTAAATTTTTAGATGGGAAGAAGTAAGGCAGAGTTATTTAAAGCTCAACGTGAGAGTGTTTATTAGTATAATATTAGATAATTGCATTGGTAAGGCTTTTATTCAAGCAGAATGAAAGACGGGTCTATATCATTTCATTGAAAACTTGTTTCATTGAAGTTTAATTCATTTACACATATTCACTGAAAGCTCACTTCACTGAAAACCCAATTCACTGAAACTCATTTTGTTGAAAGGTATATATGGTCTATTCCCCACTGTTGTCCTATCCTGGAGTTAGTATATAAAGTAAGGGGAGTGTGGGGGCATATGGTTATATGTTGTCTTCTGGAAGAATATTTTCATTACACTTTTAAGTATCCATCTAAAAATTTTACAATATGTGGGGTGGGGTGGGGGGGGTTGGTGTGCTTGTGTTGTGTGTGTGTGTGTTTCTTGAAACAGTGATTTTTTTCCCTGGGAAAAAATAACTGTTCTAAGACTTCGATGGTTTTGTACTTCGAGGTTAGAAGTTCGAACATATGTTGTTAGAACTTCTGCCGTTTTGACGAAATGATATAGACCCACATAAATTATGGGTGTACTTCTGCAATGCTCAGCATGCTGCCTCCCACACCCCCCAATGTGGGGGGCTGTGCTCCCCACACCCCTTACTTTATATACTAACTCCAGGATCGCACAACAGTGGGGAAAAGGCCATATATACCTTTCAACAAAATGAGTTTCAGTGAAATGGGTTTTCAGTGAAGTGAGCTTTCAGTGAATTGGGTTTTCAGTGAAGTGAACTTTCAGTGAATATGTATCAATGAATTAAGCTTCAATGAAATGATATAGAAGCATGAAAGACTATACTTGGACCAATGAGATAAAAACACAAAAAGCTATCAACCAGTAGTACTCACCTTGGTTAGGTTGAATTTAGGTCTCTGCCTACACCAGTGTGCAAAAGATCCCTTCTAATGTAGAACAGTCTGACTTTGAGCTCAAGTATAGCACCCGCACCTACATTAGCAAAACGCTACATGCAAATCATGTCCTTAACATGCCTGAGTAAACTTGCAGAAATATTTGTGGCACATCATATACAAGAATTCCTGGAAAAGCCTGGAATTTTGATAAAACAAACTGGCTCAGCAGCCACAAAGAAACCACTTTAATAAACACAAACCAACAAGCTTTCACAAACAAACTTTAGTGGGTAAGATGCACAGGATACAGGTCATAGATACTTGCTAGGCTGTTGATCATGGGGGTTTTAAGAAGCCTAGCTATACATTCCTATGGTAGTATTTAGCCCTTGTGTTTTGAGTATGCGTAATGCACATGTGGCAGAACAAAGATATATTGGGGACATTTACTTGTTGCTTCTGTCAGTGAGAGAGTTACGTGCTAAATGAGGGGTGAATTTATGCTTCCCCCATCCATCTGTCCAAATTACACTTGAAAATAGTAAGAGAAATACCTTCATGTGGAGTAGAAGATGGTTCCATAGGAGTGGTATTTCCGGTTATACATTCCTATCCCGCCAACATATCATATTTATGTTGCAAAAGAGCTTGAGATCCCTTGATTGGATGTTCCTGATCAAACAGATTAAATGTATTATGTAAAAGTCACTTGAGATGTAAATAACATAACATTAAAAAAACACGACACCTAAACATCTGAAATTACATAAAAATATTTTATGCATAAAACTATTATTAGACTGCTTAGCTTTCTACACAGGTTGGGTGCTGACATAATCATCCAATCAAGGATATTTGCTTGCAAGAAGAAAAATCCATTTATATTCCACATTCTGTCTCATTTACAGTATCACCTCCCCTCAATTTTTCATTAACAAGAATGAAAATAAATTATGCATTACTTTTGTTTTTAAACTTTACCGAGCTGGATTTATTGCTGCAGTGTCTATCTTGTGCTTTTCCCGCATCTGGAATCTTAGGGGTGAAACCAGATGGCCTTGCATTAAAGAAAGCGACTTATACCATCCTTTGGGTAATCATGTATGTCATGTATTCAAACATGGATCACAGGTAGTAAGACCTTAAATACTGTCAACAACTTCGGCCTTCCTGAAGTGCTCATTCCTGTGGACTGACTGACTGGTCCCTTCTGGTGTTTGTTACTCCACCGAAGTGGTTATCTGGTTCAAGTTTGGAAGCTCCTTGTCACAAGCCTGGTGTAAAGGCTAAACAAGCTAATAAAGTTTATAAAATACAAGAAATGTATTATCTTGAATATCCAAGCTGTAAAGACAACATGCATGCATGCATACATACATACAGTCCCCAGATTGAACTTTTTTAAAAGCATGAAGGCATCGCCATAAAGGCAAGTGTTGCTGAAAAAGCTGAAGCTGCAATAAAATGCCCCCACAAAACAAATAGTGCTGTGAAAGCCTCAAAGGAAATAACTGTGGATTTAATACCCGGAAGATGTTTCTAAGGATATCCTAAAGCTGTGTGGTACAGTCCCTTGCTTTTCATATTTTATCAACTTTCTGCCCTCTGTAAATTTATTCCTAAAGCCTCTCTATTGAGACAGTTTGGCTACTTGGCCTAATAACTCTCAGGTTAAAGGTACTGGGTGACTTAAAAATAAAATGGCAAATCATTAACACTGCCAAACAATGTACATGTTTGGCACGGACATGAGAAATTTGACAATTTCTTAGGTTTATTGTAGCTGAACAATACAAATGGCTCCCACCATTGAGAAGTCAATTATTTTAACTTATTCCTTCAGTACAGCTCTTTTGTGTGAACCTTTAACTCCCAGTGGGTGTGGCTAGAGCCTTTAAAAAATGAAGTTATTACCTTACAGTTCTAACAGATGCGCAT
This sequence comes from Protopterus annectens, assembly GCF_019279795.1. NCBI lineage: Eukaryota > Metazoa > Chordata > Ceratodontiformes > Protopteridae > Protopterus > Protopterus annectens. Next base: position 497,087,947 of record NC_056743.1, on the reverse strand, counting down.
TGACAGAGGTCAGATATAATTACAGTTGTGTTTGCCATCATGTATGCTTCAAGATAAAATATTCTGATATTTTGTATTTTACATGGTTCTGGAAATATTAATAGAAATATGAACAAGCAGCATTTGGCTTCTAGAGGAACAGTAGGATGTAACTGCAGAAATGCCTGGAGGTGCACTCTGCTATAATGAGTTAAATATCTGTGCATAAACCTAGATATTACACTGTCGTTTAACTTGACATCTGTGTACTACAATATTTGATGCCCTTATGCTCAGCAATCCCTTCTGTAAAATGTGCCCTTTTACCCCTGATAACTTCACCAAGTAGAAGAACAGCTATACAGATTTTGCAGGGTTTGTTTATTTTATGTATCCTTTAACTGGATTAGTCACACTAGGCTAGCAGCATCTTTTCGGGAGAGAAACGAGGTGGTATTTATACTGTTAGGGGAAATTTTCAGTGGGTGACATGGGATCTTTTACATCCACCTGAGCTACCACTAACTTTTACAGTATTTATACCTATCCGAGAACATCATTATATCACCCCTCTATGTTTAAATCAGGAGATATTCTGTCCTAATTGTGATGCCTGTGCACTGGCCCAGCAATCAAGGAGCCTCAGTCCTCACCACTAACACCAGTGAGGGGTGTCCACAGGGGAGGATAACAAATACACACACTGTAAAGTACAATTTCCCTTAAGAGCACACATAGATCACAGTCAGTCTGGGGCTGGTTTCTCCCTTTCTCTCCAAATCCCCAATAAGACTCCCCACTGGCACAGCTATAGGGTTGAGATCTCAACCTTGTGGGCATGTTTAAACCTCCAGCACCCTCTCCGTCTAGAATTAACTTGGCAGGTGAGACTGAATGCCTACAATTTCCCTGGGTTGAATGACTCATGCTCAATTAGTAGCATACTCAAACTAAAAAGCTTGCAGAGATGAGTCATTTTTTGTTAAAACATATATTCTTGCAGTCAGTGGTTGAGTTATACAAAATAACTTTTAATGGTTTTATCTATGTATCTTGTGGTTATTGCTACCGTCATGTTCATATTTTTCAAATGTGTTGATATATTTTGATGTTTTACTACTGGTTATTAGCAGTTTACACTTTAATTTTAAATTGTGTTTGTTTAAGCAGAACATAGTGATGCAATTGGTGAACGCTGATCACCTGTTTTAGTTAAAAGGAAGTTTTTTTTATTGCTGTAACTGTTTCTGAAGAAGTTTGCTATCAGGCTGATGAAAAGCGCTTAAAACAGTGTAATAAATAGTATTACTTGACCATTTTTGGACTGTGTTGCTGATTTCTCGAACCTGTTTTGGATTTATTTAGTTTCTCTGCCTTGTTTGTGTACCCTCTCTGTCCAACCAGTGCTTCGTGTCCCTGCCCAAGTAGCTGACACACATGCACACACTTTGAGATATGAGTTGTATACAAACACACAGACACTCCTGAGGAAGGCTGGCACAGATTCTCCAGCCATGCCCCCTTTCTGCCCAGTCTAAAAGGTAGTACCAGCTGCCACCACCCACTAATATTGGCTACTAAAAGGCCCTTAAAGTGTAGCCAGTTATTACTGTGCAATATTATTATTATCCAAATGGTAAGTCTGACTGAACAGGAAAGCTTATTGGAGTGAATTGGACAGTATCACTATATACATGCAAAGTACTCTAGAGCTTAAATTATCTCTACACAAAACAGCCACAGTTAAAAGTTTTAAAAATATTTAATAATAAATAATAAAAACAGTGCTAGTCAAGAATTAAGAGATCAGAGAAATACTTAAAATAATATAGTAGAAAAGTTCTGACGTCAATACAGAAAAAAGATTAATCTAATTTTCATATTTCCTAAGCTGTATCTAAGAGAAAACAATTTTAAAATAAACTTGCATATAGAGCAAAGCATTGCTGGTGATGTTGGATGTTCTGAAGACAAATGCAAAATGATCTCGGATTCTCTCTCTTTAAATTGATAACACAGTGCTGCTTCACATTAAATCATTCTTAACAATTTTCTGTTTTCCCAGGCTAACAAACTCAGAGGTTAATAGCACTTTTGATCTTGCAGCTGGTCAAGAAGCCACAGCAATAAAAGAAATTATACATGTAAATTCTAGCCGTTAACTCTGGCCTCAAAACAATAGGAATAATTCCTTCATTTAGACATCTTGGCTCCAAGTTTTGACATCAAACAATTACACAATGCTTGACTTATCAGCCTTCCTACAGCAGGGTGCACTGTTACATTTTTGCAGTTCCGCATTTAACAACATTTTTTTCCATTTTTAGAGAACAAGCCTGTGGTTTATATCAATATTTACAAATGACAAGAATTATCTACAAAATTCTATCTGGCTAGGCTGTCAGCCTTCACTTATCTTCACACTAATGTTCTGCAGCTTACTTTTTTAAGCAGGAGCGCACACACTGCTGTGCAACACTTTCCTATAATCTACAGATATACAAAGGATGATGATCAGTGTGGAAGTCAGGTTAATGCAATCATCTGTGCTAAGTTGTAAAGCAAGAAAGACGAAATAGATGGAGCACTCATTCTGTCTTTGGATTAACACAGTAACTAAGCCATTTAAATTACCTGAAGCAAAGAATGCTGACAGCAAAGCATTTGCTATGTAACACCTTAAACAAAACATACCTACAAATGTAGACACCACCAAGCCTAAAAGCAGTTCTTTCATGTAGGTTAATATTAAATACCGCATAAAATGTTATTCTCTTCAGGATATCCCTAAGCATTAACCATTTCAGGTAAGTAAATATTTTATACCAGTTATTAATGGGTCACTTCTCTGGCATACTTTCCCTCTATTTCACTGCATATTTCACAAGTGAGTTATCCATTTTGTAATGTCATGAAGCATAACTCAAAAATTTGTAAAACCCGAGAACTAATTTTTACCTCCATGCAGCCTGCATGTGGGGGACTTAATCTCCATCTCCCCTTAACTTATATTTGCTCACAACATGTTCACATTATAGTGGAAAGGGGGAAGGCAGAATTAGAGTGTACTGCTGGTACATTCCATACAAGTTAGTATGGGTCAGATGAACCATGACACAAGAAAATGTCAGTAAAGCCAATGAACAAGAATGTTGGGCCAAAGTGTGGGAAACACCTGTGCTGGTCCCTTATGTATATAGATTTCACTGGTGCTGCACTGAGCATTGCTTATTCAGGTAGATTATAACTATCTAGGGTCTTGAGTTTCAGCTGCATTACTTGTTACCTGGTCATATTATAGTTTGAAGTGGTTCTACACCTGTACTAATACTAAGCTGGGGAGGAAGGAAGCAGGTAATGCTCATGGGATATCTGAATCTGCATGGAGCAGACTGGGAGAGTCTAAGATCAAGGGTAAATTAGCAGAAGGACTTAGCTGAGATTTTAAACCATGAGCATTTCGCTAGCTGATACTGTAGCAGAAACATTTTGGATGTCTCAAACCAATGGAGAGAAGGGGTTTTGGATGCCCAGGTAAAGGTACCATTATCCAGCAGTGATCATACAACTATGTGACTTAAGTTAGGGGAGAAAGGATACAGCTACAAAAGTAAAGACAATGGTATGGGAATTTGGAGAGTGGTTTATGGTTTGCTGGGAAGAGGGTCAATGAGTAGACTGGGACAAAATTTAAGTAGAAAATAAGCTGTTGGTAGACAGGTGGACTGTAGTTTAAAAAGAGGCAAAATATTGTGCAGGAGTTATCTCGATAATAGCACAAGTTAGCAAAAACACACAAAAAATGGTAATGGTAGCTCCAGTGGGTAAATTCTAAACCAAAAGTATAGCCACAAGGTAAACAGAAAAATGGCTCAAGGAAGCCACAGTAGAATTTGATAAAAACCATGCTAGCTTTCACAGTCTGTTTTTTTTTCAAGTATTTAAAGCCTTGATAAAACACAGATTGTGCAAAAGCTTGTGTGGTTTATATCAAATAATACAGGGGCAGTGGTTTTTTGAGCCATTGTTTTTTCTTTTACATTTTTGAATTTACCAAATAAACAAAGATGGCACTGTTAGTGGAAAGTGTAGATCATGAAACCAAAGTTCTTATCTTTCATGTATAACCTGGTGGAAGTACTATGGATTTACATGCCACAGTAGGACTGGCAGAATATGGAAACTACAGACGTATTAGTTTAATAGTACTGTCAAGGAAAGTCATGTAGTGAATCTTGATAGAAGAATAAATGCTTTCCTGGAAGATGGTCTTCCCAACAGCAATTTACATATGTTTGTAGCAGAAAGAGCTGTCAGTCAAACCTGATTCAGTTTTATGACTAGATAACATGTGAACTAACCAATACAAACCAGGCAAGATCTGAAGATGGAAAATTCAAAACTCAGAAGACTAAAACCAAAAACAATTCCACTTAATACGAGTGGAAAAAAAAACAGTCCAGAAAGGAAGCTCCTACACAATCAATAAACCAGGAACACATGAACAGTTGAGTACATTAAGCTTTTAATTCAGAAGTAGCTTTTCATCCACAGTAAAACACAGACTTCAGAATAAAATCACAATGACAAGTGCTGTTTGTATAGCAGTACATTAACAAGACAACTGAATCAAATAAAATAATGAAATTCAGTTGTTTAAAGAGGAATGTTACTTTAAAAGTTAGTAGAATACAACCATTATTTTAATACTGACATTTTTAAAAACTATGCAACTCAAAACAAATGGATTTGATGTATTGTTTGAGAAAATACTATAACAAGCGTCAAACACCATAAATATTATACAATAAAGCACTTCCAAAAATCAAATGAATGTATAAATAAATCAGTGGTGCACAATGTCTGGCCTGGATGCCAAATCCAGCGTGACACGCAATGCCATCTGGCCGCCAGAGAGTAACCAAAACATTTTTAAAAAAGTGAAAAAATACTATTCGTAACTCCAGTCGTGCAAACTTTCTAGCACATGCTTACTTACATAATTGACTGCACTTGTGCACACCTCTAATTATAGCCGTGGAAGTAACTATTCTTTCTTGTTTATAGCTTGTAGTCTGTAAACAGTCGTAACTTTCTACAATAGTTTGTAATAAGTCATGGCTGCAAGCCAGAATAAAGTTAAATGCAAAGTTGATGTAGAAAACAGGCAATTTCATGACTGCTGTCTTAAGTAAAAATGCCAGTCACCTGTGTTAACTCATTACGACTTACTATGTTTTGAGGTGGCCTGCAGATGCATTAAGAATTTGTGTAGTGGACCTCCTCACAAAAAGGCTGTGCACCACTGAAACAAATAAATGCATACTGTTAAATATATATTGAACTACAAATTGGACTGTTACAATAAATCGTAGCTTATTAGCTCTTTGCTTTAGGACAGAAACTAAGGAGGTATATTCATTAGTACCTGGTGGATGTGGTGAATCTAACCTTAGCTGTCATATCAGTTTTCTTAGTTCGATATGACCCCCCCCCTTAAGTTATGTGTTATATATTTCTAAAATAATAAATAAAAAGTGTTTAAAGCTAGAACATACATTTGAATGCCTGTGTGATAAAAGGGAGATACTGCCAGCAAAGCTATCTGGAATTTTGTAAATAATTATATGTCATTAGTGAATATTGAACTGATTTATATAAGATGCTACAAATGTATTAGAACTGTATGTCATGTGTATATCAAACTGCTGTACAGATGTGTGTGTGCATTGAAAAGGGTGTTTGTAAAATGCTTGTGTTTAAAATGGATCCACAGTGTGCCCTACTGGAGGAGAACAGAAATGTGCATGCACTATTGTAACTGTTTAAATGTGTATATATTTTTAACAGTGAAAACTGGAATACAGGAAGTTAACTTCAGAAAAATAGCTGAAATTAAGTTACTTTATAGGCTAGGCCAGAGAAATAATGTGTGTGCTGAAAAGCTTCCTGTATTGTCTTCAAAGTTAATTAATTGCTAGTTTTGAAATGTGAAGGAATGCAATTATTTATGACCTCCAGCATCTGCCAAAGGTCTGAGGTCTGTGGACTTTCACAGGTAGATGTTAAATACTGCCAGATCTCAGCAGTGGGGGTTTCACCTGTGATTGATGACAAGAAATTGTCATTCTGCAAGCTATCCCACTAGTAATATTTGAGATATTAATTTAAAAAGTCTCTTAGAGAGACAGAGCATTCTGTATTCTATCTTGGACCTGACGAGAACCATTCACCACAACATCTGCCTTGCTCTGTAAGTTTCTAAGGCATAGTAACTCTCTTAGATATAGTCAGGAATATAGCAAAGCTTAGTTTAGATATTTTTCTTTGAGACTGCCCAGCAATGTTTTAAATATTTCCTGTGATTTTGAACTCTGTCACTGTGATTATATACCGAGTGTTTCCTTGTTCTTTTATTATTTATTACTTCTTTTTCTTTCAGCTCTTCCTGTTAGGGGTCACCACAGCGAATCATCTGTTTCCATTTCTTCCTGTCCTTTGCATCTTACTCTCACAGCAAACACCTGCATGTCCTCTCTCAAGCCATCCATAAACCTTATCTTAGGCCTTCCCCTTTTCCTCCTACCTGGCAGCTCCATCCTCAACATCATTCTCCCAATATACCCAGCATCCCTCCTCAGCACATGTCCAAGCCAACATAATCTTGCTTCTACTCCCTGTATCCTCACCATTCCTCTATCCTCCCTTTCATTCATACATATTCTCTTTCAGTCCTGCTGACCTTCATTCCTCTCCTCTCTAGAGCATATCTCCACCTCTCCAGGGTCTCATCAACCTGGTCCCTACTCTCACTACAGATCACAATATAATCTGCAAACATCATAGTTCATGGGGCCTCCTGTCTGATCTCATCTGTCAACTGGCTGATCTGTCTAGAAATATTTAAATTTTGAGAGTGCTTGCAGATTTGCTGACACTGTGTGGGCCACTCCTAATAGCCTTGCTCTTGGTCAAACTACCATTTGTATTAATATTAATATTATCACACAGTAAGTTTGGACACCCTTTAAGGGCCTTAAAGGAGCTGGCTGGTGGCAGTGATAACTGCATTATAGTCTGGAAAAAAGGGGAATAGCTAGTATATATGTGCCAGCCTTTCCCAGGTGTGTGTGTGTGTGTGTGTGTGTGTGTGTGTGTGTGTGTGTGTGTGTGTGTGTGTGTGTGTCAGCTACTTGGGCAGGGACATGAAGCACTGGTTGGACAGAGAGGGTACTGGAGGTCTTGACTTGGCCACTCAGGTGAGATCTCAACTGTATATCTCTGCCAGTGGGGAGTCTTATTGAGGATCTGGAGAAAAAGGGAGAAACCAGCCCCGGACTGACTGTGGTATCTTTCTGCTCATAAGGAAAATTGCACTTGATGCAGAGAGCTGAATCTGGAAATACTGTGTGTGTACTTGTTATCCTCCCAGTATTCATCCCTCACTGATGCCAGTGGTGAGGATTGAAGCTCCTTGATTGCTGGATCAGTGGTGGGTCATCACTGTCTATATAGGGCATTCTTTTCATTACATTTTAGAATGTCATAATTATATTTGTATATGTGTTTTCTTAGTTGCCTGTCTGTTTTTCCAATATACAAAGCTGAGCAGATGCAACAAATTCCTAGGTATAGTATCCCCTTTATTAAAGAATTTCCATCTTGTGCAAAGACTACTGATTTTAAGCTGCATGGACTACAACTCCCACACCTTCTTGTGCCTTTTTTACTTCTCATTAATGTATAAGTTCTTCATTTCTATGATGTTTTTAATATTACTGACTCATTTATAAATAAAAATAGATCTAGATTTTACTATACTTACTATACCTCTCAGCTTATCACTAGTCAGGATGCACCAACACTTCCTTAGAATGTCTTTCACAATATAAGATCCTTTGTTGTACTGTAAGGTTAGGGCCCTTGAGTAACTAGTTGGCAGATCATTCTGATAACATTCTTGGTGAGGAGAATCAATGCCATTCAAGATATTTGAAGGCATTTCTTCTTTTAAATTGACATTACCAACTCCAGGGGATTCAATGCCTATCCCTAAAAGGGGACAGAATCTCCTTTCCCACCCTTTTGAGATCTTGTCATTGATGCATCTAACCTGAGAGGCCAGGTATTTCTCGATAACCATATATCTGAAGTAGGCAGACTTCATTTGTCTGCAACCTGTGGGTATCGGATCCGACCTCGGATCCGAGCCGGCATTTCAAAAGCTTGGGCTCCGAGCTCCTAGCTCCTCCCTCTACCCATAACCCCTTGCCAAGCCCTGACTGACCTCAGATTTCGTTTGCCGCTTTCAAGTTGCGACGGATTCCTTGAGCTCCTAGTGCAGATAAGTTTTCTGACAGGAAAATTTTGTAAAATTTAACCTTTTTTGATTAATTTAAATAGTAGTGTGTCTGTTAGGCTTTCCTTCCTCTACCTTTTATTTTTTTCTTCCCGGGTTTGTAGTTAGTGGTTTGTGTGTGTTTAGGCCTGTTAGGGCTAGAGTATGTCTGAAGCCCATAAGGCAGTTTTTTCGAAGTGCACCGAGTGTGGCCATAAGCTCTCCCCGGCGGGTGGCCACACTCAGTGTGTTAAATGCTTGGGGGTTGAACACCTGGGACTTCTCCCTCCAGATACCGCTTCGGCTTCTGCCCCTTCTACACAGCAAGCAGTTGCTGTGGGCTCTCCTCCACCGGCTGGGACTCAACCTCCCTCTAAGATGCCGGAGGAGAGAGAGTCTTCTAGGGAGAGAGAAAAGAAGGAGAGGCACAGGGAGAGGCACCACAAACGGAGAGCTGAAACCTCTAGTTCGGCTCCTCCATCCAAGCCTCTCCTGTGCCTTCTAGTTTCCTCCTCCTCGGCTCCACTCCCTCGGTTCTCTCCTGGGCCCGAGGAGGAGGAGGCTAGCCCTTCAGCGAGGTCCCCAAGGCGGCTCTCTAGGTCCGCCGGTGGCCTCGACTCAGATCTACCTCCATGAGTGAAGCAGACATGGACCGGATGATGAGGAAATTCATCCAGGCCCAAATGCAAATGGGAGTGCTCCTAGCCCCCCATCTGGGAGGCTTCGACCCCTTTGGCTCCTTCTCCGACCCACACCATGGGTTCGGAGCTGTCGGCGCCGGGCAGAGTTGGATCCGGGGTGGGTCGGATCCGACAGGTCGGCGCACCTCGGATCCGTCCCATCCCTTGAGTGCTTGGTGCCGGACCCGACCTCTCGGAGCCGAGGATCGAGCCTCGGATCCGAGGGAGCTGGTGTGTCTTCGCTCTGTCAGGTCGGAGCACACGGTCTCTCGGATCCGACGCAGCTGGCCCGCCCGATCCATGCATCGGATCCGAGTGGGCCGGCTCGGGGTTCAGAGAAGCTGGCTCCCCTCGGCCTTCGACGAGTGGAAAGGGCACTGTTGAGGACTTCCGGACCCCGGTCCCTGCCACGGCTCCATCCGCACTCCTTGCAGTTGGGCCAGGCTCCCACCAGCCGGTCCCAGGGACAGCCCACCTCGATGTCCCAAGTAGTTCCCTTGGAACATCCAGCTGCGGAAGAGTACTCGGACAGCCCCGAAGAAGTACCTCGGAAGCGTAAGTGCAAAGGAGGCACGTGGACTCCCCGAGTCCGCTACCAAAGACACAGACTTGGATTTAGTGCATGTTTCTGAGCAGGTGGGTAAGCATTCTTTGCAATGTGGTTTTGATGCTGTACAGGCCTCATCTAGGGTGGCTGCCACTGGGTCAGTTCTTCGCAGGCATGCCTGGCTGAGGGATCAAAATTTATCTGACCATGTTAAAACTAGGATTTTGGATGCCCCTTTGCAATCTGATGTCTTGTTTGGTTCTCCTGTTGAGGCAGTTTTAAAGAAAATGGAAGATAAGGCTAAGTCTATGCAGACTGTTAAAGATTTTTTGCAGGTTCAGCCTCCAAAGTTTAGTAGAAATTGGCCTACTAAAGGGTGGACGTATCCTTCTTATGATTCCCAGTCTAGGGGTAGATCTAGGCGTGGCAGGGCAGAGGTCAGGGCTCTTTCAGGCCCAGAACAGGGAGTTCTCCTGCACAGTCTTGAGTGAGGCAGGGTCAGTCCTTTCGTAAACAGACCCAATGACCTACCTTTTCAGCTGCCAGAACCTTCTCGCCTGGCAGCACCTTTGGGAGGAAGGTTGGCACTTTTCAAAGAAAATTGGGGTTTGATTACCCAAGACAAATGGGTACTGGATATCATACATCACGGTTACAGGTTTTATTTCCATTCCTTGCCTCCTTTCACAGGCATGCCAGACATTCCTCCTCAACAAAGAATAGAGGCTCACAAGCAAATTTCACTGCTACTCCAAATAGGGGCCATACAGCCGGTTCCTTTGCCAGAAAGGGGCCTAGGATTTTATTCTCGCCTGTTCCTAGTCCCAAAGAAGGGGAACACGTGGAGACCAATTTTGGATTTGTCTATCCTCAACACTTATCTGGACATTCCCAAGTTCAAAATGTTGACGTTGCAGCAGCTTTTACCTCTGCTGGGCAAAGATCATTGGATGGTAACTTTGGATCTCAAGGAGGCTTACCTTCATGTTCCTATCAGACTAAGTTGCAGGAAGTATCTGCGTTTTCGAGCTGGGACTTCTCACTATCAGTTCTCTGCATTGCCTTTGGCTTATCTACGCCCAGAGTGTTCACGAAAGTTCTAGCGGCTCCAGTGATAGCTTTCTTCAGGCTAAAAGGAATACAGATCTATCCTTATTTGGACGACTGCCTGATTCTGGCTCAAGGAAGGGAAGAGCTTCTTCATCATTTGGAATATGTGATAGCAGTGCTAAGATGCCTGGGGTATTCTGTGAACGAAATAAAGTCCAGTCTAGTACCCTCTCAAGACATGTGCTTTCTGGGTGTGAGACTGAATACAGCATCCCAGATGGCCTTTTAACCCCGGACAAACAAAAGAGTCTATCCCTTTACTTCCATCAGCTATCTCATCAGTCCGGGCTGACTGCAAGGACAGTCCTTCAAGCCTTAGGGTTCATGGCATCTTGTATTCTGGTGCTTCCCAATGCCAAACTGCATATGAGGAAGCTGCAATAGTATCTCAAAAATGTATGGACACAGCACTGCCAGGATCTGGACACTGTCATTCAAATAATACCTTGCATTCAAAAGGAATTTTTGTGGTGGGCTCAGGAATGTCACCTAAACAAGGGACTCTCTGTGACCCGGCCAGAGGCGAGTCAGATTTTAACGACAGATGCCTCAGACATAGCTTGGGAGCTCATCTAAATGGAAAGTGGATACAAGACAAGTGGCCTGCCAGACTACAACATCTACATATCAACATGAAGGAGATGTTAGCAGTCAGTTGCATTAATAGCTTTCAAGGATTTACTTCTTCCAGGGCAGGTGTTGATTCTAACCGACAACACAACTGTCATGTGGTACATCAACAAGCAAGGGGAACACATTCTTATCCTCTATGCAGGCAAGCAATGATTTTGTGGGAGACTGCTCTCAGTTTACAACTAAGTCTTCAGGCAAGGTTTCTGCCGGAGCACAGAACTCCTTAGCAGATGTGTTAAGCAGACAAATCATGGATCCCACAGTGGAAACTGGATCTTCATGTATTTCAGAAATTGACAGTGTCCTGGGAACTCCAGACATAGATCTGTTCGCTTCTCCACTAAACAACCAGCTGCCAAAGTTTTGCACAAAGGTTTCATCACACAGCTTGGAAAGTGGATGCTCTTTCTTTCAGTTGGAAAAATCTTCATGTGTATGCCTTTCCACCTCTGCCTCTCCTCCCAAAGGTACTTCTGAAGGTCAGACAGGACAAGCCAAGGATGATTTTGATAGCTCCAGATTGGCCTCGACAGCACTGGTACCCACTACTGAGAAGTCTAGTCTGAAGCCTCCATGGCCCTTGCCTTTGATTCCACATCTGTTGTCCCAGGAGGACAGTCATTTGCTCAATGTCAAACTTCACTCTCTTCACCTAACAGCATGGCATATTCTGTTTTAAACCATAGAGGTCTCAACTTCCACAACAAGTTTTGAATGTGATTTTTGGAAGCTAGAAGGCCTAGTACAAGGAAAGTGTACGCAGATAAATGGAAGAGATTTTTATTTTGGGTGCAGCTAAGGATTTGGATGTTTCTGAGCCTGATTTAAGTGTGGCTCTTCAATATCTTACTGAGTTATTGGACAAAGGTTTGTCCTTCTCTTCTATTAAGATTCATGCTGCAGCAATTTCAGCTCACTACGATTGTGACCCACGTTGTTTTCTCATCCTTTATTCAAGCAATTTCTCAGAGGGGCAAAGAATATAAGACCCCACGAAGAGCTCCTACTCCTGCTTGGGATCTCAATTTTGTGTTGGAGAAACTCACTCTACAACCTTTTGAGCCTGCAGCTACTGCTGAGTTGAAATATTTGTCATGGAAGACTGCTTTTGTTGGCCATTACCTCTGCAAGAAGGGTTTCTGAATTACAGGCCCTTATGGCAGTTGAGCCTTTCTTAATTTTTCACAAGGATAGGGTATCTTCACGTACCAATCCTCCTTTATGCCTAAAGTGGTTTCTAGTGTGGCTTTAAACCAAACTATTCATTTGCCTACTTTTTATGCAAATCCCCAAACTAAAGGGGAAAGATTTTGCACACCTTAGATGTTCACAGGCAGTTGCGATATTATTTGGACAGAACTAAAGGGTTCAGACAATCTCAGCAGTTATTAGTTTCTTTTGCTTTGTGCTCTCAGGGCAAGCCCGTGTCAAAACAAACTATTTCTAAGTGGATTGGATTTTGCATTGCTTTCTGTTATTCCCATCATGGCAAAGAGATTCCAGCTGGGATTAGACCTCATTCCACTAGGGCTACTGCCACTTCAACAGCTTTTTTGAGGCCGGTGGCTACTAAGGATATTTTGGAGGCAGCCACTTGGAGTTCAGTGCATACCTTCTCTAGGCATTACCACCTTCCCTTGTACTCTAAATCCAGGGCTGGTTTTGCCACTGCTGTGTTGCAGGGCATTTTGGCAGCTCCTGCTTCATTATAGTTTAGCCATCCTCCCTTACCTCTGCTTTGGGATTCTACCCAAGTGTTAGGACTGCAGCAATGTGAGATGAAGAACATAGTACAGTTTTGTACCTACCATAAATGTAGATGTTCGAAGATCCACATTGCTGCAGTCAATCCTCCCTCCTTCCCCTCTGTTGTTTGAGGTGGTTGTGTGGGTTGGGTTATCCATCTGAGGTAAACCGCATTTTGTATATTGCATTTTGTATGTATTGTATATATTATGCATATTTTTGGTGTTAGACTAGTTGATTGTTTAGTTGTGGTCTTTGGGTTTGGACCTTTCTTTTTAGGGTCTTCTGACATCTGGGGCAAGAAAAGACTGAGGATATGACGTTGGTCATGCGCATTTGTTCCCTGACGTTCTGATGTCAGTCAAATGCGCCCTGACCGACGTCAGCCTTATACTCTGATATTCGGGCCGAATGAGGGACAGCGGACCACCCAAGTGTTAGGACTGCAGCAATGTGGATCTTCGAACATCTACATTTATGGTAGGTACAAAACTGTACTTTTTTAATATTGCTGACTCATTTATAAATAAAAATAGATCTAGATTTTACTATACTTACTATACCTCTCAGCTTATCACTAGTCAGGATGCACCAACACTTCCTTAGAATGTCTTTCACAATATAAGATCCTTTGTTGTACTGTAAGGTTAGGGCCCTTGAGTAACTAGTTGGCAGATCATTCTGATAACATTCTTGGTGAGGAGAATCAATGCCATTCAAGATATTTGAAGGCATTTCTTCTTTTAAATTGACATTACCAACTCCAGGGGTTTCAATGCCTATCCCTAAAAGGGGACAGAATCTCCTTTCCCACCCTTTTGAGATCTTGTCATTGATGCATCTAACCTGAGAGGCCAGGTATTTCTCGCTAACCATATTTTCTAATTTGGCCCTCTCTATGTCAAATAATTGCCAAGCTGGCCTTTAACCAAAAATTTCTTCTGTATAAAGGGTGGACACTGTTGTAATACAAACAGCTATTGGAGAATGTGGATTTCCTGAAAATATTAGATGAAAATCCTGTAGAAGTTTTTATAGCCATAGTATCTAAATAATTGATTTGATTAAACTCAATTTGGTTGCTGAACCTTAGAAAAGTTGTAGTATGGTTAATATAATTGATGAAATCAGGGATGGCCGCAACACCCCCAGACCACAAGATAAATATGTCATCAAAGAACCTTAAATACAGTTTTATGAAAATTCAGATGGAGATGCATAGTGCCTTTCCTAGGACAGCATCACTAAATTCACAAAAATGGGGGAGCATGCAGCCCCCATTGCTACCCCTTTATCTGCTTGTAAATCTCACCTTCAGACCAAATGTAGTTATTCTCCAATACTATTTCCATACAATCCATTAATAGCCTAGTTTGCTTGTTGTCAAAAAATCAAATTCAGTTAATACCTCATAGAATAATTCTAACCCTATGAACTGGATGGTACAGGAAAAAAAGTCTGTGACATCAACAGTTAGGAAAACAGTTAATATTTTAAAACCTGTGCAGGACCTAAACACTCATATGATATGAGACCTATGAGATTTTTTGGAAAGGTTAAAGCCTGAGTGCTGGGACAAGTATATTGCACTTTCTTCAAGGAATTAAATTAGTTGCCATAGAAATGTAGGTACTAAAAGTGGCAACACAGGTCCCATTCATGTCCTTCAAGTCCAGACTCTTTCAAGTCATGCTAGTTCTGCTTTCCCCTTTTTTCAAATTCTTCTGTTAGAGAATGGAATTTCCCTTTCAGCTTTAACAATAATTCTGCCACTCCAATTGATTTAAGGAGGCAGGTGGTTTTATTTCATGTGCTTTCTTATTTTGCAGAATTATGATGACTATAGTCCTCTGTTGGAGCCAAGACCTCTTGATTATCATTTGGTGGGGAAATACTTTCAGAATGATTGGGTATATTTTTTGCTTTGTCCTTACCCCTATTCTCCAGAAAATTAGACCATTATTCCCTTTTTGATTGTGTTTCTACTCCTCTTAACTTATTCAATGTAATTTCCAGGGGATGCATCTCTAGTCCACTGGGGATCAGAAAATGCTTTGGATACCTTTATATCCCTCCTGATGTTGGTCTAGAAGCAACATGCAGAACTCTCTTTTCCATGATCCAGTGAGTGTGTGTAGCAATAAAAATTGCTGAAATATTTACCGTTATGTGGCAAGCCGGTACGTGAAAATCAACTGCAATCATTAGCGGACCAGAGTTCCGCTGTGGCGACCCCTAACCGGGAAAAGCTGAAAGACACAAACATATGCGCATGTTTTAGCATCTTCTAATGTTGAAACAGATTTTTTGAGATGACATTGATGCCACTGTGAGTGGAATGCAGATCTCTGAATTCCAAGGAAGTCCTCCTTGTATTCATTCCAGTCCCCAGATTGACCATATACAGGCCATCCAATTAGAAGTCCTTTTGTCAAGCAATGCTTTTTCCAAAGTGAATGAACTGACTTTTGCTTGCATTGCTTTCAGAGGGATGTAGAGGTAAGTAACACTTTTCTGCAGTGATGGCATGCCTTGCAGCCACAACTAATCCTCATTTGCTTCCATCACGGTGATGATGAAAATCTTAGTTGTATACTGGGGACCCTTTCATGATTTACAGTCTAACAATTCCTGCAGGCATAAAAAAAATAAATAAACTACTAAAATAAAAAAAATGGCTTCAGAAAGCAACCAGTAGTTTTAAAGTGCATAAAGCGCTTTTCATTTAATAAAATCAAACTTCTTCAGATGCAGCTGAAGAAGTTTGATTTTATTAAACAAATAGCACTTTATGCACTTTAAAACTACTAGTTGCTTTCTGAAGCCATTTTTTTTCTAATTCCTGCAGGCATGCCAATGGTCCCTCAATCTATCTTTTATCCCTCGATAAAGTGAAGTTTTTAAAGTGGAAAAAGCTTGTGGTAGATAACACTTCTCAGGTATTCTAAGTTATTCCATTCCTTTTGTTTTAAAACTAAGTAGCCTTAAAACTTGGATGAAGTAATGTGAACTTCATACTCAGTTCTTCCAAAGATGGTTTCAGATCTCCACATGAAGGACACAGTTACTAAAATTCTTTCTTCACATAATTTCTGGGGGAAAAAGATGCAGTTCTTCAGATAAGATGGTCCTAGTCTGCCGCACAGAAAAAACAGATGAGAGAATATTCAGTGGTGAGATTTATATTTGATGCTCTAAGGATAGCAGAGGGGTAGTTAACGTTTGTGTGCTGTTCTGTTACCAAAACACAAGTGTGTACCTTGAGGATGGCTCTGATTCTCTAGCTAGACAAGTTCTATAGCTTTTGTTTGACTACTGTATAGGACATTATGATGAGTTCTGTAGTCATATATATTTTTTATTTATTTAGCTATTTGTTAACAAGGCTAGAACCTAGACTCAGACAAAACTTACCAGAATTTACATATCAAATGGTACTCATCTGGTTAAGATTTCTAAGCAGGCAATATTTCACATGTGCAAATGTTTTCAGGTGTGGGATTCCAGTTGTTGGAGGTTGTCGATTGTAGAGAGAGCACTCTTTGTATATATTAAGGTTATAACTATAGAGCCTAAAAATGAAGTCCCAGCAGTGGAAGATGTTTCTGTATTCAATGACATTCATTTATTTTTTTACTTTACTTATCCTTTGTAGATCTGGTTAGTATCACTAGACTAGTGAACTCTTTTCAGGGGGGACTCAAGGTGATATTTATACTACTTGGGGGGACTTGCCCAGGACATCAGGGAGCTTCCCCTACTCGTCATTGTTGTGAGTGACACCCATTTTGCAGGAGCACTTCCGATTCCCATTGCAGAGGCAGATGGAAAGAGGAGATGATGGAGAGGTGAGAGAAATGGATGAAAAAACAAATATTGAGACCATATTACCAGAATACCAGAAATATTGAGAAGGATATTATGGAGAAAATACAAAAAGATGGTGCAGAGACAATCCTGAAGAATAGTGGTGAGATGGAAAAGAAAATGTATGCAGAGAAAGTTGAAGGTGGTGGAAGGGGCGTAGAAGAAAAGAATGCAGAGAATGGAAAATGGAAGTATGTAATAATGTTTCAAAGTAAAGAAGATAAAGAAATAGACAGGTAGAAGTATGGGACAATTTAATAGCTCCTTTGGGTGTAAAAGCATATGAGAAGATTATTTATTCTTAACAGACATTTTGTGACTTTATATTTGGGACGGTTTTCAGTGGAAATTTTTTTGAAGAATATGAGCAAAGAAAGACTGTAACCCATGGAATCTTTATGATTTAACAGGGAATCAAAACAGAACATTCATGTACAATTTTTATTAGAGGCAGAGAGACTTTGAAAGGGAATTTGAAACTTTATGTAATTTTTAAGAAGTACTGGACATTACAAAAGCTTATAACAAAAAGGGGTTTATGCATAAAATAGCACCACCTTCACTCCAAAATACTTCAACAGGAAAATCCAAATGAGATGTGAAAACACCAAAATTAGAGCAGTTCCACAAAAAATAAAACTTTTATTCATAGATTCTAGTGCCTCTGTGTAACTACCTTCTAGGAATACAAATACACAATCCCAAACCTCCACTTTTATACAAATCACTCATTAAATGAACTTCAGTGGATTCCAATTATACAATTAAACAATAACATTTCATCCTTAAAGCAAACATTTCCAGTTTAACTCATTATTTAATCCCTTCGGTACCAATGTTTTATATTTTAAAATGTACATGCATTCCTTATACACCAATTTATCTTTTAATGCCTGTTCATTTCCCCATTTACAATTAATTTGTTCCAGTATTGAACCCTGCAATAAAGCAGGGTTACTGTTGTGTTCCATTTTAAAGTGGGCAGAAATTATTTTGTCTTCTCTCTGATGTTTTATATCCCTTAAGTGTTCCAAAAATCTAATATGGAACTTCCTTTTTGTTTCCCCAATATAAAATAAATTACATGGGCAATGTAAAACATATACAACCCCTTTACTATCACATGAATATACCCCTCTCAATGTAAATTTAACATTATTAATATTGCTAAAAAGATTAACAACATGAGCACAAGCCAAACATTTTCCACATTTAAAAGCACCAAAACTCATTAAGGGCCTCTGTATATCTGTCAATGGCATCTCAAAAGCCCCATGAACCAATATGTCATTTTTATACTTTTACCCTTTGTATAGGACAGAGATCTGGATGTAAATTTGCCAAGAATTTATCTTGCAACAAAAACTTCCAATAAAGTTTGGACATACTTAGAATTTCTTCACTCTTAATATTATACATAGACACAAAATACATTTGTTCCTTTTTGTATTGCTTAAATCTAACACTCTGAGGCTGTATAATGCCCCTCCTACTCTCAGGTATATTATTTTGAACCACACCATTCATCACTCTATACTCTGCCTCTTTCACCTTAACTGCCTACAAATGTTCCCATCATTACAAATTCTAGACAAACACAGAAATTCCCCATAAGGTACAGCTGCCAATAAATGGGAAGGATGGCAACTAGACACACGGAGATATTGGCTACCATCCCAAAACTTCATATGTACATTGGTAGCAATAGAACCATCACTCCTGCCTTCTAGAATTAAATCCAAATATATTACTTTTTTTCTTTGTTGTAACCCATCAAAAGACAAACCAAAAAGATGTAAATCGGCAACAAAATTAAGTACTCTATCTTGACCCCCTTTGCAAATAAAAATCAAATCATCTATATACCTAAAATAAAAACATACACTCCTTCATAAACTCTTACCTAAATAAAAAAGAAATTTCAAAGAAAGCCATAGACAAATTAACATACATGGGGGCAAATGGAGCCCCCATGGCTGTTCCTGGTTTCTGTTTAAACATCAAATTATTATAACAAAAATAATTGCTTTTTAAACAAAAATCCATTAATTCTACTATACAATTGGAAAGTGGGTCATCCCCCATGAAACAGGAAATGGCCCTCATGCCATCCCCATGTTTAATGGAAGTGCAAAGACTTTTTTTTACATGTAACACTACCCAATACATGTCTTTATCCCAAATTATTGGGGAAATCTTTTTCAAAAAATCAAAACTATCCTGTATATAAGAAGATGCCTTTTTGAACATAAGGAAATAAATCATGTAACAAAAGACTCACATTATGAAGAAAATATTTGCAGGCAGAAATAATAGGTCTGCCCGGGGATTACTCATACTTTTGTGTATGTTAGGCAAACAGATAAAAAACAGCCGTTTCACTATTTTTATTGTCATTTTTCCTTTAAATCTCTTATAGTGAAAACCGCTTAATCTGACACCTTTTTCCAATAATTCTTCATATTCTTTCAAAGCCATATCAAATGTTTTTTTCTCACATATTTCATAAAGTTCCTGATCGGTAAGATGATCCATACACATTTTATGATATTGTAATACATTCATTATTAGTATTTTGTTGCCCTTGTCTGCCGGTTTGATTACAAGGCCCTTCCTATTCTGTAATTCCTTTAAAAACTTCCATTCATTAAGTGTTAAATTATATGTAATCCTCACCTTATTTAAAACTTCACAAATATTTTGCCCTTCAAAATTCACCATAAAATTAAAATGTGACACATTCATTCACAAATGGGGGAATAAACTTATTTTACACTGGGATATTCGATGTATTTGTAGTACAATAAGCATTCACATTATCAACAAACATTTCATCCATCTCTTCACAACACGAATGAAAACTATCCTCTGACATTTTATTTTCTAAACTGGAAACATTACAATTTATATCATGGGCAAAAAAATATCTCAAATGTAACTTCCAAGCAAGCTTAAAAACTTCCTGTTTAATTACATGAGTCCTAGGAATAACAGTGGGTGCAAACTTAAGGCCTAAATTTGTGTGTGTCTTTCGGCTTTTCCCGGTTAGGGGTCACCACAGCGGAACTCCGGTCCGCTAATGATTGGCAGTAGAGTTTTACATGCTGGCTTGCCGGGCCTAATGCACAACCTTCAATGAAGGAACGCCCATTCACGCATGTCGTCACACAGCAGACGCTTTAACTGAGAATCGAATGGGCAACGTCTAACTGTGAGGCGACAACGCTACCACAGCACAAGGCCTAAATTTAAAACTGTAAATTGTTCTTCAGACAAAGCACCATTAGATAAATTTACAACCATATTACAGTTCACAGAATCATTAACATTACTATCGTTTAAACTCTTACTGTTAAAGTGTTCATTTCTATACTCCCCTTTGTAAAATCCATTTGTATTATTCCAGCCTCTCTTGTGTCCTTGCTGTTGTTGATGCTGGTTCCCTCCATTCTGAAAGCGGCATTGAAAATCCTCAGTTTGTTGGGGAGGAGGTAAAGGTGGTAACTCATTGTCCAAGCTTTCATTCCATTCGGATTGACTAGCCCCCTCTGAAGACACAAAAGAAATGGAAGACGCCTTCTTCAAACTTCTGTTTCTATATTGTTTCTTCCATTGATGATTGGGCAAAGCCACAAAGGTCAACCCCCCCTTCATTGTCACCAATGTCACGTAAGAGCTTTACTTTTTTGAATTCAACTAATTCCGCTTCCAAAGCGAACAACTTAGCATTGACCCTATCCAAAAAACTGCTCACATTAGTTGCCCCAAAGAAACACTGATAGTATTTGATAGGGTCGCCAGTTCCTGTTTCAGTTTCTTTAAACTGAGCTCTCTCTTTCAGAATGTGTAAGCATTCTGTCACACATTTATGTGAAGCAGATAACCAGCGTTCCTTAAAATGTTTATCCACAGGGCAGTTGTCATCGAACGGTGTACTTGGGCTTTTTATAAAATGGAGGCTCCTTGGCATAATATTAAGCTCAATATAATGCTGCAAGCCCAAACTATTAAAATAAACCTTTGTTTCTTTCTCTAATACTTTTTTAAATCTTTCATAAAGCTCTCTCATCTGTGGGTATACATTCAAAGTTTATCCCACAGATAAAAACGGGTTGGGTGCCCATTTAGATCATTCAGTAATAAACTTATCATAAAGTTGACTCATATTTTGACTTACAGAATGGTTGTCGTTTGGTGCAACAGACCCAGCTTGTGAACCACTCAAAAATTGTTCATTGGTTCTCTGTCCCCCCCCAAATGGGAACCCACTCCACCAACTGCTCCCAAAGCAGAAGTGGACTCCTGATAGAATAACCTAAGAACACCCACATTTGGATCCGAAGACATATCCGTAAAACAAAAGCACCACCTTCACTCTGAAATACTTCAACAGGAATATCCAAATGAGATATGAATTGCAAAAGCTTATAACAAAGAGGGGTTTATGGACTGCTGACAGATTATGTTGTGTTAAAAGTAGAAAGAGTAAAAATATACATATACCAAGCATGATAAATGTGGAGGGGAATAGAGGTGTTGTAAAATACTGGGAACAACCTAAAACATTTTGTGGAAAAGGACATTTGATAAGTAACTATGGCAAAAGGGAATGTTGTATTTGTGGGTAAATAGGAGGTAATGCAAAAAATGTGAATTAAAATGTTATAAATGTAACACAATTGGACATTTATGGATTGCAAAAGTGAAAATGAGTAAGGGAACAAAATAAAAAAGAAATTTTAGTAGTAGTAGAAATGGCTGAAAAAATAATAGAGGACATGAAAGAATTTTCTGAAATAAATGATGAAGACATAAATTAGGAGGTAGTAAAAGAAAAAAATAATTCTATTGGTAAAAGGATAAAAGTAAGAAGAAAGGGATACATACAAAAGAAAAAAAGAAAGGAAATGAATGAAATAGAATACATCCAATCAAAAAATGCATGGTTGGTATAATCGTTAAGGTGTTTGACTCAGAGACACAAGGTACAGTGTTTGATTCTCACCTTTGGAGAGAAATAGGCTTAGAATGGATTATTAAGAAAGCTAGCAAAGTAATTGGCTATGAACTTATGAAAGCACAAATCTAAGGAAAAGGGAAATGAAAATTTGAGTGCTTTTTGTAAATGTGACTAGTAATAATAATAATATAGTAAGAAGAATATTTTGTAGTAGTGTAAAATGGGTCTGTATCAGATTGAAATCTGAATCCACCGAACACCTCTTCATCGACCCATTTTAATCAAAAACCTAACATCCTCAAATAATCTTTGCATGAAAACTTTTCACATGGTAAGTAACAAGTGGGCCAACATAATGATTGTATAAAAATGCAAAAATTTAAAACCCACCCTGGGCTGTGATCCGTAATTAAATATACCAACTCCAAGATCACACTGAAGTGGAGAAAAGGCCACTGGTTGCTTACCATGGGAAACTTTTGATATGATGATCATTTGAGGACATTAGGTTTCGATTAAGATGGGTTGATGAAGAGGTGTTTGGTGGATTCAGATTTTGATCATCTAATATAGACCTGTGTAATACATGTGATGTGGATCTAATTATATTAGAAGCCACAAGAGTTTTAACAAATGAAAGATTAGAAACAGAGAAACTATGAGGAGGAAAGAATCTGAAATTTGAGAAATTAGAGATGTTCTTGAATAGTTACATTCTGTAGAAATACAATAAAGATATTGGATGTAACTGTAGCAAAAATGGGAAGATTAACCATTGTAGATTTAAAATGGAAAGAACAAGTATATAGAATTATAATGTTATAATATATGCTTCTACTGATTGTAAATAAAGGGAAATCTAAAGGTAAAGCTTATTTTATCAGATGTTAGAACATGTAGCAATACATATGAATATAATAGGAGAGAGATTTTAGGATTTAAGAGGACACCTTGCAAAGAAAAGAGATGATATAAGAAACATTTTAGAAGTTATACGTTGTTAGCTTTGGGACAAAAAATCATGGCTTTACAAAAGGGGTATGTATAGAACTGAAACTGATTATTTTATAGTATCAGACAGTTTAGTTATAGGAGAAGGGGCGTTTGTTGATACAGGACTTTCTGATCATCTTGCAGTCAGATAAAGGAAAACAAGGAATATATCAAAACAAAGAAATAAGAATAAATGACAAAGCATGGAATGAAGTAGGAAAGAGAATAATAAAATTATGGTAAGGTCATATTACTATGAGGACATTTTATAAAAATTGGTATGAATGGTGGGTATTTAAGAAAAATATAAAAACATTTTACCAGTGGCCATATGATA
Organism: Protopterus annectens; assembly: GCF_019279795.1. Classification (NCBI taxonomy): domain Eukaryota; kingdom Metazoa; phylum Chordata; order Ceratodontiformes; family Protopteridae; genus Protopterus; species Protopterus annectens. Next base: position 497,064,757 of record NC_056743.1, on the reverse strand, counting down.
AAAAGTAGACAGAAAAATATAAAAGAACATACAATGATGCATTGAAAGATTTAGAATACAATAATGAAAGTACTTTGCCAAAGAAAAATAATTGTATGAACAAATCAAAATAAATACAAAAATTGATATAAAAGCAAAGATATGTTTTTGCAAGAAAAAGATGTGATGAGTTACTTAAGTAGATTAGTAAAGGAAGATGGCAGTGAAATGAGAGAAATAAAAACATAAAAGGAGAAAGAGAAAACTCAGGAAAAGATGAATAGAATACTACAAAAAGTACATGGAATGTTTAAAGAAAAAATAAGGTAGTAAAAAATGGGAAAGTGAAAAAAAAGTTAACAGAAAAACAGAGAGTTGGAAAAGGAGATTTATTTACATAAAGTATTAGGACAAGTAAATATAGATTTGGCTGCAGGACCAGATGGGATAGGTTTTAAAATTTATGAAAATGTAAGTGATTGGCAAAAACAATATTTTTAAAAATTTTGAATGAATGGTTAAATGAAGGTATTTATGTATAAAGAATTATGTAGTGGAATACTTAAATTCATATGGAAGAAGGAATATAGACAATTAAGATACTGGAGGCAATAGTTTTCAATAATGATTTATAAGATCTTTATCAAAATAATACAAAAGAAATATGAAACTAAAATGGAAAATATGGAAGATAGTGTATATAGTATAAAGGAGATGGGTTGTCAAGAATTAATGACAGATAAATTGTAGATATTATGAATAGAAAAGCAAAAAACATGATAGACCTTAAGGCATTTGATACAATTGGACTAAATGCTATCTGTGATATTATTAATATCCTACTGGATTTATGTACTACATTGATTTTTTTCCATTCTGTTTATCCAACCTTCAATCTAGAAGCAAAGTTGGACAGAAATAATGTTCCTGAGCTGGTTATTCTCAGCTTAAGTTCTCCACATGCTTAGGTTTTTACATACCTTGATATAGTTAGAGTTCATGAAATTAGTACTGTTTTAGTCTTTTATATTAGCCAAGAGCGTTTTTCTCCGTTGCAATGTACCCACAATTGTCTCCTCCAGTAAATCATACAGGTTGGATGTATTAAAAGATCAGTGCTAGAGTTGTATTTTTTTTCTTTGACTGCTATGTCTGGTGTTCTTGCATCTGTTTTTTTAACTGTCAGTAAGGGTGATCCCATGTGATACAACTTATATGGCTGATAATGCTTTGTGATTCGTGTAGCCAATACTTTTCATCTGCTTCTATATTGTAGTGTTTGCACAGTCCTCAATATAGTAGTCTTGCCCCATTACTGTGCCTTTCAGTATATTGACCTTCAGTCACAAATGTATTACCCAGCAAAGAGATTTTCCACCGTTTGTTTTTTGCTGTTTCACTGGACTTTATAACCCAGCATGTATGTACTCCTCTATCCTGTGCAGCTATTATTATTTTGGTTTCATTTCACCTCTCCTTAACCATTCTTGTGTCAAATTGTGCCCACCATCTCAGTTTTTCTATAGGCTAAGTAAACCAAAGTTTATGTGGTCTAATATCTTGGACAACAGCTTAACCTCTAACGTTTTCATTTCAATCCACCTCGCCTTTGCTATTCTTGCACAAATGTTGGTCAGTATGGGGTTGCTCCAGAAAATTTCTACACTTGCTGCTATATATGTGAACTTTCCAGTTTGTTTTTTCTTTAACTGATCTTTTTCCCTTTTTTGGCACTGCTGTTATGCCAGTTTAATTTCTCCAAGTATTTTGGGCCTCTAATAATACACAGGAATGGATGCCATTCTTAAATCAGGGTACAATTAGCATTCATGAAATTTAACATTTGTTTCAGTCTTTGGATTTAGCCAAGACTGCTCTTCTCAGCATTTGCAATATGCCCTGAATTGCCACCTCATCTAATTGACATGAGATTTACATGTATTGGTAGCATATTTAAGTACAATTGCAAATTCTTTATTAGACCTGTTACTCCGCCAACTAGTAGAGCTGCCTGGATTTCTTCCACATTGCTGTCATTTCTTGAAAATCCTGCTGTTTTATGGTTTTCTTTCTTTTAATTTTTGTAAGATACTATAATCACTGGGTATAGCAATTTCAATGATAAATGCTACTTTTGCCTTTTTTCATGGATTGCTTTTTGTTTTTGTTGTATCTATTTTTTGAATTGCTGGTAATGGCTGATCACGTGATATAAAGTTCATTATTATCTATAATGCTTTATGGTTCATGTTTCCAGTGCTTCCTAATTGTTCCTATATTGTAGAGTTTGCAGAACCCGCAGTGTACCATCTTGCCACATTTTTGTGCTTTCAGTATACAGACCCTCTGCCTTGAGTGTATTACACCCAGTAACAAGATGTGCAGCTCTTTCCAGTTCTGTTTTAAAGAACCTGCATTTGTCTGTTTTGCCATTGTTTTCACTGGACTTTATAACCCAGCATGTATGTACTCCTCTATCCTGTGCAGGTATTATTATTTTGGTTTCATTTCACCTCTCCTTAACCATTCCTGTGTCAAATTGTGATCACCATGCGATTGTTCCAAGAGATGTCTGTACTTCCACTATATTGCTGGATTATTGCAGTTTTTTTCTTCTCATCGGATGCTTTTCCTTATATTTCTTTTTTTTGGCACATTCGGTTGCAGTCCGATTTATAAATCTATGTCTGGCTTGATTTCCTTTCCTGCTTTATTATGAAGTTTCTGCTAAACCAAGCAAATGTGTAAATTTATGCTACTACTCAGGTTTTATAACTTCCACCATTATCTCCTTAATAGTGACAAATATATACAATCTTGGTATACACTGATTTTTATATATCAGTTGTACTTGTGTCTAGTTGATCCACTACATTTTCTGTCCAATCACCTAATAGCTGTAACTTATAACAGGAAGAGCAAACTGTTATATAGCTTAAGCTTTATTCCTAGATATCATGGCAGCATACATCTCAGCTGTCCAGATTTTTGCAGAATGTCCACATTTTTGCCTTATAGTTTAGTCTGTTCTTCATAAAATGTGTGGTTTTCTTGAAAATGAGGATTGAAGTAATTAAATCATGATATATATTTGAGCTTCGGTCAAACTTCATATTCATCAGAAAATGCATGCCATGATAAATCCCGTTATTATAGCAACTTTCTTAGTGTATAATAATTTTTAAAATCTCTCCCTATTTTGGGGCCTCTGTCCCCTTGTTACTTAAGGCTATGACCACATTTCTTGAGCTAAGAGGTTGAGAGGTCTGTACAGAGGGCAGACCAAATACAAGAAAAAATCAGTTATTTTCTGAAAAACTAAAGAAAAAGGTTGAAAGGTATTCATGTCAGTTTTCAATAATGGTTTTAATCTTCTGAAGTATCCCTTGCAGAATTTAATTCTCCTTTGTTAATGTTTTATTCCTGATCCTTCATCTTTTCCCTGACATTTATATACTCTCCTTGTTCAAGTTTCTTTACATCACATTTCTGTCCCAAATTAATATTTTCTTGGATACACAGTTTTCCCTTTTTAAATGCTGCTTTTGCAGATTTCTCAAGACCAAATGTCATAGTGGAATCCTGTGGAGAAAAATAGACCAAATGTCATTCTTGTATCATCTGAAAAGATTTTAAGTATTTATCATGCTTCCAACTCCACATCTGATGAAATGTGCAATTTTAAGTCATTCACAAAAAGTTGAAGTGAAGTATATAGGTAAGGCTGGTTTCTCGGAGCCTAATAGTAACCATGGCCTTAACTGTTAAATAAATAGCTTAAAGTGTTAAAGGCAAAACAAAACACCAGCAGTTACAAAGAATCATATGATATACAGTTTGGCTTTCTTGAGAGTATATCTGTTTGACATCTAGGAGGGAAATATCCTTGTGTGTGGAAGTGTACCCTCAGTGAGTTTAGCCAGACACCAGTGTAACTTGTACAAACTACAAAACCAGCACCACGTGTTATGATATGCTTCAAGTGGCATGGCTATTACTTTATCCTTTTACTAGTATGTTCCATGTTCAATACGAATTCACTATACAAGTTTAAGCCAATCCTCTCTGGAGCTTTGTAAAGGGATATTGAGGATCCAGAGGTTTTTGCTTCTCTTTCAGGAAACTGTCCCCATAACTGCCCACTTGATAATTCATCCTTTTGGGAGACAATCTCAGGCTGATGAAGTTCACTATAGACAGGTCTCAAACTTCTTATATCTTTGTCTTCTCTGAGGAATGCATAAAGCTGCTATATTTATTAAGAAGAGGAGGTGCCCTGGGACTGATGTCGAGGATGTTATTTATATGGTCTGGAACCATTCAGATTCCTGCACTTGTGCTTCTCCAAAGACATTCAGGTCCCATTCACTCTGCTTCTCAGGAGCGAACTAGTATTGTAACAAAACATCAAATGGTGAGCTATGAGATTTACATTTTGTCCAGCACAGAACCTGAGTCTATAGCATATTTAAACCTCATTCATCAAGTAAGAGGTTGAGAGGTCTGTATGGAGGGTAGACTAAATACAAGAAAAACATTGGTTACTTTCTGCAAAACTAAAGAAATGTATCTGATTTTCCATGTATTTCTGTGTTGTCTCAGCAGACTCTCATACCTCTGAACTGTCTGGATTCTGATTTTATAGTTACAAAAAAAATGGAGCTTATGTGCAAGCATGGGAATGCACATCCCATACACATGCACGGTACATCAACAAATGTGGAAAAATCATGAAAAAGCATGGAAATAATGTTGTATAATCCCAATAGCCAACTCTTTGTTGTGGGTATATGAGGATTTACCCACAGTTCTTTAATCACTTGGGATTTGCTGTCATGATCAAACCATGCCAACTGTGTCATATACCCACATCCACTCATTGGTTATTGCTTAAATAACCTAATTTTTCTAGTTTCTTATTTTCATGCGTATTTTTAATAAGCTGCCGAGAGAAAAAAATGAGTCTTTGGTGCACATCCCGAAACTGGAACATTAAACATAACCAAAAGTTTAGTTAACATAGATTTATCAGACAGCAATGCTCACAGGAAAACATTGACTTTTTTCCCCACAAAGGTTGTACACTTTACAATAGTAAATCATGACCAGCCAGTCTCTGTTGATTAAGGCTTTACAACTCCAACAAACAATACCTTCTTTCCTTATATATAATATCACGTCTACGTGGAGTGATGCACGATTTATTTAGAAATGTTCAAAATAATATTTTCCAAAATAAAGATTTATTTTTTATAGGTTCATAGGTAAGTACTATGTTAGCTGCCCTTGTGGGCCATTTTAAGCCTAGACAATTTCCCTTTTAGTGCTCAAAATAACCTATCCATTTGTTTATGGACTAGCCTTACCTGCCATATGGTTGATAATTCTATATTACCCCTAATGAAAATAACTGGGATCATACAGCAGGTAATTTGAGGAGAGCCATGGATGGAATAAAACATTTTGGGAGCTGCCTCTCTCCATTAAAAGGAAAGGAGGCAATCCTGGGGTAAATTTAATGTTACAAACAAGAGGCAAAAAAAAAAAATGGAAACTGTTTTTTTGTAGGTTAGCGCTTTCGTCAAGTTTAATAACTCAGTTCAAACAGAACAACCAGATCGGATACACAAATACCAAATACAAAATCACATGATTAAGGATAAGTCATATGACCACGCAATGTTAAAATTTTAAAGTGACCACATTACTTTTCCGAGAACAAATTTTTGAATGCATATAAAGTAATTTAAAATGCATTCAAAATACCATCCTCTCTCTGAGAAACCTTTACATCCCCTTTTTTAAAACATAGACAAACAAAAATATACAAATAATATATAATTATAAACTGTTCAACAAGTCAAACTCTTCAATTTCAGCACGCAGACTATAGAACACAGATCATTTAATCCTGGTTGATTATAGGCATGTGTTCTAATCTACCAAATTAACTTGTGGTGCTTATGTCTTAGGATTTGTGAACCTCCCATTTCATCATACTCAACTTGATCTGTCACTCTGAAGATGAGTTATTAAACTTGACAAAAGCGCTGACATACAAAAAAGTTTGTTTCTGTTTTTTGCCTCTTTTTTTGTTTTAAGTGGTAAATTTAATGTTTCCCATCCATCGATCCAAGATGCACATGAATATGGACAGGGATGAACTTTTTTATGTGGATAGGGAATTGGTTCCAGAACAGTAGTATTCTCTGAATGATGCACCTGTCGCTGCAAGCCATTCTGTTGAAGTTGCAGAAGAGGTTTAGACCCATAGACTTGAGTGTTTTCTGATACCATTTGCCTTGCTGATGATCAATAAATTCATCAGTACAAAGTTAAGCGCTTTCGTCCTAGGCACACACTGACTTCAGAACAGCAAGACCACCACTAACAACACAATATATACCCTCACCCCAATTAAGGTTCCAATAAACATCCTAATTAATTGAATTAAACACAATGGCAATACAAGCTATTAAAGTAACAGTGCTGAATAGCTAAAAAGTCAATACAAGGAATATAAATATATATATATATATATATATATATATATATATATATATATATATATATATATATATATATATATATATATATGTACACAATTTATATATAAATATAAAATCAATACATCAAACACATCACACACTGCTCACTTCTTGAAGCATTAAAAACCTCCACCTTAAAACGAATTAAAAATATGTAAAGAGTATAAAAAATATGTAAACAGTTATCTCAAATAAAACACAGCTTTCAACTTTAAAGCACTGGCCAGGGAAGTTCTTTCATTTAAACCTGGGTAAATAGTGGAATTATTTTTTAATTGCCACCTAAGCTCCAGAAATTCTAAAAGATTTTCCATTGGTCCACCTTTTGTCCCAACTCCACCTGGTCAAAGATCATAAATTTAAATTTATGGGACATATTTTTCTCTAGGTGTTTATACAATGCATTTCCTAGGTATTTTTTCTTAATATTGTAGAGGTGCTGGTAAACCCTCTTTCTTAGACTATTTAGTCTTGCCTGTGTAAAATGCATTGCATACCTCGCATACAGCCAGGTAAACTACTCCTTGCTCCCAGAATAAAATTTCTTAACAAGGCTAATTTGCCCAAAGTCAGGTACCACCACAGATGTCCCTTCCAAAATACAAAGGCATTGGACACAGTGGCCACATTTACTCATCCACCCCATTATAATCCTGCCTATCTCAACTTTTCAATAAGTTCTTGAAACATAAATCTTTTTTATAAACAAAGGCAGGTATTCCCCTCACAATCTCCAAGTATGCTTATTCCAAGCCAAAGACTCTCCAGTTGTTCTGGACAATCCTAATATCAAAAAACTCATTGTTGTATGTTAATATACGGGCCCTATTATACTGCTCAGGGTTTATCTGGCTTGCACATTACCAGAAGCACCCTTACACCCAGAACCTAGTAGTGGTACAAAGTGATCTCTCCTTTTCTCATTGACCTCCATTAAAATATCCAGTAAGAACACCTCAGGATAGCCCCTCAAAAAAAACCTATCTAACAACTTAGCACATTTCCGCTGGAATTCACAGTCATTGGTTACCATCCTGGCCAAGGGAACATATGGCCTTTCACAAAGGCCACCTTCTGGTGCATAGGGTGCATGCTATCATAATGCAAAAATGAATTAGATTAGGTGGGCTTATGATAGATAATACAGTCAAAACATTTTTCTTCTTTGTTTTTCCTAAATGTAATGTCCAATATATGTATTTAGTGTCCACAATAGGGCGCATAGGTGGATCCATTAAGTTTTTATGTATTTTAGGGATCCCGAAAATTGACCAATAAAATTGATTGTACAATAGCGTGTGCTTTCTATCCTAGTTTGCCTTCCATTTTTTGTTTTTTTTCCTAGTTTGTGGTGGTGGACTTTTATTGGTGTTTTTGTGATGGAAGACCTAACCACTACTGAGCTGACACTAACGGAAGTCAATAAGAAGTGCATTGAGCTTTCTGCCTCCATTGAAGCCTTAATGGGGCTCATTAATGAGCTTACTGGCTAGTCTTCAAGCTCCTGTTGCCATTCTATTTTTGGTATTGGGAATCGTACATCTGCTGATATTCCTAGCAGTAATATCTCCCTGGTCATTTCTTATTCAGGTATTACATCTGCACAGAGAGTTCATGGATCGCAGGAAAATGGGCTTGTACACGATTTTAGTGTAGCTCTTACAGGGTTCTGGATAGCAATGTGGTAGAAGGTGCTAATGTGGCTTGATGTATTTTTGTGATTTGTTAAATACCGAGTTTCAGTGGTATGTGGAAGGGGCTGCTGTCATTGGATAAGCAAATAAGAGAATTCTCAGACTTGGTTTACAAATACAGGTAGCTACAGCTTGAATGCAGCTATTTGAAGGAATGTTTACATCTGGAATTAATAACTAAAGGGTTGCACCTATGGAAGTATCTGACCAGGCTTGTGAGGGGCTCTGATTTGCACAGTGAGTTGATTAAATTGTTTAACTGGCATGGCTGCGAGCTTTTAGAAGTCTTAATTGTAGACTATGAGAGGTGAATGAGTGGAATGTTGTCTGACATGAATGCTTTATATTTAAGTATTCGCAGACTTGTTATTTGACTCAAAGATCAGTTTTATTAATGGTTTGTTGTCCAAAATTGAAAAAGATTTTAATGACTTACACTTCAAAAATTCTAAGAAGCTTATTAGAGAGAGGATGGATTATGAAAAGGGTGTTGCCTACCTCCCTCCCCCTGCCATTGGTGAAGAGGTTCAGGAGTGGATGGATCATAGGGATACTGAGAATGATCCTATGAGCTTTAACAGTGATAGACAGAATTATGGGGACGAGGTTAGAGGTGACGTCCCTTTAGAGGCACCCCCTTTGGGGTGGTCTCACAAACTGATCAACCAGAGGGAGAGGATTCAACATCAATGAACCATGTCCACTTTGTATCCATAAAACCACTCCCTCCCACAAGGGTTCAACATCAATGAACCATGTCCACTTTGTATCCATAAAAGCACTCCCTCCCACAAGGATTCAGCATCAATGAAACATGTCCACTTTGTATCCATAAAAATACTCCCTCCCACAAGGATTCAACATCAATGAACCGTGCCCACTTTGTATTCATAAAACCACTCCCTCTCACAAGGATTCAACATCAATGAACGGTGTCCACTTTGTATCCATAAAACCACTCCCTCCTACAAGGATTCAACAAGAATGAACTGTGTCCACTTTGTATCCATAAAACCACTCCCTCCCACAAGGATTCAACATCAATGAACCATGTCCACTTTGTATCCATAAAACCACTCCCTCCCACAACGATTCAACATCAATGAGCCATGTCCACTTTGTATCCATAATACCACTCCCTCCTACAAGGATTCAACATCAATGAACTGTGTCCACTTTGTATCCATAAAACCACTCCCTCCCACAAGGATTCAACATCAATGAACCATGTCCACTTTGTATCCATAAAACCACTCCCTCCCACAAGGATTCAACATCAATGAACCGTGTCCACTTTGTATCCATAAAACCACTCCCTCCTACAGAGGGAAAAAAGGTGAGCAAGGGGTGAGAGGGAGGAATGTGCATTGAACATGATATTTCATGTCCTATTATTCAGAATCATCCTGGTGACTTTAATCTATGCAACTACAGTTGTTGTGAAGTTAATGTTGCATGGGCTGATTTATTTGAATGGCGTTTAACTTCTGTTCCAGACAGAACCACTGTTGTCGATATTTTGGTTCAGCACAAATTGTTTACTAGGAAAATGAATTGTGCATTTTATTTTAGGAATCTTAGTAATGAAAATGTTGCTGGCACTGCCCTTAACAAGTGGAGTGTTTTTAATCCTCCACCTCAACCTATGGTTGTATTGTTTGAAAAGTTGTGTGAAAGTGATCTTAGGAGGTACTTTAAAAGTGGGTTTGGGGGAGTGGCCCACCACAATTTGACCTAGAAAGAAAGGGGGCTACTGAAGGAAATTTCACAAAGCAAGCAGCTCAGGTTAATGAAACCTAATAAAGGTGGAGGATTGGTAATAGATTCTAACAACTATATTAACAGAATGTTTGGAATACTGTATTTAGACACTTATGAGGAAGTTTGGTAATGAGATGAATATAACTTATAGAAATATTGATCTAACCTTACAACAAGAAATGCTTTTAGAAAATTCTGTTTCATTAGAAGAATGAGTTTTTGATGGTCTGTAACCCCAGGACCCCCATGATATTTAGGATTCCTAAAATCCATAAAAATTTAATGGATCTGTTAAACCATCTAAAACCTTTTGTCTAGCTAAATACATAGATTTTCACACCAAGGAGATATTTGGAAATAATGTACGTCTTTTAAAAGATTCATGGGTTTTTCTGAAAAAATCTCGAAGGAAATGTATAGGGATTACCTGATTTTTGTTACAATAGCTGTTTAAGATCCTTATTCAGTCATTCCCCTTGAGTTAGGGACTGAATGGTTTTATGGCACAGAGAGGTGGACCAATGGAAGATCTTTTAGAATTTCTGGAGCTTAGGGGGCAATTAAAAACTAATTCCACTGTTTACCAAGGTTTAAATTAAACAACTTCCTTGGCCAGTGTTTTAAAGCTGAAAGCTGCATGTTTGAGAGCTACATATTTTTTATGCTCCTTATAGATTTTTAATTTATTTTAGGGTGGAGCTTTTTAACTTTTCGAGAAGTGGACATTATGATGTATTTGATATATTGATTTATTTATAACTATATATATATATATATATATATATATATATATATATATATATGGTTCCCATTCAGAAGCCTGAAACATCATAAGCCTGAAAATCAAAATCCTGAAACCAAAAGCCTGAAAATTCAGAATCCTGAAAACTCAAAATCCTGAAAGCCCAAAATCCTGAAAGACCAAAATCCTGAAACTCAAAATCCTGAAAACACAAATAATGCTAATATGTCACTATAAAGACACTAATATCTACCAACTGACCCTGACCCTAACCCTAACCCTAAGGTCCGTCACTATTGCACACTCACCTGACCTGCGCCCTAAACCTAACTCACTTAAACCGCCCCTAACCCCAATATTTGTCACTATTGCATACATGCCTAACCTGCGCCCTAACCCTAACTCACTTAAACCGCCCCTAACCCTAAAATAAAACCATCCGCACACTTACCTGACCCCAACGCATGACCTAACACCACAGGGCTAACAATAGCAAAGCCACAATGACATCAGTATGTCTATTTTGTGTTTTCAGGATTTTGAGTTTCAGGATTTTGGTCTTTCAGGATTTTGGGCTTTCAGGATTTTGAGTTTTCAGGATTCTGAATTTTCAGGCTTTTGGTTTCAGGATTTTGATTTTCAGGCTTATGATGTTTCAGGCTTCTGAATGGGAACCATATATATATATATATATATATATATATATATATATATAAGAAAAAAAAAAAAAAATATATATATATATATATGTATATATATATATATATATATATATATATATATATATATATATATGTATATATATATATATATATATATATATATATATAAATATATAATCCTTGAATTGATTGATTTTTTTTAGCTACTCAGCATTGTTACTTTAATAGCTTGTGCTGCCATGGTATTTAATTTAATTAATTGGGATGTTTATTGAAACCTTAATTGGGGTGAGTGTATATATTGTTTTTAGTTGTGGTCTTGTTCTGAAGAAGTCTGTGTATACCTAGGTTGAAAGCGCTTAACTTTGTATAATAGTGTGTGCTCACTGTCCCGGTTTGCCTTCCGTTATTTGTTTCTTTCCTAGTTTGTGTTGTTGCACTTTTATTGGTAAATTTATCAGTACTGGATTGGATGGTGCCTTGTATGCCAGACACAGGCCACCTCTTAGCAGTTTATAGGAAATTGATTATAGCTGCTCCAAAGCCACAAAATGCTATTTTAATAAACAAATGTGCTTATATCTAACATGTTTTCCATAACATAATTACCCTAGGCCACCGAAAACTACTGGTATTTTTAGTTCCAACAATGACAACGGTGAAAAGAATGATGTTGTTGACCCCAACAATGGTCAAGATAATGTCAACAATAACCACAATGGCCCTTGGAGGTCCAAAAGAGTTCAGGAAAGGTTAAAAAAGGGGGGTGGTCACCCTATTTCTAGGGACAGTCAAAAAACACAGGTTTTTCAGAACTCTCATTGGAAACAACCCCAGAACTAGTAGTTGACAACACATTTGATGGTAATGACCATGTTGATGCATCTGATAATGTATACGAATTTCATGTTGTAAGATTTACAGTTTTTCATCACTTTTATTCTCCTGTGTTTGGTTTGTTGTTCCAACCTGGTTTTAAATATGTACCCTCTAACAAACCTGATTGAGTTGATGTGGTAACGGAACTTAAACTTTTTACCAGAAAATTGAACCTTAAATGTATTTTACCTCCTGATGAGTAAGGGTCTGATATTCCCTTACTGCAAAGATCTAGTGCCTTCAATCCCCCATTAACCCCAAGTATACATCTTTTTGAACAGTTATGTGAGCAAAGCGTCGGGGACTGGCATTCTAACCATAGGAGGTATAGGTTCCACAACCTTTCGAGTGAAGAGAGGGAACTTATGCATAGGCTTGCCAAAGATTCCAGCATACGAATTATGAAACCAGACAAAGGTGGAGGTGCTGTCATCATGGACAGAATTTTGTACTCCTCAAAGATGCTGGAATTTTTACAAAATGGTAGATTTTTGTTGAGGTATCATGAAATGAGGTGAACATTGCTTATCATAGTGTAGACCTCATTTGGAAGACATATTTATTACATTTGAGCTACCTCTTCATGTTAGAAAATTTCTGTTTGCAAGCCAAAGATCCCAGGAATTAACCATCCATTGTGACCTATAGTGGCACCAGCAGGTTTGAAGACTGAACCATTGGCAAAATTTGTTGATATTGAATTAAAAACTTTTTTCATGAACAAAAGTCACATCTTAAAAGATTCATGGCACTTTCTGAACTTGATTTCAGGGTACCCTTTTTTGCCTAATGCCCTACTGATGACCATCGATGTAAAGGACTTTTTTTTTGGTTATTCCCCATAATGAATGACTGGACTGGTTCCACCAAGCTCTGGTTAAAGGCTCTATTCTGTCCAATAATGAAATTTAGTCTTTTATATCAGATTATGGAGCTCATCCTGACAAACAGTTTTGTATACTTCGAAAGGGAGTACTACAAACAGCACGCAGGAGTTGCGATGGGGGCTGCTTGTGCCCCCATCTTTGCCAATATGGTTCTATGGTTTTGGGAAACTAATTTTATTTAAATTCAGTATTTGTACCTATGTTGGGTTTGTATCCGAGATTTTTTTGGATGATATTTTTATTTTGTGGAAAAGGAAGTTTGAAGGACTTAGAAAATGTCATGGTCTTCCTTAACCACTCTACTGATTCCTTGAAGTTTACTCATCACATTCATAATAACTCAATAGACTTTTTGGATGTGACTCTTTATAAGAACTTGGAGAATTTCAGAAAACCAACCTTTTCTAATGCCTACTTATATTTCTCTAGCTAGCATCTGATTTGGCAAAAGAAACATTTAGTAAAAAGTCAGTTAATAAGGCTATGTAGGTTGGTTTCAGATAGTGAAGTGCTCAAAGTAGAGGTTGCAAAATTGGTTGGTATGTTCATCGAAAGGGGTTACCCAAAAGATTTTTTGGATAGTACCATTGATTATGTTATGGAAAACAAGGATGTTAGATATAAGCATATTTGTTTGTTAAAATACTGTTTTGTGGCTTTGGAGCAACTTTTTTTTCTTTTTTCAGTGTCACTTTTCCCTGTTGGGCTCAGTTACTTGGATACTGAGTATAGTAACAGGACTTTGAGCTGATTCATGTAGAACATGTTATTTGGGCCCTCTATCATTTTAGTAAGGTATCTCTGTGGATATTCAAGTCATTCAGTTGTTGCAAGTGTCCGAAGAGATGCATGCCAAAAGGGGGATTATACTTAATGACTGGAGTAATGAAGGCTGAGTAAAGGGGGACAACGAAACTCTGTTTATAAGCTATGCAATATAGAATGACTTTCTTACAACTTTTGGCACATGATGGTCAAACATTAGGTCACCTTCCGCATAAGTTCCCAAATTCCAAACAGTTAAGTCAGCTCTTAGTGGCATATTATCAATGTGGTAGTTCTCTGGGGTAGATGATTTCCCAAAGGATACAATAAATCTTTTCTGGCATTTAGTTTCAGTCCATGATTTTTGGCACCGGATATTTATTTGAGACAAACCTTCCTTCAGTGTGCCTTAGTAATTTGGGTATACAATGACATCTACTAGCTTTCAGCCATCTGCAAGATTAGTCAGTCAGAGCTATTTAGTATTGGCTTTTATTACAGAAAAGTAGATGCCAAACAGGAAAAGTCCCAACACAGACTGCACAATTTGTGGAGGTAACTGTCCCTATTTTGATTGCCTGCAGCCCATCTGTGAGCCAGTTAAAAAGCCAGAGAGGGACACAGGTTTATTCCCAGTTTATTTAGCTTTTCTTCTATGCCTGAGTGGGGAATTGTCAAAAGATTTGGACAGGTCAAGGTATGCAGTGTGTACCATTTTGCATTCATCCATTCCTTTGGTGACTTTTTCAGAAAAATGCACCAGGTTGACTACTTGCCCTTGATAAATCCAAACTGAGACAGGACCAGTGTTTTGGAGGCTGTGTGTGTGTCCTGATTGATTATTTCCATAAGTCTTTCAATGGCTTTGAATATGAGGCTGATCAGACTTATGGGTCTGTAATTGCCCTGGCCTGTGGAAGGTCATACTTTATGCAGGTATTGACTGTATCTGTTCTCCATTCACTTAATACAAATCCTGTGTGGAGGCTGAGATTAAACAGTGTTAGGGTTATGAATATTTAAGATACTTCCAAGGATATTGTCAGGACCCATCGAATGAAGGAAGTCTTTTTAGCTTTTGATAGTACTTTTAGGACTTTGTGTGATAGCTAGAGGCAGGCCAGTTTGAGGTATATCTTGACAGACAGAGGAGGAAGAGAGGGAATATCTTGGAGCTTAATGTATTGGCTAGTATGTTCGCTATATCTTCAACCTCATTGTAGGTAGCATCATTCTCAGACAACTTAGTGCATTGTTGCATTGTGTTTTTCAGACTACAAACATAGCTAAAAAGTGCCTTGCGATTGTCTTTCACTTATGTAGTTGTTTTAGTCTCAAACTTGGTGTTGGTGCATTTAAGCTTCTGGGTTGTTTGTATATTTCAGTGACAAGGGCTCCAACATTCTGAGAATTACTCTTAATTTTGGCCAAAATTATTTTCCTTTTATTATAAAGCTTGTTAATATTCTGGTTCCACCATGTGAGGTTATCCTGCACTTATTCTTGTGGGGTACAGCTACATCTATGTAGCTGATTACATGCTGATATAATGTGGTGGTGTACATTTCTTTGTATTCAATGGAGTTAACTGGGTTTGGTGGGGATTTGAACCTTGCCAGTGTATCCCTTAGGAGTAGGTAGTTTGCCTTAGACATTTTTAAAGGTTCCTTGGGGGGAAGGGATCTCTGGTTTTAATTTTATGTTGACTGATTTATGGTCGCACCTTACAAGTGATGTAGATATGTAAGGGATACTCCACAATGCTCCCATATTAGTAAGGACAAGATCCAAGATATTGCCCCCTAGTGGGTAAGCTGACTTATTGTACTTGGACATTTGTATTGACAAAACTCAAGAATCTCTATGCCAGTGCACTAGTGATAGTTTAGATTACTTATTAAAATGGTATTGGGTTTAATATGGAGTGATTCTACCTCCTGTAGATAGGCATTGTGGCTTTCTTGTGTCATTGAGGGAGTTCGATAGCTAGCTAATATATGGTATGGGAACTTTCTGATGGTTATGTGGATATGAAGCTCTAGTGCATCATACTGTTTTACCCACCTTAATGAACGTTTCTTCTGGATTTAATTTTATGTTGAAGGAGACTGATTTATGGTCGCACCTTGCAAGTGATGTAGATATGTAAGGGATTAGGCAAAAATCTGGACATTCTGCAAAAATCTGGGCTCTACCTTTTTTCTACCTGCACAGTAGCTGGTCTAAATGTGTGAAGACATTATAACCCTGCAGAGTCAGAGTGCTTTCTGCTATTTTAACTTAGAAAGTTGCTAGAGTAACAGGGTTTGTTAACATACATTTTCTGATAGATTTAAAGCCTGAAACTCAAATGAATGTCATTATTTAGTGGCTTCAATCCTCAGATCATGCCAGTGATTTGCCAGAAAACCACCAATTTTATGAGGAATAGACCAAAAATATTAGGCAAAAATCTGGACATTCTGCAAACATCTGGGCAGTTGAGAGAGGAATGCTGTGTTATGCTGTTTGAGTAATAGATGATTGTCAAACATCATTATTTATTTATTTATTAATTTATTGACATTTGTTAACCAGGTTGGTCCAACTGGGCCAGGAGTCCATTTTTAGTGGAGACCCGAGGAGAAAGGCTCCAATTACATACAGATTAAGTATACATAATAGTTTAACATGCATAAAAAGTACAGTGTACAATTTCAAAACAATCCACTAAATTGGAAAAACATTATAAGTTCACTTAAATTCAGACATTTCAAAAGAAAAATATACATATATATATTATACTAGAGTGTGTACTACAGAGTAGAATGGTGTTAGGTAGGGTCATGGCAAGTACAACTTTTTGTCCTCATAAAGTGAAGTTTGAGTTCTTTCATAAATTGTAAAGGGTGTGTTATGGAGTGTAAATGGGATGGGAGGTTATTCCATGCCTGGGATAGGGTGGATTTATAGAGTAATCTACCAATAGATTTTTTTTTTGTTTGGTAGATGTTGAGGAGTTGTTGGTTAGAGGTACAAAATGTGCGAGTTGGTGTATAGGTGGAAACCAAGGACAGGGCAGGTTGATGGTTTATACAGTATGGAGTGGATAATTTGAAACTGAGATAAAAGTTGTTGTGGGAGTTCTAGCCATTGTAGTGAGTTCAGTGAGAGGCAGTAACGTGAGTTGTGTGGGGAGTTTGTGATGAACCTTGCTATTTTGTGGTAAGTTTGTTGGGTTTGGCCAGGATAGTTGTTTCAATATTAGTTAGAATAGGGTGGCATAGAGAAGGGAGGGGAGAAGAAGAGCCTGTGATAGGGACAGTCTGGCATCGTAGGTCAGGAATCTACAGTGTCAGCAGAGCATAACTAGCTTTTGGTGAGTTTTCTTTATACTTTGTAGAATGTGTAGGTTAAATTTAAGTTCATCGTCAATGATGGCTCCTAGAAGTTTTTTGTGGGAGTCAAGTCATATTTTGGTGTTATTGGAGGATGAGATAAGAAGGTTAGGCTTTAGGTGAGAGGGTGTCCGGGGGAAGAATAACTGAAGCTCGGTTTTCTTAGGGTTTAGGATAAGTAGGTTTTTAGCTAGCCATCTTTCCACAGATAGAAAGGTGTCCTGGGTGAGCGTGTGAAGGTCAGAGATGTTGTTGGAAGAGCAGATGAGTGTTGAATCGTCAGCATATTGGACTAGTACTGATTGTTTGCAGGAGGTATATAGTTCATTTGTAAAGATGTTGAAGAGGAGGGGCCCCAAGATGGAGCATGAGGCACTCCAGTAGTTACAGGGAGGTAGGGTGAGCAAGAGGAGAGCCAACGAACAGATTGCTGTCTGTCAGACAGATAACTAGAGAAGAAGGTTAGGGTGGAGGGAGCTAGACTGAGGTTAGAAAGTTTAGTCAGAAGTAAAGGGTGAGAGACAGTGTCAAAGGATTTGAGAGGTCGAGGAAGAGGCTGGATACTTGGAGGTTTTTATCTCGAGTTTTGGCTATTGTGTGAGTAAATGACAGGAGAGCTGTAGAGGTACTGCGGTTAGGGTGGAAGCCATGTTGGGAGGGTGTGAGGAGGTTATGTTGGAGGAGATAATGAAGGAACTGAGAGTGTACACTTTTTTCCATGAGTTTGGAGAGAGGTGAGAGGATGGCAATTGGGCGAAAGTTTGATGGGTATGTAGTTTCCCCCTTTATGCAATGGGGTGGTGAAGAAGGATTTCCAAATATCTGGTACTGTAGATTCCTGGATAGATACTGGATAAGCAATAGATTCAGCAGCTAATTTGAGGAAAGTGGGTGGTAAGTTGTCAGAGGAGGGAGAGCGAGGCTTTAGCTTCAGAAGTAGTTATTTTATATATGAGGTTAGGAATAGTTTTAAGGAGAAAGATTACCGTTTAGAGGCTTGGGAGGGACATAGGTGGTGGTTGAGTTTTGGTTAGAGGGAGTAAGTTTTTGGACAGTTTCGATGAAGTGTCTATTGAGAAAGGTAGCAGTTTCTATTGGGTTATTGTTTGGGTAAAGAGACGGGTTTGATGGGGACCCTGGATTGAGGATTTTCTTTAAGGTGGACCAGAATTTCTGTGGATGTGTTTTACAGTTATTCTGGGGAGAGTTATAATAAGATTTTTTTGTCCTTACAGACGTATCTTTTGACAAGATTCTGAAGTTCTTTGTATCTGAGAAGAAGGGAAGATTGTTTAGTCTTAGTCCAGGTTTTACAAGTATTGTCACGGTTTTGCATCAGTGATTTAGTTTCCTTAGAGAGTCAGGGGCAAAGTTAGATTTGATTCTAATACGTCTTATAGGGGCAAGGGAGTTGAGAATATCAAGGAATATTCTATTAAATTTGTGAACAGCATCATTAAGAGGCAGGTGTTTAAGGATGGACCAGTTGATTAGAGAGGATAGAGTTGAATTGGGAAGTATTAAAGTTATTCAAGCTACGACAGTCTCTGTAAGAGTAGGGTTTGATTGCCTGTGAAGAGTGGTGTAGTATGCTAGTAGGGAGGTGGTCTGTCAGAGTTTGGTAAGGTAGTTGGATTGTGGTAAAGCTTGGGAGAATTAGTGAGAATCCAGTTGATGGTTGAAAAGGAAGAAGTGTTGTGTAGGTAAGTAAGGGATGATATCAGTTGGTGGAATCCATAGAGGTTGATGCAGGTCAGTGGGGAGTTAGTGGAAAGTTTAGAACAGTCTATGTTAACGTTGCCTAAGATGATAGTTTCACAGGGTATGTTGAAAGAGAAACCAGGAGAGGATGGATTCTAGGATTGGAATATTATTTCCAGGGGGAATATAACTGGAGACAGTGACAAATGTCTTATGGGGGTTTAGTTGGCAGGTGAGGATAATGAGTTCAGCTGGGTGGAAATCAGGAGTAGGTGTGGTGATGGTGGAGAGGTTAAGGCTGTTTGAATGGAAAATGGCAACACCACCACCCTTTTTGTTGAGTCTATCAGAGTGGTAGATGTAACCAGATGGTTTGTTAGTTGTGTGGTTTTAGCCAGGTTTCTGATAGGACTAGGATATGTCGGGTGTTTTGAGCTATCCAAGCATGTAGCTCAGTGATTGTTTGTGAGGCTATGTATATTCGGTGCATAGATACAAATGTGTTTGTACTGTGAGGTTTGATTGAAGGGAGGTTGAGCAGGGAGTGGGTGGTGGGATGATGTAGGGGTGGAGGGGCTGTTTGTGGCTGTAGGGTTAAAGGAATGGAAGGGTGGGCCTGGATTAGGATGAATGTCACCAGCAAGTTGTACGTTGCTGCGGACTGTGGTAGGGTGCATTACTGAGAAAATCTGGTGGTGGAGTTTAGGCCTGGGTTTATAGGAGGAGGGTAGATGTCAAGTATAATGAGCTTGTAACAGCAGTGAAAGGTGAGGTTGAAGAGAGATGGGGAGATTAAGATGGGGAGGGTAGGAGAGAAAGGTTTGATGGTAGATGTGGTAGGAGAGATTAGAAAAGGTTAGGAAAGGTCTACACGATAGCACGCTAGATTTGCAAGTAGATTTAGGATAGGTAAAGAGAGGAACAGAAGAAGCATTTTAAGTTAGGTTATGAGTATAAGAGAGATCATGATTTACAAACTGGTTGGGTGTGGAGGAACAAATAGAGGGAGGCAGTCTTCAATATTGGGTCCTGGGTACTGTTAGTTTCCAGCAGGGTAAGCCAGTGAACTTGTGAAGGGAATCGGACCTAACCAGATGATAGCCAGCTGCACACTAGGGGTACGTGTCCAGGGCAAGGGCCATGAAACAATTCTTCACTCTCAAGATACCCATTTCAATCAGGCCAGTAAGAGAAGCTGTGGGCAAGTGCTGGTCCATGATAAAGACAGGAATGATTCTGGGGACAGGTAAAAATAATTGCTTGTAGTTCAGTTTAAGAATAATGGTTGGGAGGACTTGTTACTGAGTATTTAAAGTTCAAGGCAAAACATCTAGCTGGGAGACCACCTTCTGCCACCAGTAAGAACTAGTAAACTATAGTGTAAAAAAAACCTCACTAATTTAATACTAAAATCAGTGCAAGCAGTATCTGTACACTCAATACTAAACAATATTATCAATGGTATTTTTAGCCTAGTCAGTAGTTTTAAGGGGAGGGACTTTGCAAAATGATACTTGTGTACTTATTGTCAGCAGCCAAAATATAGGGAGAGGGAGGGAATTATGTTGTCAAATTATCATAAGGAGCAAGCAACAATAGATAGGAGGGAAAAACAATTAGACCCTTAGCTCTGAGACGACGTGCCTGGAACGGCCGCAATGCAAAGACAAGTCCTGAACTAACTTGAAATACACTTGGGGATATAAGAATGAACTAGGGCTTAATAACAGACCACCTAAAACAGCAAAAATGCAGTGCAGCTATGTACTGGAGTAATTAATACAAGCTTAAGGATCTTAGCTAAAGCAGATACGCACTGTTAAAACACATTTAAAATCAGATTTTAGAGTGTCAAAATAATTTTTATCTATTGTATTTCAATGGGTAAGCATTATTCCAGTAGTATATCTACCTATCAAATCACTTGTTTTCAGGTTTAGAAAACCAACAACAGGTGCGTATTCTTTTCTAATTGTATCTGACATTATTACATCATCTTTACTGCACCGCTAACCACTTCCAGTCTTTATAGTATGACTTTCATATAATCTGTATCACTTTTTATAACTTATCAAATGCTTATTTAGCATTCCTGTCTCAACCTCTTCAGTCTACTCCTTAAAAATGCTGTGCAACTGTTTT
The DNA here is from genome assembly GCF_019279795.1 of Protopterus annectens. Lineage (NCBI taxonomy): Eukaryota > Metazoa > Chordata > Ceratodontiformes > Protopteridae > Protopterus > Protopterus annectens. The sequence goes on along the minus strand of NC_056743.1, from coordinate 497,043,620 downwards.
TCACAATATATGTAATACCATTTCATGTTTGTTGCCTTCAATGACTGTATAGTATTAAATTGTAATGTTTCAAAGAGCTTTGTTAGTTTAGTATTTACTAAAGCAACTATTACATTACTAAATATTTGTTACAGTTAACATACACATTACAACTTTTATATACTGAGTCTGTTACTGGAGCTTTCTCCCAAGGCCTCCACTGACAATGGGTATTTCCCCAGTCAAGAAAAGCACATAAACATTAGACATTAGTCCAAATTAAAAGGCTATCCATGGGATTTAATAATGCCTACATTAAGTGAGTGAACAGACAACCCAGACATAACTCATACCTTCATCCTCCTAATTTTAGTTTGCCTACTAATATTCTTGCAGCCTTAAATATTGACAGGATTCATAATGGTTACTACAAAGTGTAGACTACATATACACTTAGTGTAATCTGTCTGAGTGACTAGAAAGCACAAAAAAAGTGAGAATATTGAATACATATTGTGTAATACACTTAAGTAAGCTTTGTCATTCAGACCATTCAGCAAAAAAAGTGCACAGCTTAATGAAATTTTTCTCCTAGCTTTTGTAAAACATAAGCATATACAGAGAAAGGAACACAAAGACAATGCACAAAACAATAACAGAGTCCAAACATCCAAGGGCACAAAAAGCTTCCTCAACCATGCTTGATTGTGATACAGTGAATACGTCATTTTCACTTCCACCATCACATCACCAGTGCCAGCAACAAATTCAAGTCCCAGTCCATTTCCCTCTGCCATTCATCATAACTATCGCTACATGAAGGCCTGAATGGCCATATTCAGACCAACAATTCAACTCTCAACTTCACCATTCCCACCTCCGCTGGCATTAACTCCAACACAAACAAACAAAACAGACCAGTCTGTTTGACCCAACAAAATTCAAATCTTGGTCTTTGTCTCTGATCAGCAGACAAAAATTGGTGCTTCACCATCCACACTCTGCTATCCTCCTGCCGAGGCCCAAACTACCATGACCAAGCCAAGGCAATCTGAAATTTGATCCTCCGTCATCTGCACTTGGCACTCAGCAATTCTCCTCCCAAGGCCCGAAACTGCCATGACCCAGCCAATGATTCAAAAAACAAAGTAAGGCAATCTGAGCTGACTTACCTGGACACCACAGCTGCATCTAACCGCACACCTGACCAGACAAAACTGACTCAGTCAACAGAGTAACAAAAATTTTACACTAACATAAAACACACATCGGGAGAAGGAATAGCCGCTGCCACACGCACAAGGCACTGACATTTTGACACTTACACTTAGTGTAGGCTTTATTGAATCTGGCCTTATGTTTATAAACCAGTTTTAAATATCCAAATTGTATTTAGTGATTAAATAATCTATGTTAAGCACTTTAATCTCTTACCATTTGATTCCAAAAATCTATTTACTTTTTAGCTCACATTTTTTTAATAATCAGTCTGCCTATACATTTTGGTGTAAATGCTATAGGGAATAATGTGGAATACCACCTCAGGGCATTGATATATAACATTTGTATATGTTTTAACATGTTTATGTAAGTAGAAACGGTTGGACTCTCAGTATTGTTAATTTCTTTAACAGCAACTTTGTACTATTATTTAAGATTTATAAATGGTGCATAGCAGTTTTTATTTTCTTTAACCAAAAGGTTTCATGCAGTTCTTTCTAGTTCACTGAATAATCAGAATTTAGCCATATAGCTTCAGTTATTAAAACTGCTTTGGCATATGTTTGGAAAATGTTGGCATAGGATTTTCTAATGTGCACTGCCTTGCATAATCTCCAAATGCTATTGCAGCTTTGCTGAGATACCATAAGAGCTTTAAGCAAATATTGTTAAATTATGTAGTGTGTCCTTTCGAAAGAAATAAAGATGAATGTATAATGCATAGTATTTTGGGTAAAATAAACATTTTGATTAAAATTAACTTGTCTATAAACAATAATTAATTCCATTTATTTATTATTTTAGCATTCTCTATTTTTATAATTTATTGTTCCTATTTCTTTACATGTGCATGTAATAATATCCCCTGAAATTTTAATCTATTAGTTATTCCATTTAAATTGCTATTAGTTTTCATCAAATTTAACTTCTGTGTAAATTAAAATGGTGTTGATTTTATCATCATTTCAAAATATGTTAAATAAGTGTGTATGTTGGTTAGTGAATAATTATATATTTGTAACAGAATATTCTTGGCAAGTAACTGAATTTAGAAGCATGTTGATAATTCATTTTAAATTCTAATGTATAATCGTTTTTTATGTAATTAGGCTCAAGTCTCCTAGTCTTCACATTAAAGTGCCATGAAATCTTTGATATTCCATGGACTATAGTTGGCTCAGACAAAACTCTCAAAGTACTAAATCATAGGAAAGTAGCATCACTTCATACTTGTCAGGTATTTACATTCATAGTCATGAAGATAGACTCTACAGCATTATGAACTTCCTAAAATTAAAAAAAAAAAAAAAATATATATATATATGATAGATGTCTAGGCATTCAGATTAGAGAAGTCATGATGAACTTGTGCAGTAACTAAGCACTGTAGTCTGTCCCCTGACTGAGTACTACTCACTTTGTAGGAGTTGGTCTACAGTGATGATTGTAACGTTTTCATAATGGAGCTGTCACTTATGGTAACCTCCTCAAATATTGCTGTATCTTTCCAGGCAACCTTACTATTTAACATAATCTCTTCTTTTCCTATCTGAACAAATTATGCTGTTTGTCAAGATATCTTGGACAGACACAGTAAGTCATTGTAGACATGACTGATGACCTTCACTGGTATGTGCCTTGCTTCTGGTATGCCCACTTCCCTTGTGCGGATAGTGTTACTAGCAGAATTTAAAACAGACATGTTTTTCATGCTGCCAGGTCAGACTGCTCCCCTCCCATGTATTTTATTGGTCATTGTTGATCTTGAATACATTCTCCAATACCACAATGAGTTTTGGGTCCATGTAGGTATCTTCTGCAGATGACGGTCTTACCTTAAAATGACTTCTGCCTGAGTCAAGAGTGCAAATCCTTGTGTGTTGTGTTGTGCCAGTGTTATCCTTACATGTACCCTGGCAAACAGATGTTGAAACAATGGAATGTAAATCTAAGCTGATAAGCTATGCAGAAATGCAGGTAAATTATTAACCAGAAGAATGCAGAGCATATTATGCAGCATATGTGACAAAAAACAACCCATATGACTGTAGTAACAAAATGCTTATCCATGGGGTTCATTAAATGCTCACTCTCCAGAGGCTACTCTTCACCAGTGTCCTCCAGCAGAGCTGCAGTTTTTTTGTTTGAATACCCCACTAGACAGGAGTTTGAGGTTTCTGTAAGGGCAGGGTTAACACTGATTCATCACCACATCATGGAAGACCTCTATGAGATAACTTGCTGAATGGACACCTGATTATGTACTTACATACACATTTGCTGTACCTCCTTGGCTGTTTGAATGGCTGTTGTAGTGGTTTCTGGAATACATTTGTCTACTGTACACAAACCCACAAATAACTGCAGGTAAGACTTAATTATTTGCCTTACTAGCCCTGATAGTAGCTTTTAGTTCCATACTGACATTCTTGATATAATTTTAATATGAGGAATTTTAGAAATCTTCCGTGAATTAAAATGTTTTTTTTTTTCTATTAGAGTATATTTAAGCCAAACCCCCAGAGAGTTGTGGAATATTCTGAGACAGTTTCAAGACTTTTTGGAAAATAAAATTAATGAAAAGAAAACAAAGGCTATATCTGTAAACTATATACCCACACATGAATTTATATGCCTATATTTATGGGGACATGATAAAATTAAGCATTTAAGTGTGTGGGTTAGAAAGGATTCTGTTATGGCAGCTATGGATATGTGGGAAGAGAGTAATTAAAAGATGATACAAAAATTTAGAAACTAGATGCTCTTGTTCATGGGTATGGATATCAAGATACTAGCATTGAAAATGTTTTTAGTTCCTTAGGTTTTATATACAGGTCAGGCATATTTTTATCAGCTGGAGGAGGACAAGAGGACAGTAGTAAAGAGTTGAAGGATTTTATTCAGGAGGGGAAGAGGGCAAGGATCAAGTGGGATAAGCTGATCCTTCTGTGACACCCCTCATCTGGGCCAGTAATCAAGGAGGCTCAATCCTTACACTGGCACAGGTGATGGATGTTCACTTGGAACAGAAATAAATATGCACAGTATTTTCAGATTTTTCAGATGCAGCTGTCTGCACCATGCACAATATCCCTTAAGAGCACACTGGGAACACACTCTGGTACTGGGGCTGGGTTCCCCTCTCTCTCCAGGCCCTAAAATAAGACTCCCCACTGACAAAGCTGTAGAGTTGAAGCCTCAGCCAAGTGTTCCACATCCTCCACCACCCTCTCTGTAAAACCAGTGATCTGTGTCCCTGTTCCAAGTAGCTAACACGCACACTTTTTGAGATTTGATTTTCACACAAAACACATATACACACACACCCACACCTGAGAAAGGCTGGGACAGATTTACTAGCTCTGCTACCTTTGCTCAGACTATAAGGTAGGTACTGTCACCAGAACACTCCACCAGCTACTCTAAGGTTCTTACAAGGGCACCCAATTATACTGGGTAGAATTAATACCAATACAAATAGTAGTGTCTGACCAATGCAGCAATGATTTCAGCAGCAGCCACAGTGTCGCCCAATAAATATAGGAAGTTTCAAAGATTAGAATATTCTCTAAAAAGCCAGTCACAATGAAAAAGTTTAAATATATTTATAATAAAATAACATGAAAATACTAAATATCTATTTACACTAAACACCACAGTTTCAATCACAGGAAATATTAAAAATAACACAGATGGATAGATTCACACAGATACAGAAAAACACTACTTGACTAATCTCACTATATTTTCCTGACTGATCTAAAGAATTACTATTCCCTGGTTACTTACTTAAGCAAGTCAAAATGAAGTAGGTGAGTGGTCTTTTCAGGTTTCAAAAACAGACTGCCCTGGGACTTCTGTCTCATCCAGTATTAAAACATCATTTCAGTGCCGAGTTACAGAATGACATCACATCAGACCTCTCAACTGTCCCGAATTACTTGTTTTTTATCGAGTTTTGGGGGTCCAGATAATGGGGTGCCATGATTCCCGAGTGGCACCCCTTCAATTCCGATTTATTCGTGCTTTTTTTTATTTTTTAAATTTTCGTGCTTCGTGAGCTGACATCATCACGTGTGCGATGTCAGCTCCACCAGCCTGTCGGACTTCAGCTCGCACTCGTACTTATCATGTACCACATATTTCCGGCTCTGGTTCAAATGCTTTTGCGAGCGGCAATCACCAGAGCCAGAAATGTTTTCGCTGGCTGGATGATGGATCTATTTAGTTAGCAAAGAAGAGCCGGAAAGGATTTTGCTGGCTGGATCTATTTAATTAGCAGAGAAGACGCTCGAGGAAAGGAGTTTAAAGACACTGGCTGGATTATTTATTTAGAAGATGTTCGCGAGCTGGGATTTTATTTAGAAGAAGACGGACGCTCGCTGGATGTAATTAGAGGTAAGGTGTGTGTGTGTGCACATATGCATATATGGGATGAGTCTGTGTATGTTTGAGTATGTACAGAGAATTGCTAGCTGCCAGATGTCACACATACACATACACACACATACACACATTCTTGGGGGCCGGTGGGGAGGCGTATAACAAAGTGGGATTAGTGAAAGCAGGTTTTCTGATTTAAGGCTACATTCAGTAAGATGTAGAAAACTCTTCTGATTTGAAAAATAATTTAAAATGTGTGTGTCTGTCTATCTTGGTGTTTGGGCGACACAAATCTTGAAGGGAAATGGAGGATTACTCTTCCAAGCTACAGTATTTGAAATTTCGTAGTTTAAACTTTAGCTTTTTTAGAAACAAGCTCTGCTTGACCTTTAAAGCATTTGACAATGATCTAGTAAGAGTTATTTTTGGGTTACATATGTATATTAACCTCAAAATGTACAGGCAAATTAATTCTGTATTTGTTGGACCAAATGGGAAAGCATGTAAAAGAAGGAAGTTTTATTACAGAGATTTTTTTTTTTTGGGAATAAATTACAATTTGGCATATGCTGTAAGGATATCAACATTCTCTGGGCTATTTAAAGATAATCTATTTTTGGGTAGAGTGCCATGTATATTAAACTAAAGTTTTTGAGTAGATGTTCAATGTTGGCAAATAGGCCTTAATACAAGTTACTGCATACAGATGAACATGTTGCAGGCATGGGGAGCATGGGTTCTGTCTCAGAAAAATACAGATTTGTACTGAGTTGTGAAAGGAGTAGTCTACTGAGAAGTTCAGGTGTTTGAAAGGAGAACATAAGTTGGCCTAGCAAGTACCACTCCCTGTACTTGATGTACGTTATGGTAGGTGACTTTGGTTGTGGTGTGGGTTATAATGCTGTTTCAATGAATGTGAGTTTCAAGGGCAGAGAAGTTTTAATGCCAAGTCTATTTTCATTGTGAGACAGTATTGCTTTGTTTAACAACCAGATGTTTATTAGTGTTTGCATTGTGCTATAAAATGTAAAAATAAAATCCATGTAATCATTTTAGAAGTAAAGCAGTATGCACACACTAGTGTTTATGGTAAATGGCGTGAAATAGCCAGGTAATGGAACATTGGAATGGCTGCAGGGGAACTCTGGTGCTATATTTTGGTTTTCTGTTCTTCATTTTACGTTTGAGTTGGTATCCCACAATTCCATTGGAGTGGGTGGGGTTACGCAATTGTGTATGCAAATTAGATGTTAATCATCATACAGATTTGTACCTATTTTTCATGGGCCTTGTCCACATTTTTGATGTTTTCAGGATGAGAGGTATGTATCATATACATCTGGTCACCTGACTTTGGTTCCCACACTAACCCCTTTTACTAGAAACTAAACCAGAATCTAGCACCTATGTGTCATAATACACACATGAAGCTTTGCTAAGATGTGTTATAGCATCAGGAAAATATAAAACTATTGCAAAACATCCACCTTTCCAGGGTAGCAATTACTTCAACCTTAATGACAATGCAGTAGGATTCCTGGTTTTCACAGAAATTATATCTCTGGCTGCAATTAGAACTGTAAGATACAATCTTTATGGCTCAAACCAGGTGATTTTAATTTTAAGTTTCCTAGCTAACTGCTAGCTAATTTCCACAGGTAGGATGTTCTCACAGCAATTTCACACTAGTCTCGCAGCATTTCATTAAGTCACAATTATATATTTATATATAAATTATATACAATTACAACCAGGTGATTTTAATTTTAGACTATTTTTCAAAGTTAGCTGGACTGAGATTAACTTCTTGTCTTTCAGGATCCTCTGTTACTATATATTCATTTCAACAGGTACAATACAGTCTGACATGCAGGTGCAATTCTTTATGTCCAGCAGGGTCCACTGTTAGTACAAGTTTAACACAAGCAGATTTACAGATACATTTTTAGCACAAACACCTGTACAAATCAGTCTGATATACAAATGAAATACCATTTGTATGTAATTGTATACAATTATATATAAATATATAAGTATTTAACACAGTGGAGACCTGGTTCTTAAAAACGTTGCCTCCTCCTGAATCCCAGCAAAACAAAGCTCCTCCTCTTTACACCTACTCGCAAGTTCTCCCCCATCGATTTCTCAGTTATATCTAACAATGGCACCCTCATATCCCCTGACTCTACCACCAAACTCCTAGGAATTACAATTGACAACAACCTCAACTTTGACACCCATATTAATAACACTTTAAAAACAGTGAACAGTAAAATGGGGTCCCTATACAGAATTAAACCCTTCCTTATACCAGCAGCTAGATCTACCATTGCCCACTCCCATCTTATCTCTACACTTCTCTATGCCTCTACTATATATACTAACCTGTCAAAAAATAATCTCAAATTGGCCAACTCCTATAATCACATTGCCAGATTTGCCACTGGTAATCCCTTCCAAACCCATCACTGTCAGAACCTAAAGCAGCTAGGCTAGCTTGAACTGCAAAACCTACTACAACTTTCACAACTTACCATAGCCCACAAAATCCTAAATCAACCAAACAACATCCCTATACTTTCAAACCTCATTATCCCCTATAAAAATCTTAATTAATTACGATCTTCTAATAAACTACTAGTGAGCATAAGTAAGTCCAACAACTTGGCAGGAGACTCACTGTTCTCTAACACAGCTGGTAAAAACTGGAACCTACTACCTGATGAACTTGTATCACTTCCTTCCTTGCCCCTCTTTAAACAAAAACTCAGTAGATACCTTAAATCACACTGGTTATGCCCTTGCAGCAATCCTGACTAATCCCTTCAAATTTATTTTTAGTAATATCTTTTAAATTCTACTTTGTATACCAATTAATTGTTGCCTACTACCAGTGAAAGCAGGAATTGTAACCAAGAGATACTTTTAATTTTAATTCCTCTTGGTACATCAAGCATGATTTCTGTACCTTACCTTATGTATCATACTGATTTCTGTACCTTACCTTATGTATCATACTGCATATGACTATGTTTAACTATGTCTCAACTTTTTGTTATTGATACTTTTGTTATGTATAGCTTGTTAGTATAATCTTGATTGTATATGTCACTGTTACTTTATGTATGTTATTACTGCGTTTTTTATCACTTGGAGCTTTTCTCCCCGGGCCTCTACTGAAAATGGACATATATCCAGCTAGACTAGCCCGGTCAACAAATGTAAAATAAATATAGCTAAAGTCCTTGTGTGACTTCATTGTTGCTATGGAAACTGGTCATAAACCAGCTAGCCCTACACCTATCACAACAGTGAGTTTGTCTCAATACCTTCACATCTGTTTCTTAAATTGCATCCCAAATGGGCCTTAAAAAGTTTCCATGACGATTGCTTTCTGATGCCATTTCATCCTCGTCTGTTATCTTAGGAGAAGTTGCCATTCTATCTGTGAACTAGTCCTTCACTCTGTCCTTTAACGTGGACAAACAAGTTTTTGCTAGGTAACATATACATTGTACATCAATATGCCAGCAACAGAAAAAAACAGCAGCATACAAAGAGGAACACATTTTGCTTGCTTCAGCCTATCATAAGCACATTTCACAAACATTCACTTTTAGACGAGCATCATGTCTGGCTTCACACAAGGCACCTTTCATTTCTTTTTTTATGAGTAAAAGTATTAGCATCATGATGTTCATCATCCCCACTGCTGCAGCAGCCCTTAGGGTATGTGGGTTGTTTCCAAAATAGGAAACAACCAGCCAGCTTCAAAAAGCTCTGCCCCCCCCAGGCCCCTTCACTCTGACTGTTGATTTTGGTTACCCACCATTTTGATTCTGTCAGTGTGCATGTGCAACTGCTTGAGCAGCACTGACAGTGACATTATTTTCTACTTTTATGTTTTATAACCTAAGTTTGCGAAAACTCAATAATGGCATGCCTTTTGATTGATTCACTCCAGCCTGTTTACAGCTTTTAGTGCTTCTTCCCCAGAGTGGATCTTCTCCCAAAGAACCTAGAAAGAAAAATCACTTACCAAGGAGTCTTTGTAATGTCAAGGACTCAGTCTATTCCTTAGCTGACAGTGGGTGAAACTGCAGTGGCCATTGGCTGTTCATCAGACCACTCACTTTAATCTCCAGCTTACTCTGCTGTAGTCCATCCCACCAGTGTGAACCAAGGGTCAGCCACATTCTCTTCAGCTTTTCCATTCTCATATGAGCCTGGGAGAACCATCTTCTCGGGGTCTGGGAGACACTCCAAGAGATTCTTCTTGGGGTAAATGGGACAAAAAGAACATTACCTTAGGTAGATGTCCGTCCTTAACTCATTCACTCCAATGGAGCTCAGGAAGTTTGCACTGTAACTTCCAATGGGCGGAGCCTAAGCCTTTTGACAGAATCAAATTATGTCCTCGCATTTCAAACTAATGTTCATACCTCTGGAACCATAGGGATTATGAAAGCAGTATCAATGGCAAATTCTTCAGCACAAACTATTTTTATAGTGGTTGTATTCTTTAGGTTCTAGATCTTAAACTGAATTTTATAAGTTCCAGTAAACACAGTAACTATTATGTTTGTAATATTTTGTAAACAAATTATATTTCAGCAACCACTCGAGTTGCACACATGCTGTCAGCAGCATTTTGTTCATCTAACTGAGAGCTTTCATATGAGGCTAAGAAATTTTGTCTAAGCTGTTTGGTTGTTGAGATATTTAAACAAATGTGAAAAATATATCTGTATAAATTAATATCATAAAAACAACAGTTAATATCTCTTTATCTGCACTAGATAGACGTCAAATATTAATGCACTTGAGTTTGCCACTGTGTAAGTTTTAAGATGAAATCTTTTAAAACCTTGTCCATAGCATGGTTTTGGAATTATTGATGCAAATATTTGATGCCTACAGGTGTCAGTAGGAGTTAACTGCAGATGCACCTGAAGGCATCACTCGGATGTAATGAGTTAAGTCAGCCCTCTTCTGCTGGAACTCATATTAAGAAAAAAAAAAGTTAAACATTGTTCTTCTGACAAACGTATTACTATTAAAAAAGAGGAGTTCCTTAACTTCGCTAAACGAGCATTACAGGCAGTAAATCTAGTACACAGAAGCCTTTACAGATGAGCATTTACTGCCAAATTATTCTTGAGAAGACAGGATCCTGCAGATTTCCAAGACAAACTCTTGTACTGTGAAAGAAAACTAATTCTTATCCTCTTTTGGAGGAACTTTCATTTATCAGACCACTGCCAGGATGGATAAGGTATTTTTAAGGGAACAAATAATTGCCCCCCCCCCTTGAACTGAGGAGGTATTATGGTATGTTATAAAGGATGTACCTCATTCCTTTCCCATCAGTGTTACATTGTCAGTCCTGGTATTATGGTATGTTATAAAGGATGTACCTCATTCCTTTTCCATCAGTGTTACATTGTCAGTCCTGGTATTATGGTATGTTATAAAGGATGTACCTCATTCCTTTCCCATCAGTGTTACATTGTCAGTCCTGGTATTATGGTATGTTATAAAGGATGTACCTCATTCCTTTTCCATCAGTGTTACATTGTCAGTCCTGGTATTATGGTATGTTATAAAGGATGTACCTCATTCCTTTCCCATCAGTGTTACATTGTCAGTCCTGGTATTATGGTATGTTATAAAGGATGTACCTCATTCCTTTCCCATCAGTGTTACATTGTCAGTCCTGATATTATGGTATGTTATAAAGGATGTACCTCATTCCTTTCCCATCAGTGTTACATTGTCAGTCCTGGTATTATGCGTTGTATGCTGTCTGCAATTAACTTCATACCCAGCCATCAGTCCCCAAATATAAGATAAGCTCCGTAAGGTACCTCAGGCCAGTAAAATTTCTATAATGTCACCTTAGGTCAGACCCTGCTGCCATTTCCACTGTCTCATTTCGGCAGCAGACTGATACTAAACACCAACCTTCTTCTGATAATGAGGGAAAAGATTAGACCATACAGAATACAGAATGTTTTCTCCCAGTTTAGCCTTCAGAATTACCAAGCATTAGTGCTACATCATATGAATGGTTTGAGGGAAATGGTTTTCAGTCTTCCTACAGATGAAAGCTGTTTTCTGAACCAAAATGTCTTTACCCTTTCTTGGGTATGTAAACATGCTTTGTATGATTGTGCAGATACTGTGTCTATCACCACTGCTACAGTGTTCAAAAGATCTGATTGGTTATGCAACCAGAAGTTTTCAGATGAGGTAAAGTCTGAAACCTTGAATTCAGCTTCAGATAAGGAGTTATTGTTTGCATCTTCTGTTACCCAAGCTATTAAACAATATGATGAAACAGTGAAACTCAGGGTAGTTTCTAAGATAGCTCATGTACTGCAATACGAATCGTATAGGCCTCCCTCTTACACTAAAGCAAAAAAGTGAGAGACCAACAGTACAACCTTTCTGGGAAGAACCTTTTTAAGTGTAAAATTTGTAAGGGCACCATCTTGTTTTCTTGTATATAATTTTATGTTTTGTGTGTTGGAGTTTTTTTCTCCAAGAAGCAGGCCAAAAGCTACAAACTCATATCCATCTTTAAAGCCAGTTCAACATCACCTATGCCCCATTATGACGTTAATGTTTTTTATTGGCTATTTTGTTTTTTTAAATGAATGAGATTATATTATGTGTTATCTGATGAAGGGTGTTCTACTGAAAGTGGTAATCATTTCTAACATTAAATGGTGGTTTTAACCTATGCACAGCATGTTGATCCTTGTTGGCTCATTTTCATTTATCCTTCATTCCTCTACAAGAAACCTTGAAGGAAAAATGCACTTTTGCATCATTCAAGGATGCACCCTAAACATGTCTTCAAGAATATAACTAAGGGCCAGTATTTGAGGATGCCTAGACTCCACACTGAAAATACTGAATATAATGGAGGTATGGCTAAAGCGAGTGAAGACCTGACTCAGAGAGGTTATAGTCAGCATGATTTACATAAACCTTTACTAGAAGTTAATGAGATGATACAAACAAAAGGGAAACCATTTTTTCACAGGACTATTTATGACCAACATCAGCATAGGATATCTGAATCTACACAGAAAAGTATACTTGGGTAACCTCTGACCTATAGTAATAACATCCACCAAGTATGTGATATTCTGAATAAGTTTTAGTCGATAAGAAGCATTACAGGCGATAGACCTAGTTATACTTTTAAAAATAATTTGTCCCTTAAAAGGCAGCTTTGTTACACTACTACATATGTGGCTCATGTGACTTCAGATAGATGTGGCACTTTTCCCTGCAGGCATTGCAGGGCATGTACTCTTATATCAAGAGATAGTACCTTTATGCATCCTTCCATTAGTTTTTGAATTTTTCCCAAGTTCTATGCTGACTGTAGGTCAAGGTATTTAGTCTATTTGGCAAAGTGCAGAGCTTGCTCTTCCTTTTATATAGGAAAAAAAACACTAGGATGCTTAAAGAGCATATCCTTCAACATCAAGGTGACATTAGGAATAATAATTTACTCAATGCTTTGGCTAAGCATGTATCTTTACACTCGAACCATGCATTTGAGTTTATGGTGTTACAACTTATACCAGCAGCTAAGAGGGGAGCTGACTACAATAATAGGGGTGAACCTGCTGAAACCAAATGGATAATAAGAATGCAAGCGGATGAACCAACAGGGATTAATGGCTCTGTGCCTTTAAAGCCAGTGTTGAAGAAACGTAGATCTCATCAATAATTAATAGAAGGTTTTTATTGGTTTGTCTTAATTGTTCTTAGGATATTTTAACTTGGCTTTTTGAATTGTACTTTGGATCTGATGAAACACGCATTGTGTGAAAGTGTTTATCCAGTTTTTCTTCTTTTTTAATAAATTTTGTATGCTTACAGCTGTGGTGGTCGCCTGGAGATTTTATTTTTCATTAATATTACCTTCTCATTTGAGCGACTTTTGGCTGCTGTTGGTGATTTTTCTTATTTGCTTGATCAATAAATAAATCATTAATCTGTCTATGAATCCTCCTATATGCCCCATTCATCTCATTTAATGAAACCTCCTCATGCATGTCAGTCCCTAGGATTTTCAAAGTCCTATTATAAATCCTCTATTCTCATAATTACAGCCCCACCCCCCCTTATCAGGTTTCATAATCCTGATTTGTTGGCATTTCAAAAAATCCAAGATCTCCCTCTCTTCCTTATTCAAATTTTGTTGAATAGAATGCTTCCTGTTAGTATTAAAAATAAATTCTTTAATATCCAGGTAACATACCTTCTTGAAAGTGACCAGAGTGACATGCAGGGGGGGGCTGTAGGTACTAGGGACACTAAATTCCTGATTGTCCCCATTATTGCCATCAAATAACAACCTAAAATGTATTTTCTTTAAAAACAATTTAAATCTGTAAGGATGGTTGGAATATATGGGTGGTATGTGGGTACAAAAGTCATCCCTCTAGATAACACATTTGCAATACTTGTATCCATATTAACACCTGAATAATTAAAAACCTTAAAATCCCCTTTATCATTTAAAACAATAGTTACATTCTCATTTCTAACCTCTGATGTTATGTTATTGCCTGTTTCACTATATATAACCTCCCCTTCCCTGATAAACATTCTGGGGTTGGTCTCCATATTTATTTATTTTATTTTATTTTATTTTACATTTGTTGACCGGAATAGTCCGACTGGATGCATGTCCATTTTCAGCAGAGGCCCGTGGAGAAAAGCTCCAAGGGTAAGCAGATACAGCATTACATAATACCAGCATTACATATTACAAACAGACTATTTACAGAGATTACATAAATAAGCAAGTTAAACAAGTTTCACAGGTTACAGCTAATCCTGAGCACAAGTCAGGATTAAATTAAATTATACAGTAAACTGGTTAACAGATTTTTACACATTCTAGAGAGAGTTAGCCAGGCTTGATACATTGACATAGCCAGGTAAGTGACAAATGTTGTTTGAGTCTAGTTTTAAATTGACCTAAGGTGGAAAGTAAGGTAATATCAGCTGGAAGAGAGTTCCAAGATCTACTTAGAGTTTGCAAAGACAGAGTCACCGGATGTGTTATTAATTTTGCTAGTCTGAATTAGTAGTTAGTTAGAGGATCGAAGCGGTCTAGGATTGTTACAGGGGGTGATAATATTTTTAAGTGCAGGAGTATTAAACGGATTATAGAGGATTTTATAGGCCATAATCAGTTGGTTATACTGGATTATGCTGGGTAGTTCAAGCCACCCAAGCTGATTTAGATTGATGTAATGATGTGTCCTAAAAGGCAGCCCAGTGGCAAACCTGGCAATGTGGTTGTAGCAAATTGAGAGTTTGTTAAGGACAGTCTTGTTTAAATTCGAGAGTAGAGGGGATGCATACAGAAGGGTTGAAAGAAGGTGAGAGCGAGCTATGGCAATTTTAGCTGGAGGGGTTAGGAAGGCTTTTATTCTGTAAAGTGACCCTAGTTTTTTATTGATGGTTTTGATAGTCTGGTTAACATGTAGGTCAAATTTTAGATTATTGTCTATGATGACACCTAATAGTTTTGTAGATGTGTCAGAGGAGATTACTGTGCCATCATTTGATTTTATGGTAAAGGTGAAAGCGGTAGACCTACCTGTTGGCGAAAATAACAGCATTTTAGTTTTTTTGGGATTTAGGATCAGATGATGTTCAGAAAGCCAGTTTTCTATTGTATTAAAGGTGGTCTGGGTAGCTGATCATAACTCTACTGGAGATGTGGCTGAGCAAATCAGAGTAGAGTCATCAGCATATTGGATACAGCTGACTTTTGGGATGACAGTATAAAGGTCATTAATGAAGATGGAGAACAGCAAGGGCCTTAGTATAGAGCCTTGTGGTACTCGAAGGGTGTTAGGTAGAAGGTTAGAGAGTTTGTTCTGCCAGAGGACAGCCTGCTGTCGACCATCCAGGTAGGCCTCTGCTGGTTCAACCCCGAGGTTACCTGAAAATTCTGTCCCTGCCACTGCTGTTGAAATCCATTGCTCCTTCCATTCCTCCTAATCCTAATTTGTTTATATTCTATATAAGTACATTTCTAGTTCTATGTGAGTGAAATACTACTGTCTTTTTAAAAATGTTAGTGGAATCTGTTGGGGGGGATTACTTGAATGGTTTAACACATAGCTATTTAAGTTTGGCTTTGTAGTGTTTTTTTATTCTGATGAAGTCGTGATTGGATGACCAAAGTGCTTAATGGTGTGTTTTAATATTTAAAATAAATGTGGATTTTTGACAGTCTGTTGCCCTTTATGTTTTTGGAAATAAATAAAATAAACATATCAAATCCCCTTTACATGGAAAAATCTTTAATAAAATGAAAATAACAGACTACATGATGTCTAAAAACCATTATGATAGATACTATTGTCCCAACAAACCTATAATAAAATAAAATGTCCCATTTCTCTACCTCTTAACTGGCGAGAAACGTAACAAAAAAAAATAATCCAAGTAAAAACATGGGTCTTGGGATGATCTTCAAGAAAAACAAGTATTTTTGGCTTTTTCCAGAATTCTTAAATAAGTTGAGAGGTAAATGCCACATCCCCATTCTGTATTATTTTCACTCTTCGGTCAGTGGACGCAGATTTGCTTGCTTATTTCAGTCAGTTTTAGTCGGTGTAATATTCAGTTCCAACTTTTCATTTGTTGCTGGCAGTATGCATTGACACATCATAGTGGACCTCTATAAGACTCTTAAGCTTGCTCATCCAAACTGTAAAAGCTTCACTAACAAAACTGTCTTGCTAGAAGCCAGAATTTTAATATTTTCAGTCATCCATGTGCAATAACTGCCTCAGAAAGCATTTTAGATGTGTGAAGATGGTGCATTCAAAGTGTATATTAGGCTAATGACCACTAGGGCCTTATTAAGACTAGCTATGCATCCCAAATCTTTAACAAGTTCTGGTAACCTTAATACGTGTAAGCACGGGCTTGGGAGATGAAACATTTACAAGCATTGACCTAGGACATTAACTATTTACTGTCTGCCTCTGTCCATTAGAGACAGGTGCCAAACAAAGGATGATTTTCATGTTCCACATTCAATTGTCCAAGTTGGTTTTGAAGTTGGTTAGGGAGGAACTCTGCTTCACATGGATGGGGAGGCCTGTTCTAGAGAATGAGGAGTCTCTGGGATACATACCTGCCTCTTCAGCTGGTCTTATTTATACCAGAGACAAGTTTTAAGTCTTTAGAATGGGAAATTCTAGTGCTGTTTGTTTTGTAGCTATGCAGGAGGTCCATCAGAGTGGGGTCTGACAATCCCTTGTATTCCAGGCATAGGTCTCCCATCAACAGCCTGTAGGATATATAATATAGGAATAGGGCTTTGTATATGAAAGAATTATTTCAACAGTATTTTTCTCCCTATACAAATTACTGTCTTCACATATCTGAAATATTATTTTCTGTGGCAGTTATTGCATCTGGATGACTGAAAACACTGAAATGCTTATTTATAGTACATCTTGGCAAAACTATAATGAAACTCAACATAATGCAAATTTTTACTCCTGAAGTAATTTTCACAAAACTCTAATTCAGTCCCTACTTCCACTCCGGTGTTTGCTGATATTTTTTTTCTTCCCAAATTCTTCAGTCTTTTTTTTTTTTAATCTCTCATTTCTTTAGCTCTAAATATTCATAATCCCTCTCCTCAGGACAGTAATTCCATTAATAGATTTTTGAAAATATTTCCACATGTGTAACTGAGTCTATTATTCACATTGGCAAATTTTGTCTAGATATGAATATTATACAAGTTAAATGGAAATTAAATATTCTTACCTCTTACAGAAAAAGCAACGTAGTTTAAGCCTGAAGATTTCCTTTTATTGCTAATGTAAATAACATATGTCAAAATTCTTAAAATATTGTTTAAAAGTAACATTTCATCTTTATTCTCAACATTTTTTAAAGAATACCATTATGGATTCAGACTTCCTTTCGAAACTTTTGTCACTACTGTGCAGGTCACTCAGTTTTTATGTACAAATGTTTACTGTCTGCTGTCATCATTGATTTGAAATGCACGTGTGATAAAATTGCTCAGAATCTGCTCTTCCTCTAAGCTGAATATAATTGGATTTGCTTATGACCCCAGTCTGTCTCAGCGTATGAAAAACAAATGCATCTTGTATTGGTTGTGGTTGGGTTCTTTTCTCACTCGTGGTAAGTTACTAATTAAGGAAAAGATCAGTAGATCTAACCTACCTTCACTCTCTTGTTTATGAAAATGCTATTGTGTTATGGTATAGAAAGCATTCCTGAGCTTCACTCTCCTCCTAAAACTGATTTTAGTACATACCGCTCAACCTCTTAAAGCAAGAAATCTGGAGAAAGACATAAAAAAGGGGAGATAAAGGCCCAAAAATAGGGACACTTTTTAAATACTGCTCCTATAAAATTAGAAAGTTGATAGAATAACAGGTTTTGCATTATCATGCATTTTCTGAAGGGTATGAAGTCTGAAACTCAATTGTCTGTGTCATTTTCTTACTTCAGCCCTCAATGATTTGCTAGAAAACCACAATTTTATGAGAAACAGGTAAAAATACGAAAAACTAGTGAAAGCACTACCACAAAGAACTGGCTCACACACTCTGTCTGAAGTATAAAATCCAATGAACAATGAGTAGAGGAAGACACAGAAACAGCTGCTATATCCAGTTTAAAAACTTTTTCTTCAGTGCACAAACAGTAACACAAGCGCTTTCACCAAATAGGCATCATCAGGTTTATCAAAAAGCACTAACAAGTACACACCCTTTATAAAAAACTGAAAATCACATGACATATATTTAAACTAAAAGGGATATAGTACATTTAAAAACACAATGAACATTTAAAAAACACAAAATATGTATATTTATAAAAACAATGAAACAAGCTGTATATCTTACTTATAATATTATATTGTTAAAACTATCTCTTTAGGGGTCTCAGCTTTAATTTAGGTTTTAAAGGAACAGACTCATTTAGCCCATGCCCTGCATCCCCCCTCAACCTTATAGTCTAAGTGGATTCCAGATCTTCAGTTCTATTGTGTATATCCCCTTGTCTCACATTCTCATAGACTCTAGCAACTACTAAAAACTGAAAACTGTGAGTGGAGTCAGTGTTCAATACATGTTTGGCAAGTGCATTATTACTATTGCCCTTGTTAATATGGTAAAAATGTTCCCTGATGCGTTCTCTAAAAGGATGATCAGTTTTACCAATGTAGAACATTCTACATTTCATACAGTGAGACAAATATACTGTGTGTGACGTATCACAAGTAGCATTTATTTTAAAAGTATATGATGTACCATAATCAGGATGTTCAAAACTAGTGCTAGTGTTAATGTATGTGCACCAATTACAATGTCCACAAGGTCTAGTACCATGTGAACAGTAATTACGCTGTGTATACTTAGGATAGCATAACCTAAGTTTCAATGACTTATTGTTCTTAAACAAGAATCTAGGTTCAAAATCTATAAATCTGGAACATTCTCTGTCTGTAGTAAGAACTTTCCAGTGTCTTTTAATGATTTCAGTATAATTACTAATATCAGTAGTATATGTCACCTTAAACCTCAAATTTGTATCATTGGATCTCTTCTGTCTCATAACATACTCACTACTGCCAGATGAAAAATATGGTCTGGCTTCATTTTGTCTTTTATTAGTGACATTAACCACACTAATTTGAATTATATGATCATCATAGCCTCTCTCCCTCAAGTTCCTAATGGCAGTATCAACCTCAGCTGAAAAATCAGTATCCCTTGCATTTAATCTAGAAGCCCTATACAATTGGTTAGAGACAACATTTATGAATACGTAAGATGGATGAAGACTGTCTCTATGCAACAGATGATTGACCTAACAGTCCTTTCTGTGTAATTTAGTATATAAAACTCCATTCCCATCCTTTATTACTGATACATTCAAAAATCCACTGAAGTCTGTGAATGATGAAAAGTAAATCTCAAATAATGTGTAGTAAAATATGGTAAAAATATGAGGCAAAAATCTGTACATTCTACAAAAATCTGTCTAGTTTAAAGTATGATTTTAGTATGCTTTCTCAATAGTTCAGAAGTATTCTGCTCCAAGTTAATGTTAAGCAAAAAGCAGAGTTTTTGCACAGGTTATAGCTTTTATTTTATTGAATTTTGTGGTAATTAAATTGAAAATTTGGGGCCAGATACATTGGTATAGATGTATAAAGCCCTGGTGACCCAAGTTAATTTAGGAGCTCTGGAACTGTAGGCCCTAACTGGGAAGAGAGAGGTGCAATGATGTTGTGACTGCTTCTTTGATGAGACAGGGTCAGGGAGTACATGTCTAGTGTATGGACTTCAAGTGGAACCCGCAGTGTACATCTGAAATCACTGGAGGTGCTTACGTTTCAAAGAACAGGACCATTGAGGGGCTGCTACTTGTGAAAGAAAGCAACACTCCTCATTTGTGGTCATTGAACACCTTTGTTATATCACATGCATGTGCAAAAGGAATAGATAGCACTTAAAAGGAAAACCGCTCATGACTCCCTGAATGACGTCACCACTCCTGCCACATAATCCTAACCTTTGAGAAGAATGAATGGGCCATAGGGCTCTCATCTCCCTGAGGAACAAATGGGCATGAAGGAGGCTTGATGGTCACAAAAAAGTTAACATTTTTATGAATATGTAACAATCCTCCTTGGTTCTCAACTCAGCCTTCAGCACACCATTTGGACTGGAAATAAATTTCTAACACCAACACTCAAAGCAATTGCTAAAAATATATTTACTGTTAAACTGAAGCATGTTCTTCCAGTCATTACTTTGGTTAATCCACAATATATGGTAACTTTTCAATAAAAGATAAATGCTATGTGCAGATTTGTTTGATTTATTATTTCAGGCAATAGTTACAAACATAAAGCACAATACTTAACATGTAAAAAAGATACACACAAAAATCATATTTGCCAATTCCCATAACACATCACACACACTCCTTCAATTTTTTAATTTCTTTTGGCCCCCCACGTACTTCAGTTTGACTAGCTCTGTTCCCAGTGCCCCATGTTCTGCTAGTTTCCAACAAACCACCCAGACTTACTCTGATATAGCTGTGGCTGGTCATGGATCCAAAGGCCATCCTAGGGGCTCAGCTCACCTATGTTATGTCTAAGGGAGGGGCTGTTTATGCCCTAACCATCACCGTTTCCCTGCCTCCCCCAAGCTTGTTGATTGCATCTGAGGGCAACTCCACTCTTTGCTCCATGTCTCCCTATTGGGAGCATATGTAGTGCCCTAACACCCAGGACTGTAATGTCCATCCTGTCCCTGCCTCTCTGTCAGAAGTCCAAGCCATTATTCAAGCCCTGGCTGACTGAGCTGTGGTCAGGGCTTTATAACTCTATGACACCAGAGTGGCTACAATCTTTCTAATAATTTATCCTTTATTGTATTTTACCTCCTGCTTTCTCTTTTCTGTGTTTTTTTACTAATCCATGTTGCCATTTCTAGGATGGTGTAACAGTATGTTGTAAATACATTTACATTGATCTACCATATCACATCCTAAATTTTCTCATAATCTGATCCTAAATTTTCTGTAAACGCTTGTAGAAAAGAACATTTCATAGGGACCCGCAGTGGTGGTGCTGCGGTAGCATTGTCGCCTCACAGTAAGACTCTGTCCGGTTCGATTCTCAGCTAGAGCGTCTTCTCCGTGGAGACATGCGTGAATGGGCGTACCTTCGTTGAAGGTTGTGCGTCAAGGGCTGGTAACTCGGCACGTAAAAATCAACTACCAATCATTAGTGGACCGGAGTTCCGCTGTGGCGACCCCTAACCGGGAAAAGCCAAAAGACACAACAACAGTGGTGCAGTGGTAGCATTGTCACCTCACAGCAAGAGGTTCTCCTGTTCTATTCTCTGCTGGAGGGCCTCCTGTGGAGAGTCTGCATGTCCTCCCTGCATTCGTATGGGTTTCCTCCACGGCACAGACATGCATTTGAAGTGTTTCTCCCTGGGCCTCTGCTGAAAATTGGCTTTGTTCCATGTTACAGAACCAAAATCAGATATAGGAGAGACTGCAACCACAACCAAAATGATTTTATTAACGTCACAATTGCTGGTACAATGTTTTTGTCAGTGTAATTCCCCGACTTCTTCAGATATAAATTTTGTTACACAAACAAACTGTTTATATAGTCTAATTACATCAATTAAGAATCTTCTAATCAATTTTTAAAGACAAACATACTAACAAGTACTAAAATATCAAACACCAAAACCCGTTTATACTTTATAAAATTCCTACCTATTGAACAAATATATAAATATTGTTTGTAAACTAATGCATTTTAAAATTACATGAATGAATTTATAAGAAACTTGTATAACTTGTTAAAAAAATCCCTTCATGTTAAAATAATTTTTTATATATGTGTATATAGAAATATATCCAAATATAAAAATCTCTTAAAATTATATGTATGTTGAGCCACCATGAAATATATCTTATTGTATCAAACATATATAAATAGTAGTTTATAATTTAGCAGCTTTCAATTTTAACAATGGTACAATAGATATGTGGTCATTCATGCCAGGAAGTCTGTTGGCTTCCAACAACACCTGCTAATAGGTTTCCCGATATTCTGATCGGGTCTCCCATGGACCCCCTCTGTTGTCCCTACTTTGTGTCTCAAGTGCAAAAAAATATATATGTGGCTTGTGGGCATATCAGGGTGTGTCGATATAAGGCGTTACTGGGATTATGTTTTTGTATTTCATATAGATGTTCATAAATCCTACACTTCAAATGTCTTTCCGTTTTTCCTACATAAAACCCCTGGCAAACCTGGCACAAACTTAGATAAATTAGCCTTTGACTATTACAATTAGAATAGTTGGATGCAGTAATCCATCTATTTCTGGCTGAAATAAAAAATTTATCCGTATGTGCTATGTGTTTGCGCTGTCCACAGGCCCCACATCTGTATGTGCCTCTACGTTGATTGGAAAATGCCTTAGTCCCAAATTCCTGTTCCAAAATATTTTTTATATTTCTCCCCTTATGGAAAACTGTTCTCATAGTTTTCCCTTTTAAGTTTATAAAGTCTGTAATGTCACAGAAATATCTCCATTCTTCTTCAGCTATTTTTTTGATTGTCCCAGAATCAGCACTGTAATCAATAACAAATACTGTTTTGTAACCTTCATTTAAACCCTGAACCTCTCTAGAAGTGGAAAATTTAGGCACATTACCTGTGCCAAGGATGGGCTTGTATTTAGTTTCCCTACCTTCCTTAACTTCTTTAGGGTATTCCCTCTCCAGAAACAACTTAGTCAGCACTGAACATTCCTGTGTATAGTCAAGGTTGTCAGAGGTCATACGTGATGCTCTGACAAACTGTCCCTTGACTATACCCTTCTTTTGGAATTTTGGATGAGAACTAGAATACCTAACTATTGGAAAAAGTGGGTTTCCTGTAAATTGTAGATTGGAAACCATCGTCATTTACTCTCAAGGTCACGTCCAGGTAGTTAACACTACCCTTAGAAATTTGATACGTAATAAATACTGGAGTTTAAGTATTTAATAAAATCCTCCAGTATACTGATTGAACGTGTCCAAAAAATACAAATATCATCCAAAAAACGTGAATAAAAAGTCCAGTGCTGACTATATATACTATTAATTACATATTTACTTTCCCAAACAGATAGCACTATATCCGCATAGGTGGGGGCACAGTTAGTCCCCATAGCAACACCAGAGGTTTGTTTAAAATATTCCCCTGCAAAATACAGAAAGTTGTTGTTTAAAACCAATTCTGTCAATTCCATCACCAAAAAAATATAATTTTGACTTACCCCTGGATTTTTTCTCAGGGCTTCACCTAACCAATTTAAACCCTGGTCGTGTGGAATCACGGAAAAAAGATCCACAACATCTATGGTCAAGAAAATTAAATCAGGAGAATATAATTCAGGCATAATTTTGCCCAAAAATTCCCGAGAATCTTTGAGTAAATGTTGTTCTTTACCCCACAGCTGTTTAAGTTTCCAATCTAAAAATTTAGATAAGGGGGATATCTTGGAACCTTGTGCAGCAACAATAGGCCTAAGTGGGGGATCTTGGACATCCTTATGTACTTTGGGTATCCCGAATATAGAAGGTATCCTGGGAGCTGTGCTCTCAAGATACGAATAGGTACTATAGTCTATGACTCCTTGGTCAAATAGATCTTTGATAGCCAAGTCTATCTTCTTGTATGATATATTAATCTCATTAATAGAGACTGGGGTGTACCTAGATTCATTGTGTGGGATAGCGTTCATTTTCCCTTCGTATACTATTTTGTCCATTAATACCATCCCCCCACCCTTATCCGGTTCCATAACCCGAATGTTGGGGTTATGACTAAGTTGGTTAAGTAATTCTATTTCAGCTGTTTCAAGATTAGGAGTATATATGTAATGTCTATTAATTTGTCTAATTTTCCTTTCAATTCTGGATTCCAAGTTTTTCAACTGTGGATGTATAGGGGGGTTAAATGTACTAGACCTGTGAGGTACACTGCTATTAATATCAGAAATTATATTTCCAAATAGATTTTCTAAATTATATTTTCTTATGAAGATTTTTAAATCCATAATAGCCCTAGTAGTGTCACTGTTTCTTTGGGGTATATACTTAAAACCCTTAGTGAATAAATCAAAATACATGTCAGTAACCTGCAAGTCACTATAGTTGTAAATGTGAAAACCTGCTTGGCTACTAATCACATGTTCATTCCTATTGTATTCAGGAACCGTTGGTGTATCTTTGGTTACCACCTCTGGTTCCTGTTCTTGTTGTACCCCCCTCCCCCCTGTGGAGGTAAGTTCCCTGATAAAAATGGTTGGAACCTTGATTATTACGCTGGTTCCGTATCCTTTCTGAACGCCTAGGTAGGGTTTCGTTTTTTACCATTGGTTCGTTCACTGTTGGGACTCCCCATCCTATTGTTGTTTCCTTCCTCAAAATAGTTATTGTTGTGGGACATGGACTTTCCTCCCCCTTCCTGATTATATTGAAAACGCATAGCAGGAGGTGCTGGATACTGCTGGCCCATCTCGTATTCCTTAATATCGCGTTGTAATTTTTTGTGTTTCCTTGTTAATATTTCTTCACATTTTTTATCAACATAAACCCTAATATCATAATATTTTTTCTTTTCCTGTTCTACATTGAACATTAAATCATTGACAATAAAAGTATTATGTTTCTCAATCTCTTCATGAAGCTTACATATTTCTTTTTCGTTGTTCTTAACTATGGCCTGAACAATTTCCAGGCCACAGTTATCAAAGGCTCTAACAAGATCCTGGTGAAATTCACTGCCAGGACTAACATTAGGATATTTATAAATCTGTAGCCCTTTGGGTACTAAACGTTTCTTAAGACATTCATTTAAATACATATTGTCAAGATGCAAGCTTTTGTACCTGTACAGGGCTGTCCGTAAAAGTTCAACAGTCTCAGTGTAAGTATAATTAGTGTCCTTAGGTGCCAAATCCCCATCGTAGTTGGTAAACATAGGTTTAAATAGTAATCACTCCTGAAAAGTAGAAGGTATATTCCCTGCAATATCTCCCCTCGTAGATCCATTTTCTGTAACCAAATTTTGGGAGCGGAAGACATTTGGAGTTTGCTGAAAATTAGTAGAGGTACTTGGAACGCCAGAACCGGAACCTTGGGCGATACCATTGTCATCTAAGGCAGGAGATGGACCTTGACCCATACCAAAATCCATCTTGGACGATATTCCTTTACCAGTCACAAAAGATAAAAGCCCTTGACTCAAAGGCGTCAAAAGTTCAATGAGCTGACCAGCTAATTTTCGAAATTCACCCACCTCAGACCCCAAGGGATGGTCTGAAGACTGTGTGGATTTGGTCTCTCCCGTACGAGACTCCATAATAACAAAGAAAAACAACCAGAGGCTCTACTGATAAAATCCATGACACAGAACCAAAATCAGATATAGGAGAGACCGCAACCACAAC
Source organism: Protopterus annectens (assembly GCF_019279795.1). NCBI lineage: Eukaryota > Metazoa > Chordata > Ceratodontiformes > Protopteridae > Protopterus > Protopterus annectens. The sequence continues at coordinate 497,017,941 of NC_056743.1, read as the reverse complement.
CAAAATGATTTTATTAACGTCAAAATTGCTGGTACAATGTTTTCGTCAGTGTAATTCCCCGACTTCTTCAGATATAAATTTTGTTACACAAACAAACTGTTTATACAGTCTAAATACATCAATTAAGAATCTTTTAATCAATTTTTAAAGACAAACATACTAACAAGTACTAAAATATCAAACACCAAAACCAGTTTATACTTTATAAAATTCCTACCTATTGAACAAATATATAAATATTGTTTGTAAACTAATACATTTTAAAATTACATGAATGAATTTATAAGAAACTTGTATAACTTGTTAAAAAATCCCTTCATGTTAAAATAATTTTTTATATATGTGTATATAGAAATATATCCAAATATAAAAATCTCTTAAAATTATATGTATGTTGAGCCACCATGAAATATATACTAAAAACAAACTGGAACAGACCACCACAATAAATGGATAAAAACACAAGTCTTTAATCGAACTTAAATCGGACAAGCTGTACAACACGCTTCTTCAGATCCTTAAACAAAACTAAGTTCTAAAATGCAGTACTTGTACTTTCTAAAACAGACACACCTCTCCAATATAGTGTGCAGCTGATTAACAAATGAATAGTTAATTGAACAATCAATCAACTAATTAGTCTGTTCTGCAGTACTAAAAAGTTCTGACACATTGTTCCTCAGCTTAAACACTGTATAAACTAACTAAAACATATATCAAAATATAAAGATATAAAAACATAAAAACAACATTAAAGTAAAATACAGCTTGGGATTAAAAATCACATTAAACTCTCTCAAGCATGAAATGTACATAAGCAAAAACAAACATCTCGTAAAATGCAGTAAGAAATGCATCATGTTAAAACGGAATGCATCATGATAGACAATGCATCATAATAAACTTATGTGTGCTTACCAGCGAAAGAGCAAAAAAGAGAGAATAAGAAGAAGAATGAAAAAACACTTATCAATACCAGCCACAATGCATGCAGGCAGCAGCGATATACGTACACAAGCAAAAACATAAATCTCCCATTGGCTTACTCAGCAATACCTTCACAATAATTCCAATACTCATCCAATAGCCACAATAGCAGAGATCTAACACTCTATAATAACTCACTAAGTGTATATATGAAACCTATCACTGAAATCATGTTCAGTTCTCACTAAACTATCACTCATGACATTAGGAGTTCCATCCAAAACTCTGCAGACAATACTAAAGTTTGCTGTTAACATCAGTTTGAGCCATCTACATACCATACTCGATCATTTCACATAATCGGCATCTATGTCAAGCAGCCATAACTAACCGCTATTCTGCCTCCGCGGGATCACAAATTCACGCAACCGTTGGCACCCTGGCTGAAAAAATGCTGTTATATACTCACAACCTGATACCATAAAAAACATCCAAAAGCATATGTACGTTGTATGCAACCATCCAAGCAAAGACACATATTTAACAATCTCATTCCATCGATAAACATTAAACGTCTCTGCCAAACTCTGTCGCAAAAATTTTTTGTCGCAAGTACGTTTACGTCAACACCAAAGTAAATACTGATCTTCCGATCACCCATTGAATAGGGTCCATAGATGTATCAATTTGGATGTGTCGACAACACCAACCATCAGCATATGAGAAACACTGGTGAATAAAAAGTAACCACAGCCACAGCTGGAGAAAAACCATCACCCGCTATATAAAACATGGCTCTGGGGTATATATTGCCTATAAATAAAGAACAATCTGCAAGAAATGTATCAAATACAGCCTAAATACCGAGTTATAAAATCATTGCTAAACTCTACATTATAATGCATCAGCCTGTCTAAAACCTATGTACAGATCTAAGTATGCCTCATCCTCTGAAAACAAAGTCAAATCCATATATAAAGGGTAAAAACCTATATAAAGGGGTAATAACCAATAACCCCTTAGTTGGTTTATTATAATTAACTTTGTGGGCACATCCATCAAATAGCTGACATCTCTGATTTCATAGCTCTTCAAAGGTGAGACTATATCAAAGCCTATACAAAGATCCCACCTGTGGCCTCAAACTTCACATAACACTCCCTTGTAAATGAATGCATGTGAGAACATATAATATAATATCAGGACTAAAACTTCTATATGTACATTGTGTTACTATGATATGGGCAACTGAAATACAAGCCTATATAACCATACATGCAGATCCAGAGGTGCATGTATACGTTATAACCTACTGGTGGTATGTCTAACTCCTATAAAAAATGTATTCATCCAAAAAATCTAGTGAAACTAATAAAATTATGAACTATATTTCATGAATATATGAAAATGTACTCCCAACTTATGCATATACATATAGTTAGACCAAAACACCTGTTTCACAACAAGAAATGTGTACCTAAATGTGCTTTACAGAAAAATAACTGTACCTTAACCACCACTTATTTGAGTGAACGTGCCTTTAAAGGGGCCCTAATGCTCACATATTGATTTAACCCCGGCTCATATTGAGCCTTAAGTTTAAAAATCCAACTCAATTCCACTTGTTCCAGGTCATTAAATATGTCCCCTTCCCTCTTACTGGGTGTCACCTTCTGTAGAACCCTAAATCTGAAAGAGTGTCCCCTGTTTATCGTGATATGTTTCGCAAGGGCGTTCTTTATGTCACTCTTCAAAATGTCATTAACATGTTCTTGCACCCTTTCTCTCAGTGATCTCGTTGTCATCCCCACGTAAAAAGCACTACACATCACACAATCAGCCAAATATATCAAATTTCTATCCTCACATGTAGCTTGGAATCGTGGTTCAAATCTGTAGGGCAGAGTAGGATGTATAAACATCTGCTCCAATGAAATGTATTTGCAGATGTTACATCTCTGACAAGAAAAAGTGCCAGAAGCATCTCCCCTGGATGTCTTCGGCCTAATTGTCTGACTGGGTTCTACACACAGTAATCTCTTAAGGTTCTTACTGTTATAATAAGTGTAGGAGGGTACTGGGCCTACTAGCTTCATAATACGTTGGTCAGTCAATAAAATATGCCAGTTCTTACTTATTATATCTCTGATGTGTTTGATATCACTAGTATATCTAAGGTTCAACCTCACCTTGGTGTTATCAAAACTCCTCCTGTTTCTTCTTGAACCATCATATATTCTGGCTTTACTTTGTTGCATACTCTGACCCAATAAAACGGAATCTCTAATGAGTTCTGTCTTACGTTTGTTGTAACCCCTCTCTTCAAAACATTCTAAAAGGAACTGGCTTTGTTTATGTAGTTCAGACTCTGTCTTACATAATCTTCTGACCCTGGTAAATTGACTTTTCACTATGCTATCGAACACAAATCTTGGATGCAAGCTATTATATTGTAGCAAGCTATTCCTCCAACATTCCTTCCTGTACAGAGTGGTTTCCAAGTCCCCCTGTATTCCTCTGTATATGGTAAGGTCTAGATAGTCAACCCTATCAGTGGATGAATTAACTGTAAACCTCAGGAATCCTGTCGTGGATTCCATATATTCCACAAAGGTCAGGAGTTCAGCATTACTCCCATGCCAAAACATCAGTATATCATCCACGAACCTTTTGTATAGACTGACCTTCTTAAACCAATCATTATTAAACAAGAAGGTACGCTCCCAGTGGAGCATGACCAGATTCGCGTACGTGTTAGCGCAGGGGGTGCCCATGGCAACCCCCCATTGCTGTAAATAGAGCTGGTCTCTAAACTTAAAAACATTATGCGTCAAAACCAATTCCATAATGGCGCATAGCAAGATCTCATCATTATTGCTAAACTTCTTGCTCGTATGAATGATATCCCTCAATGCTTCCAGACCAAAGTCATTCGGTATTGAGGTAAAAAGGTTTTTCACATCCAAGGTCACAAACAACTGAACTCTATCCAAACCCATAGGGTATTCATCTAAGCTGTCTAACAGATCATACGTATCCTTAAGAATAGAACTTGTTTCAGATACTAAAGGTCTCAACCTTTTTTCTAAGTATGCAGATAGAGTCTCTGTAGCCCAGCCCTGCCCAACCACTATGGGTCTCATGGGTGGTGGAAAAATACCCTTGTGGATCTTGGGAAGCCCTTTGATGTAAGGTATTTTGGGCTTCTCAACGAAAAAGTATTGGTACAGTTCATAGTCAATCTGTCTGGACATAACATACTCATACAACTCTTGATGTATATCATACACCACCTTTTCAAACTCCATATTAGAAATCGGTTTATAAGTGGCTGCTTCATTCAGAAGCTCTAACATGCTCTTAATATACATTTCAGTATCTAACAAAACAATGGCCCCTCCTTTATCTGCTGGTTTCACAACCAGCTCCCTCTCACGTTTCAACTCATATATACTATCCCATTCTTTGGTACAGGTGTTAAAGAATGGAGCACTGTGCTTATGATTGTAAAAGTACCTATAAAGGTCATTCTCACAGCTTCTCAAGAAACATTCTGCTACTGGTGATGGCGCTGGTGTAAACACGCTCTTTTTCTTGAAATTAAGTTTGTTATGACTGTATTTTAGTTTGATGTTGTTTTTATGTTTTTATATCTTTATATTTTGATATATGTTTTAGTTAGTTTATACAGTGTTTAAGCTGAGGAACAATGTGTCAGAACTTTTTAGTACTGCAGAACAGACTAATTAGTTGATTGATTGTTCAATTAACTATTCATTTGTTAATCAGCTGCACACTATATTGGAGAGGTGTGTCTGTTTTAGAAAGTACAAGTACTGCATTTTAGAACTTAGTTTTGTTTAAGGATCTGAAGAAGCGTGTTGTACACACGAAAGCGCTTGTCCGATTTAAGTTCGATTAAAGACTTGTGTTTTTATCCATTTATTGTGGTGGTCTGTTCCAGTTTGTTTTTAGTACGCTTGGTTTTGGTGTTTGAAGCAGACCTTTGGGCAACAGCGTCTCCTTGTTGATGCATACAGTTTTATATTCTGAGTCGCTGCAGCCACACGATGGAGAGTCAACCTGTGGAACTAGATTATGTACCGAAGTGGGTCGATTTGAACATGAGATGGGAAACACTAATGGACAAGAGAGGGAACCCATTCTTGTCTATGGAGTTGACCAATGCAGATGCGGAGAACAATCATGTTAATGTGGAGAATATTCATGACTTTAATGTGAGTCTTAAAGAACTAGAAAACACGCTATATAAGTTACAGAGACTTACATGGCAAAGAAGGCACTTTGAAGTGTGTTTACACTTCAAATTAGTGCCGAGAGGTATGAGGGTTCTCTGCATGCCTACCTATGGCAATAGCCATCCAGACTTACTAAAGAGGTGGCAGCAGATGAACCTTGAGTTGAGTTTTGGCTATTTAAAGTTACTCATAGAATATTTTACTCCTTAGGAAGATGAGCTGAAGAATAAAGCCGAGACGCTGTATAAAGATGTACTAGAGAATTTTAAAGGGGCTATGTTTGAGCAACGGATAGATTCCATACTCAACCAAACCTCTGCATATGGAGAGAGACTGCAACAGATTAAAATGCGTAAGTTACAACGCGATCATTTCGATTTTATTAACAGCCAGGTTTTCGTTTGGCCCAGGAATAGGAGAGACAATGGCCAAACACCATACACCAATCGTGATGTGGGTGTTACCAACAGCAATCAAATTGGCGTTTCCCATTTAACTGAGGCAGCAATGACAACGGATGTTCCGGTTTCCTCCATGGAAGCTCCGTCTCTGTTTGCGACAGAGACAGATAACACGCCACCGCCTAATCAGCTAGCACTTCAGCGCTCAAGTTCACATAATTTAGGGGCTAAACCGAAGATAGCCCAGACCAACATAGAGCGTTTTTTACCATTCCCAGTACAACAGCAGCATTTTACGAGAGGCAGGTCCAACAGCAGGGGCAGAATGAAGAGGAAATACTCGGGAGAACAGCAGTTCCAGAGAGGGAGAGCAAAGAATTGAAGAACTTGACGGTTAATCTGTCCAAATATAGATTAACCCCTGTAGATGAAACTTTACTGAATCGTGGCTTAAATTATATTCCAGCTCAGGTGAGTAATCTGCCTGAATTGTTAACTGACCTAAGACTATTTATACGGAGTTTGTCTCTGAAAATATTCTTCAATCAGCAGAGCAACTCACCAGACTCTACAGACAATGAAAGTCATAACAAACTTAATTTCAAGAAAAAGAGCGTGTTTACACCAGCGCCATCACCAGTAGCAGAATGTTTCTTGAGAAGCTGTGAGAATGACCTTTATAGGTACTTTTACAATCATAAGCACAGTGCTCCATTCTTTAACACCTGTACCAAAGAATGGGATAGTATATATGAGTTGAAACGTGAGAGGGAGCTGGTTGTGAAACCAGCAGATAAAGGAGGGGCCATTGTTTTGTTAGATACTGAAATGTATATTAAGAGCATGTTAGAGCTTCTGAATGAAGCAGCCACTTATAAACCGATTTCTAATATGGAGTTTGAAAAGGTGGTGCATGATATACATCAAGAGTTGTATGAGTATGTTATGTCCAGACAGATTGACTATGAACTGTACCAATACTTTTTCGTTGAGAAGCCCAAAATACCTTACATCAAAGGGCTTCCCAAGATCCACAAGGGTATTTTTCCACCACCCATGAGACCCATAGTGGTTGGGCAGGGCTGGGCTACAGAGACTCTATCTGCATACTTAGAAAAAAGGTTGAGACCTTTAGTATCTGAAACAAGTTCTATTCTTAAGGATACGTATGATCTGTTAGACAGCTTAGATGAATACCCTATGGGTTTGGATAGAGTTCAGTTGTTTGTGACCTTGGATGTGAAAAACCTTTTTACCTCAATACCGAATGACTTTGGTCTGGAAGCATTGAGGGATATCATTCATACGAGCAAGAAGTTTAGCAATAATGATGAGATCTTGCTATGCGCCATTATGGAATTGGTTTTGACGCATAATGTTTTTAAGTTTAGAGACCAGCTCTATTTACAGCAATGGGGGTTGCCATGGCACCCCGCGCTAACACGTCTGAATCTGGTCATGCTCCACTGGGAGCGTACCTTCTTGTTTAATAATGATTGGTTTAAGAAGGTCAGTCTATACAAAAGGTTCGTGGATGATATACTGATGTTTTGGCATGGGAGTAATGCTGAACTCCTGACCTTTGTGGAATAGATGGAATCCACGACAGGATTCCTGAGGTTTACAGTTAATTCATCCACTGATAGGGTTGACTATCTAGACCTTACCATATACAGAGGAATACAGGGGGACTTGGAAACCACTCTGTACAGGAAGGAATGTTGGAGGAATAGCTTGCTACAATATAATAGCTTGCATCCAAGATTTGTGTTCGATAGCATAGTGAAAAGTCAATTTACCAGGGTCAGAAGATTATGTAAGACAGAGTCTGAACTACATAAACAAAGCCAGTTCCTTTTAGAATGTTTTGAAGAGAGGGGTTACAACAAACGTAAGACAGAACTCATTAGAGATTCCGTTTTATTGGGTCAGAGTATGCAACAAAGTAATGCCAGAATATATGATGGTTCAAGAAGAAACAGGAGGAGTTTTGATAACACCAAGGTGAGGTTGAACCTTAGATATACTAGTGATATCAAACACATCAGAGATATAATAAGTAAGAACTGGCATATTTTATTGACTGACCAACGTATTATGAAGCTAGTAGGCCCAATTATGAAGCTAGTAGGCCCAGTACCCTCCTACACTTATTATAACAGTAAGAACCTTAAGAGATTACTGTGTGTAGAACCCAGTCAGACAATTAGACCGAAGACATTCAGGGGAGATGCTTCTGGCACTTTTTCTTGTCAGAGATGTAACATCTGCAAATACATTTCATTGGAGCAGATGTTTATACATCCTACTCTGCCCTACAGATTTGAACCACGATTCCAAGCTACATGTGAGGATAGAAATTTGATATATTTGGCTGATTGTGTGATGTGTAGTGCTTTTTACGTGGGGATGACAACGAGATCACTGAGAGAAAGGGTGCAAGAACATGTTAATGACATTTTGAAGAGTGACATAAAGAACGCCAAACATATCACGATAAACAGGGGACACTCTTTCAGATTTAGGGTTCTACAGAAGGTGACACCCAGTAAGAGGGAAGGGGACATATTTAATGACCTGGAACAAGTGGAATTGAGTTGGATTTTTAAACTTAAGGCTCAATATGAGCCGGGGTTAAATCAATATGTGAGCATTAGGGCCCCTTTAAAGGCACGTTCACTCAAATAAGTGGTGGTTAAGGTACAGTTATTCTTCTGTAAAGCACATTTAGGTACACATTTCTTGTTGTGAAACAGGTGTTTTGGTCTAACTATATGTATATGCATAAGTTGGGAGTACATTTTCATATATTCATGAAATATAGTTCATAATTTTATTAGTTTCATTAGATTTTTTGGATGAATACATTTTTTATAGGAGTTAGACATACCACCAGTAGGTTATAACGTATACATGCACCTCTGGATCTGCATGTATGGTTATATAGGCTTGTATTTCAGTTGCCCATATCATAGTAACACAATGTACATATAGAAGTTTTAGTCCTGATTTTATATGTTCTCACATGCATTCATTTATAAGGGAGTGTTATGTGAAGTTTGAGGCCACAGGTGGGATCTTTGTATAGGCTTTGATATAGTCTCACCTTTGAAGAGCTATGAAATCAGAGATGTCAGCTATTTGATGGATGTGCCCACAAAGTTAATTATAATAAACCAACTAAGGGGTTATTGGTTATTACCCCTTTATATAGGTTTTTACCCTTTATATATGGATTTGACTTTGTTTTCAGAGGATGAGGCATACTTAGATCTGTACATAGGTTTTAGACAGGCTGATGCATTATAATGTAGAGTTTAGCAATGATTTTATAACTCGGTATTTAGGCTGTATTTGATACATTTCTTGCAGATTGTTCTTTATTTATAGGCAATATATACCCCAGAGCCATGTTTTATATAGCGGGTGATGGTTTTTCTCCAGCTGTGGCTGTGGTTACTTTTTATTCACCAGTGTTTCTCGTATGCTGATGGTTGGTGTTGTCGACACATCCAAATTGATACATCTATGGACCCTATTCAATGGGTGATCGGAAGATCAGTATTTACTTTGGTGTTGACGTAACGCATTGCGACAAAAATTTTTGCGACAGAGTTTGGCAGAGACGTTTAATGTTTATCGATGGAATGAGATTGTTAAATATGTGTCTTTGCTTGGATGGTTGCATACAACGTACATATGCTTTTGGATGTTTTTTATGGTATCAGGTTGTGAGTATATAACAGCATTTTTTCAGCCAGGGTGCCAACGGTTGCGTGAATTTGTGATCCCGCGGAGGCGGAATAGCGGTTAGTTATGGCTGCTTGACATAGATGCCGATTATGTGAAATGATCGAGTATGGTATGTAGATGGCTCAAACTGATGTTAACAGCAAACTTTAGTATTGTCTGCAGAGTTTTGGATGGAACTCCTAATGTCATGAGTGATAGTTTAGTGAGAACTGAACATGATTTCAGTGATAGGTTTCATATATACACTTAGTGAGTTATTATAGAGTGTTAGATCACTGCTATTGTGGCTATTGGATGAGTATTGGAATTATTGTGAAGGTATTGCTGAGTAAGCCAATGGGAGATTTATGTTTTTGCTTGTGTACGTATATCGCTGCTGCCTGCATGCATTGTGGCTGGTATTGATAAGTGTTTTTTCATTCTTCTTCTTATTCTCTCTTTTTTGCTCTTTCGCTGGTAAGCACACATAAGTTTATTATGATGCATTGTCTATCATGATGCATTCCGTTTTAACATGATGCATTTCTTACTGCATTTTACGAGATGTTTGTTTTTGCTTATGTACATTTCATGCTTGAGAGAGTTTAATGTGATTTTTAATCCCAAGCTGTATTTTAGTTTGATGTTGCTTTTATGTTTTTATATCTTTATATTTTGATATATGTTTTAGTTAGTTTATACAGTGTTTAAGCTGAGGAACAATGTGTCAGAACTTTTTAGTACTGCAGAACAGACTAATTAGTTGATTGATTGTTCAATTAACTATTCATTTGTTAATCAGCTGCACACTATATTGGAGAGGTGTGTCTGTTTTAGAAAGTACAAGTACTGCATTTTAGAACTTAGTTTTGTTTAAGGATCTGAAGAAGCGTGTTGTACACGCGAAAGCGCTTGTCCGATTTAAGTTCGATTAAAGACTTGTGTTTTTATCCATTTATTGTGGTGGTCTGTTCCAGTTTGTTTTTAGTACGCTTGGTTTTGGTGTTTGAAGCAGACCTTTGGGCAACAGCGTCTCCTTGTTGATACACACACCATGAAATATATCTTATTGTATCAAACATATATAAATAGTAGTTTATAATTTAGCAGCTTTCAATTTTAACAATGGTACAATAGATATGTGGTCATTCATGCCAGGAAGTCTGTTGGCTTCCAACAACACCTGCTAATAGGTTTCCCGATATTCTGATCGGGTCTCCCATGGACCCCCTCTGTTGTCCCTACTTTGTGTCTCAAGTACAAAAAATATATATGTGGCTTGTGGGCATATCAGGGTGTGTTGATATAAGGCGTTACTGGGATTATGTTTTTGTATTTCATATAGACGTTCATAAATCCTACGCTTCAAATGTCTTTCCGTTTTTCCTACATAAAACCCCTGGCAAACCTGGCACAAACTTAGATAAATTAGCCTTTGACTATTACAATTAGAATAGTTGGATGCAGTAATCCATCTATTTCTGGCTGAAATAAAAATTTTAGCCTCACAGTAAGACGCTGTCTGGTTCGATTCTCAGCTAGAGCGTCTTCTGCATGGAGACATGCGTGAATGGGCGTACCTTCGTTGAAGGTTGTGCATCAAGGGCTGGTAACTCAGCATGTAAAAATCAACTACCAATCATTAGTGGACCGGTGTTCCGCTGTGGCGACCCCTAACCGGGAAAAGCCGAAAGACACAACAACAGTGGTGCAGTGGTAGCGTTGTCACCTCACAGCAAGAGGTTCTCCTGTTCTATTCTCTGCTGGAGGACCTCCTGTGGAGAGTCTGCATGTCCTCCCTGAATTCGTATGGGTTTCCTCCACGGCACAAAGACATGCATTTGGAGTGTTTCTCCCTGGGCCTTCACTGAAAATTGGCTTTGTTCCATGTCAGACTTTCCTAGTAAACAAATATTAAATAAATACATTTTCTTTTACTAACATGCTACACCTGCATGGTTAAAGTTCAAACAGGTTATATCTTTTGTTTAGAATGTTGCATAAAATATAAATTCGATTTGAAAGCAAGACTTCAGGGAATTTCTGTTCTCAATTGTATTGAGGTATGTTGCATTTTCCGAAATTAAATTTTTGCCAAAAAACACAGGGTATTTTCATTGCTTTATTTTCACTTTGTCAATTAACTTCCATTCATTTGAGCGGTACAGAAGCTTTAGTGATATTGGATAATTAGTTTTCTAAATTACATTTTGTCTTGTATGAATTGTTTATCTTTGTAATATTTGTTGTTGCAGTCAGTTACTATGCTGAGTTCATTCAAAACACTAGTGCTCCTTGCTTTGATTCCTTACTAAAGCTGGTTATTAATCCTTTGTAATTGATATAAATATTACATATACTTTTCAACACTTTGTGTATTCTGTTATACATATTTAAAGTAATCTGACTTTTTCAGTTTAGTTGATTGTTCCAAGTATGTTCTTTGCCCTTTCACCCAAATTGTGAATGAAAAAGTTTCTTGGACTAGCCTATCTATCTGGTTAACAAATATTGCAAGCTTATATTATGTGATATTCAAAACTGCAACTGCTACATATCTTTGTACTTAAGATCCAGATAAGTGAATGTGATAGCTAATTTTTGAGCCATCTCTAGTTTCTTAGGTCTTTGTTTTGTGCACTGTGCCACTTGCCTTCCCTAGGTCATTCCTACTTGAAATGCAGGCATGCAGAGTATATTTCTTATACAGGTGTATGCGCTTGCACGCAGCTGTTAGTATGCAAGTATTCTTAAATTGATGCTGGCATGCATGTCTGTTTTGTATTTGCTCAGTTACTTTCAGTCACTGATTGTTTATCACTTCTTCTTTCGGCTTTTCCCGGTTAGGGGTCGCCACAGCGGATCATCTGTCCGCTCATGATTGGCAGTGGAGTTTTACAGTGTCGAGTTGCCAGCCAGGCGCCCAACCTTCCACAGAAGGCACACACACACACACACACACACACACACACACACACACACACACACACACACACACACACACACACACACACACACACACACACTCACACCTAGGGCCAATTTAGAGTGTCCAATCCACCTACTGCATGTCTTTGGGATGTGGGAGCAAACCGGAGCACCCGGAGGAAACCCACGCGACCACAGGGAGGACATGCAAACTCCACACAGAAGGCACCCCAGCCGAGAATCTAATCACTATATAATGTAATTGTACATTGTGCTATGCCTGTTGCTTTATGGTTGTGGTTTAGCCAGAATAATTTGCATAACACCTGCATAAGTGCAATATCATCACATAAAAATTAGAAATTCCACACAGGTCACTGCAAATTACTATTGAGTTCTGTAAGCCAAGTAATCCCCAGTGGGTACCAGGCTTTATCCCCTAGACTGCTCAGTATCAACAAAGTAAGCAAGGGTCCACCCCTTGTTCATGACCCAAGCTACTAACATGGCAGCAGCCTGCCTAAATGGAGTTGACTTGGTCTGTATCCCTTCTCACCATGCCCTAGTAAGAGAAGTAAAACTCCAAGAATGACCTTCTGCTACACGAGGGTGACTCTTCACACCCTCCCTAAATACATCTGGTAGGACTTCATTAAGACCTTTCTTAAAGTCCTGTATGAATATTGATAGGCCTTGGCTTGATAGCTGCGCTCCATCCTGTCTGTATAATCCTACTAGCCATACCTCTCAACCACTTAGAGCAAGAAATCTGGACAAAGCCATAAATAAAAGTTGGACAAAGGCCCAAAAATAGGGACAATTTTTAAATATTACTCTTACAAACTTAAAGTTAATAGAATGACCAGTTTTAGCATGGATTTTCTGAATTTTGTGAAGTCTGAAACTCAACTGTCTGTTACTATTTTTTTAACTGTAATCTTTATTTGCCACTAATTTGCCAGAAAACCAACATTTTTTTTTTGAAAAATGAACCAAGAATATGAAGCAAAAATCTTGAATTTCTGTGAGAATTGTGCAGTTGAGAGGTATGCCAGTGCTACCTTTGCACTGATTTTTGGCTTTTGCACTACTCTGCCTAACGGCCACACTAAATTCCTGACAAACCAGTTTATAAGGTCCTGACCCTTTCTACCACTCTCTATAGATGGTCTCCAGTTTTTTCTGTACGTCTAACCAAATGACCTTAATATTATGCCATTTCTGAAATAATTGCAGTAAAGTACTTCCAGTTTTCACTTGTAATAACAAAAGTTAGTCAGTAATGCTGTTTCTTCATATGTGTAATACTGTGATGTTCGTACTGGATAGTTTTCTTGCATGCAGGTCACTGATGTCTTAGAGATATCTCTATTGTAGCCCTCTCTCTCTGTCAACCATCAAATTCATGCCATCTGCGGGTTCATTCCTGGTTGCTTATCCCTTACTTATCTACGCTTGTAACCTACAAAACAGATAAACAAATGCTTCAGTTATCCAAATCTGAAGTGTTCCTGACTTGGCATCTGTTGAACAAAAACATAAAATGATATTCTGATCACCAAATAGCTCTGGCATCTCTTATATGGACCCTATTACCCAACTTCAGAATTTTTTCTGATTTTGTTTTTTAAGTGTCTATATCATGCTTATATCAATCCTGATGGAAACAACGTTAACCTGTTGATACCCAGAATCAGGATAGCTAAACGTTCTTCAGGACTGAGAAGCAGTTAGGGGACAGCCATCCAAATGACAAAAAGGAATTCAGCCTCTTGCATGAAAGCCCTTCAGTTTAGTTATCTTATTTGGGCTCTGTCGGAGGCCATATTTTGTGCTACATCCCTCTTCCCTTTTTCCTGCTTATCTGCCGTATTTCTGAGGTATACACTAATTCTATTAACAAAGCTCCTAGCACCCTAGCCCCATACCTATTAATCTCTTAACACAAGAATTCTGTACAAAACAAAACAAAAAATAATGGGGGAACAAAGGCCCAGAATCTGTAGTGAGTTTTAAATATTTGTCTTGCAAACACAGCTGCTAGAAGAATAGATTTTGCATTAGCATACATTTTCTGAAGGATACGATGTCTGAAACCCAATTGTAGGTCATTATTTTTTACTTTAACACTCAGTGATTTGCCAGAAAATTAAAAAATGTTATGAGAAACAGGCCAAAAATATAAGGCAAAAATCTGGACATTCTACAAATATCTGGACAGTTAAGAAGCATACCTGGCCTCATGGTCACCCTGAGTATCTACAACTCATTCTGAGAGGCATACTGCAATAGATGTTAAAATCTCAGGGGCCTGTGGGTGACTCTTGTCCTCCATCCAGTCTGACCCTCCTTTACATTTCCCTTATCACAAATGATTGAATCATGTCTTGCTCATTTTAAGCCATCTGCTACCAGCTGTTTGTAGGAATGTGGGTTTTGACTGAATCCTGTGAAACGAATAAATCTTTACAGCTGTGTAATTGTCACTGCACTGCCCACCCATGCTAACCCTTGTCCCAGTGAACCCAGTAATGCATTTTCTATATAGTGCCCTGGTTCTTGGATATAATACCACTTCTGTAATGGCCCAAATTAATATAATATTAGGACTTACAGCTATACCAGGATCTTGCATGAATTTCTCTCTCTGTTTGGGACCATCCTCTTGAACCTGTCCTACTAAAAACATTAAAGTGAATCAACAATTGCTTTGTTAATACTGTAGATGTGTTGCACTCTGAAGCTAATTTTATCTTGCATAAAGGCCAAATTAAAACATCTCATGGATCCATTATTTATTTCTTGTTCCCCCTAACTGATTGTTCAGAAGGCTCACCAACTCCATATTGTCTGTCCCAAACAGGATGCATCTGTTCTGCAAGTTATTGGCTCAGATGTGCATTGTCAGTACTCATGGAAAGCATTCCAGCTCTGTAATGTCTCTCAGCATCCCTCTTCCAGCTGCTCTAGTCATTTTTGTACAAACCTCTCCCCCTAAAACTAATGTCCACAGCTACATCTGCAAATAACTGGCACTCGCCATCTGAAATGTTGTTTTGATACACCACCTGATAGAACCCTCTGATTTCTACCACACTCGCAAATCCTCCGGCATATCTTTGGTAATTATCACCCTGTGATGTTTAGTGCAATTCCCGCACCTCAAAACCACCGTGCTCATGTATGATCTTCCATGGAAATAATCCTTTGTGCAGAGTTCATTGCTCCTGTTGTGTTCTGGGAATCCTGTAGTACTGCATTCCTAACTCCTGTTACCCATGTTGTCACTTGTTTTGTCTTCTCCTTCTGCAAACATATCCACCCCCCCATTTTTGTGGCACGTTGGTGCTGTTAGACATTTGAATTGCTGGGCCTTCTGTCTTGTCTTAAGCCACAGGCAATCAGAGTTGTTTGTAAATGTATCTCAACTGTTTTAACCTGTTGCACAGCATTTTGAACATACCAGTCAAATGAGCACAAAATAATAATTCCTGACCAACTAGCAATATTCTTCTTGCTGAGCTGAACTACCCATTTTAGAACTAAGCTGACCCTCTTAAAGACTGCACATGCTACTAGAGGTCTCCTAGACATTCAGCAAAATATGTAGCAATTTCTATCCACTTTAAAACCCAAGAGATTTTAATCTTGCCATTTAATGGGGAGCAAACAAAATGCTGGATTATACCTGACAGCTCCTTTTTCTTGTGCCCATATCATATTCAGTGCTTCTTAAAGAATATATAGGACACTGATTTATTGCCTTTTGAGATGGCATATTAATTGGCTCCTCTTGTGGATAGGAAAGGTGCTAAATAACCTTAACCCTCTGGCATATTTGACATCATTCCCACTGCAGCTGTTGAGATATGCATCTACCACAATTGTCCACATCCATCCTATGGACTGTCACTCACTTGTGTTAGATTTTCATGGATGTCCTTGTTTCTAGCACTAGTGTTAATCTATTGGTGGTATGAACAGGGGAGGAAGCATGGGAGGGTCTCAGTAAGCAGTTAGAACAATGGCAGTTGTCAGAGACACATTGCTGGTGCTGTTTCAGAACATGCTAGCTATTTAACTGCACCATACAAATTGCAACCACCTCAGATATTCCTGTGATTGGCTTGACCACTTCACATCATAACTATTTGCCCTGCTTAATTAAAACTCCTACTTGTTTCTGCATAACTGTTGCTAGCCATTAACCCTGAGTGTACATAAAGTTAAAGCCAATATCACCTGTCACACTAATCCTAATAGCTTAATTTGTAGGGAAATAATGATTCAGTTCCCTGCATAAATCATTATCCATTCACATTACCCATATATCTTCAAATTACCCCTCACCATCACCATGAATATTGCTATATATTTTGTTAAAACACTGAGAACAGACATAAACATCATCATCATATATGCCATGCAACCATTCCCCTTCACCATTTTTTTAAGTTCATGAAAATTGTATGAAAACAAAGTATACACTATTTGAGCACACCTTCCTTATTTCTTTGCTGACAGCAGCAGAAAAATGCTAATGCCGAATTCCTTTTGTATGAGAGAAAGTTGATGGCATGAAGGTCTCTTAGCACACATTAACTCAGTACCACTGTGCATGTCATTATGACCACATCACTGCAACTCTGATCAGAAATATTTATTCAGCTTCTCAAAGTACTTAAAGCTCAAAAGTGCAAATGATCAAATAAACTGGATTAATTACCAAACCATTTCCCATGAGCTCATTGTTTGCAAAGTAATTTCATTATGTAATATAATACCCCAACTGTCAAACTGTCTGCTTCCTGTATGTGCTGTCATGGCTGCTCTACCTCCACCACACCAACAGTCTCTAATCTCCTATACTTCCATATCTGTACGGCCCTGCCCCCGTCCTTGTGATCCCCATCATCCTCACCACAGCAGCAGCACTAAGCCAAAGCTGTTGCCTTCAACAACAAGGTGCCACTGGTGACTTGTTCATTTCCAACTAAAACCCACGAGCGGTTGTTTATGTACTTGGCCCATCGTGAAGTGATCGATTAACTCCCCATCCAAGCATGTGAGCAGAAGACTGTTACAAAACCTAAGCTGCTAAATATCAACATCATCGAAAATGATCAACTTCTAGCCACTGCAGTCAGATAGCATATACTCTGCTCAGTCTCTTCCCCTCTCTCTGTAGGTAAGTTATACCCTTATTTGAATACTTGCACTTCACAAGTGAGCCCTCAAAATTTCCTGTGTGAGGTTATAACACCACAATCCAGCTGTTCAGCTCTTAATTTTGGAATTTGGCTAAGACAATCAAGCTAAAAGGTGACCATTATAAATTAACAATACGGCATGCTAATGGATACATTACAGAACCCCATGAGTCCCTTATTAATACTACCCAGGTGTCATGCTATCCATGTGACTTGCAACAATTTAAGGATACAAACTTTGCAGCTCATTGCCTCAACAGACACTTGTTTCTGGAGACATCATTGTACTGGCTCTTGATCCCCTCACTTCTTCCTTTAATAATGAATCCTAATTCTGATCCATCTGTTTGACCTTCTGGCCACCTGTCTGTCTTCATCTTCCTATCAATTTGCCATACCTACCTCCCCTTACCCCCATCTTAACCAGGCATGTTAATTCCCTTACAGCAAAGACATTGCGGTATTGACCCCCTTGGCCTGCTTCCATTTTTGTTTCTAAATAAGGTTTAGTACTTTTGGGGATGTGCAAGTTTCAGCTGCAGGAAAACTGCCCTCAGTGACTTTGAGCACTCATAATTCATCAGTGTCATGTCTTCAACATCCCTTAATGGACTTTCTTTTTATCATTTGTATCTTCACATACATGTCATAGGTGTACATTACAGTGGTTTACATAAACTCTCCAGCTCCTCCCCAACTGTCTAATTAAATACTTACTCCATACCAACCACAGTGAAAGGATGACCCTTCCCCTTATCCTACAGTTCCATGCATGGCAAATGCTTTTACATGTTTTTGCCTGTGTTCTTGTTTCTTTTAATTTTTAATTGTTTGTTAACTGTAAGTAAACTGAACTGTCATACAGGCCTATTTCAGCCACATCATTTGAGGTGTGGGCAAAGGATTAATGTAGTCTTCTCAGGTTGTCTTTTTTTCAGCTCTAAGTAGTTGAGCTTCTGCCACACCACAGTGAAAGGTACCACTGTTTTTTCAGTAAATACACTTCTGACTGTGTGTTCAATACCCATATGTTAGTATTGACTACACCATCTGTGATGGACTGGCATCCCCTCCCGAAGCAGTTCTCAGACTTGCATCTTTAAAGGGTTGAAACCAGATTCCATGCCCATCCAGCCCTGAAAAGTATGAAGTGGCTATTGGTACAGTACAGGCAATACAGTCATTGATTTTCTAACTTTCTATAGGCATTGTTTGCTAGTCTTGCCCATTGTTACTATTTTAAAAGTGTATATTTTACTTTGACAGGGCATGCATAAAATGCCCTTCTGGTCCAGGTTGTTCACAACAGATGAATATTGATGGGCTTGGTGTGGAGTATCCAACCACTAATCAGAGGCATGAGTGTACTAAACAGGTTCTGGATAAGCTTCTGTAAGCTCTAACATGCATAATATGAGATACGTCTTCTTCTTTCGGCTTTTCCCAGTTAGGGGTCACCACAACAGATCACCTGTCCGCTCATGATTGGCAGCAGAGTTTTTACAGTGTCGAGTTGCCAGCCCAGTGCCCAACCTTCCACAGAAGGCAAACACATGCACACACTCATGCCTAGGGCCAATTTAGAGTGTCCAATCTGCCTACAGCATGTCTTTGGGATGTGGGAGGAAACCGGAGCACCCGGTGGAAACTCACGTGACCACAGGGAGGACATGCAGACTCAGCACAGAAGGCACCCCAGCCGAGGATCGAACTGGAGAACCTCTTGATGTGAGGCAACAACGCTAACAGCTGCACCACCATAGCCGCATAATATGAGATACTACTAAGGAAATTTCCAACATTTGATAACCGTAGAATAATGCTTGTAAGCAGAATGTCACAGCAGTAGCCATACATAGAAATGATTAGCATCATATGTTTTCACTTGACTCCTATTTCTCGGCATGTAGGTTTACCTTTGTTCTGCTTATTTATTGTTTGTTAATTTTGTATAATACATGAAGTACAAGTCCGTAATTTCAGTGTGAAGGTGCTGGCATGTTGAAATGACTCGTTCTGGGACTTGCAAAAGGATTGTGGAGGCAATATGAATTTTGTTTAGAATTCAGCTCTGTATTCAACCAGAATATCTGTTTGAGTGCTTTGAGGTTAGGCAGACTGAATATTCTTTCTTTTTCTACATGTTTGTGGTATACTGTACAAACAAACCTCAGCTATAGCTCTTCCAGGTTGCTTTGAATCCTCTACACCTGTCAAATTCATGGTTGTATGCAACTTTTGTTGGACTGTCTGGGGGGAAAAATGAAATTATATAAAATCTCCATAGAGTGATGGATGCTATCATGGCATATTTATTTATTTTATTTTTATTTTATTTATTTTACATTTGTTTACCGGGTTAGTCCAACTGGATACATATCCATTTTCAGTGGAGACCCGGGGAGAAAAGCTCCACATTAAAAACAGGACTTTGACTTACATACAGATAAATTCATGATAATGCTATTAGTTAGAGACACAGAAATAAACATACCCATTGCAGGTTAGAGACCCAGGGAGAAAAGCTCCACATTAAAAAATAAGACTTTGTTATGCATATATGGATACAATCTTTCTAAAATAAATTAATTACTTGATAACATGATAGTAAGAGGTGACAATTTAAACAGGGCATAGGTAAAATAGTCAAGTGATGTAAAGGAAAGTGGAGTTGGGCTGCTCTAGACGGTATAGAGGAATAAGATAATAGGCTCAGAGGAGAAGGATGAAATAATTGTCCCATACAACTCTCATAGAGATTATGAGGGGAAGGCAGTCAGAGGAACTGGAGATGTTATAAACATGTAATTGTAGGGATCTTAGTGGAAAAAGAGCTAAGGGAGAGGGCAATAGGAAACGACAAGGGGTGATTGTGGACTTATTTGGACTAGTCCGGTTTAGTGCAAGGACATAGCCAATGAGCTTTTAGGAATTTTTTAAGATTACTTTTGAACTGGTTGAGAGAGGTAGTTAGTTTTAGGTTATTAGGAAGGGAATTCCATAGTTTTCCAATGGAGTTGGCATATAGAGCGTCTCCACCTAAGTTGTTAGATTTGATAGTTTGTATCAGGACACTATGTGAAGATCAGAGGCAGCTAAGATTGGTGTAGGGGGTAAAACGTTGGTTCAGTGAGGGGGTTTTCTCTGGTTATTTAATTATTTTGAATGCTTCCATAAGTTGGTTAAGTTTGAGAAGATTGGGGAGTTCTAACCAGTCAAGTTTCTTTAGGTTAATACAATGGTGAGTACGATACGGTTCTCCTGTAACAAATTTGGCAATATGGTTGTAAGCGATAGAGAGTTTATTAAGCTCGGTTTTATTTAGGAAGGAAAGTACTGGAGAGGCATATATTAGAGTGGAGAGGAGGTGTGTACGTGCTATGGTTAGTTTGGTGTTGGGAGTTAAAAAGTTTTTAATTCTGTACATGGAACCAAGTTTCTTGTTTACTGTCTTTATTGTTTGACTGATATGCAAGTCAAATTTAAGTTTGTGATCTATAATTACGCCTAGTAGTTTGGTGTTGGTAACAGGCTCTATGATGGTGCCATTAGTGGACTGAACATAGAAGGTCATATTATTAATGAGAGAGGGGTATTGCCCTAAGGAAGTGGTTGAGGAGGGGAAAATTAATAGTAAGTTGTTTTTTGTTGGATTCAGGATAAGTTTCCGTTCTGTGAACCATTTTTCAACCGCAGCAAAGCAGTTTTGGGTGGCTACTTGGAGATTATGGAGAAAGACGTCAGAGCAGATTAGTGTGGAGTCATCTGCATATTGAATGCAGGTGGCTTTGGGGATGACTAAACAGAGATCATTTATGAATACCGAGAAAAGAAGGGGACCAAGTATAGAGCCTTGTGGTACACCTATGGTGTTGGGTAATAAGTGAGATAGCTTGCTTTGCCACTGGACTGCTTGTTGTCTACCTGAGAGGTAAGCATTAAACCAGCTTAGGGCTGAGTTGTCGAGGTGAAGTGTTTCGAGGGTGTGGAGCAATAGTTGATGGTTGACCATGTCAAAGGCTTTTGACAGGTCAAGAAAGAGAGCAGAAGTAATAAGTTTGTTATTACGGTTACAGTTGACTGAGTCAACAAAGGAGAGGAGGGCGGTAGTTGTACTGTGATGGGGGCGAAAGCCATGTTGGGTTTTGGACAAAAGATTGTTTTGGGTGAGATAGTATAGGAGTTGCTTGTGAACACACCTTTCCATTATTTTTGCTATTGGGGACAGTATTGCTATAGGTCTAAAGTTTGAAATTTCCGTGGAGGAGCCACCCTTATGAAGTGGGATGACATATGATATTTTCCAAAGAGAGGGAATTGTAGCCTCTGTAATGGTTCTGTTTATCAAGATTGAGATAGGGTAGGCTATAACATCAGATGCTATTTGTAAGTATTCGGCCGGAAGACGATCAGCCGATAGGCTGGATGGTTTAAGTTTCTTCAGTAGGCTTCTAATATAGGAGGTGGATATTGGTTGAAGATTAAAGGCAGGTGGAGATTTACTAATAGCATTTGTTATGGAGGAGGAAGAAGAAGGTAACTGACTGGCTAGGGACTGGATCATTTCGGTAAAAAAAGAGTTGAACGCATTTGCTATTTCTTCAGAATCTTTACCAGTAAGTTTCACAGGGGTAGGGGTGGTAGGCTTCCCAGAATGAAGGAGGTTGTTAAAACCTGCCCAAAACTTCTTTGGGTTATTCTGATGTTTGTCCTGGAGGTGACAGTAATAGTTCTTTTTATCCTGAGTGATATTGGATTTTGTAGAATTTCTAAATTGTTGAAATATAATGCGATCTAGGGGTGCTTTCGTGGTTCGCCACTTATCCCATGCCTTGTCTCTGAGCTTAATTTTCAATTTAGTTTCTTTGGTTAGCCAAGGTGCTATGCAAATCTTTGATCTGATAAGACGATTTGGTGCATAAGTGTCTAGTATCTTTAGGAATGTGTCATTGAAGTAATCCACACTCTCGTCTAGGGGAAGTGTTTTTAACATGGACCAGTTACACGATTTGAGTTCGTCTAGGAATTGCACTGGGAGGAATTTCTTGTTATTTCTAACTAGTCTATAGATAGGAGGTCTTGTGAACATCAATTTATGTTTCATAATGAAAGTGATAAGGTGGTCACTAAGATCATTGGGGAAGGTCCGTGTAGTATAATTTTGTGAATCTTTATTGGTAAGAATCCAGTCGATAGTGCTTTCTTTTTGCCTAGTATTTCCAATTCTAGTGGGAGATGTAATATTTTGGGAGTAGCCATGTAGGTTGATGGGTAGGTGATTTGTCTGGTCAGAGAACTGGGACCAGTCAATGTTGAAATCGCCCAGTATAATGGTTTCTTGGGGGTAATTCATGGCTAACCAACTTAAGGTTAGTTCCAGGGTTTCTACATTTTTCCCAGGGGGGATATAAACTACAATGAGATTGATAGTTTTATGGTTATTTAGGCAAATTTTTAGCGCAATTAGTTCCATATTGGAGACCTTGGGAGGTTGTAATGGATTCAAGATGATATTCAGTGTGTTTTTAAACATTACAGCTATTCCACCACCCTTTTTTTTTATCCGATCAACCCTCAGTATATTATACCCAGGTGGAAGAATCTCTTCATCCTTTGTGGCTGGTTTAAGCCACGTTTCCGATAGACACATAATGTCTGGGAGATGCATGGCTAGTAGAGCGTGTAGATTATGAACCTTGTTATTAATACTTCTTAGGTTAAGATGGAAAATAAGGAGAGAGTTGGAAGATCTAGAAACTGATTTTAGGGTAACAGTGTCTAGGTTAATGGCTGGGCCTGGGTTGGGATGTATATCCCCATCTTTTGCAATACATTTTTTCAGATGGACTATAAGTCTAAGTAATTTGCATAGTATCTTTAGACCAGATTTAGTAGTGGTTGCTTTGGGGTATCGTTGAGTTAGGTGCACATTTTTAAAGTATGTTGCTGAGGTTGGGTAGTTGGTGGAAGAAATCTCGTAAGAGGGAAAATTTATGTAGCTGTAGGTATGACCATTGGGGAAGTGAATACCCAATAGAGTTTGATTTTCATACCTCGATAAGAAGTAAGGAATAAATAAGAGTAGAGCTAAAAGTGGGACAATAAGGTTCATTATTTTACACATGGTTATATAAATATATTTCATGGTTATATTTCAGTGATCACTTATTTGTCCATACTTTCCTATGTAGCTCATTGTACTAGTTATGTAAACACAGACCTAAATAAGCACTGAAACATGCACACATTCACAGAAATAAGCAACCTTACACACTATAACCATGTGTGGGTTTATCATCGAATGGTCACTTGTCAACCAACAAAGGGAACAGTCTCTTTCATAATGCCTGTTGTTGATTTTGTCAATTGGGTCTGCAAAGTGGGTAGGACTTCACCTGCAGGACCCATGTTAATGCCCATTCTGAAGTTTTGCTGGAAAAGGCTTTGTAATGGGATTAGTGCCCATTCTGAAGTTTTGCTGGAAAAGGCTTTGTAATGGGATTAGTTATTCAGTGGCTGAAGTGATTGCTGCAAAGTACTGCTTATATATTTTTGGTTAAACAATTTGCATTTCCATCAATGAGTGAAAAAGTTGGTGCAGTTGATCGAAATTCAACACATCGCACCATACTGGCATTTTCACAATAAGAATGCAGTACAGTGAGTATCAAGGAATATGCCCTTTCCCCACTATACTGCAATCCTGAAGTTTGTATATATCATTTGTAGGGGTGTGGGGGTGTAGGTGATTCCCCCTATACAAAAAACACTGAGTTACTGTATTCAGACCTTTTAGAATAATGTTTTTCTTCTGAAATTAGGGTTAGATCAACATTTTACATTTTTGACAGTTATGCTTCCATATATGTAAATGTATACGTGTGTGTGCATGTATGTATGTGGGTATATATACATACAAAAATGAGGTGGAGGTGTTATGAAAGGTATTAAAGATAGTTATGAGACCTGTGATTATTAGATGTTCAGTGATAACACTAATACTACAGACTGTGTGACTGTGACAATAAAGACAACCCTGGAACATGTAACAATTGTTGGAGTGTATAGACCACCAAAGTCAAGTGCAGATGACCTACAGGAATTTATACATTTCTTTCATGAAACACAGGAGGGAAGAATAACATTAGCTGGGGACTTAAATTTACCAGAAATAGACTTGGATAATATTGATTCAACAACTTCAGTAAAGAAGTTATTCACAGCATATATTCAGGAACAAAAATTGCTTCAGATTGTAAAAAACCTACCAGGGGATGGAACATATTAAATATTGTTTGTATTCCCAAAGAAATTACTGTAACTTCAAGTCAAGTTTTACCACCATTGATGTGCAGTGATCATGGGGTTATACAGGTTCATTTGTTGCTAGATAATTCTGCCAAACTGAAATCTAAGCCAATACACAGAAGGTTAATTACAGATTATATAGAAGTATAGCAGTCACTATGTAAAACTAACCGGAGTGAGGTGTTCAGTGGAAAAACTGCACATGGAATGTTGAACATTTTGAAAGAGAAATTGAGTGCAAAAAAAAATGTTTAACATCAGGATTGAAGCATACAACATCATGGAGGTATATATTTCCACAAGGACAAGCTATATGATTAAGGTGAGAGACAAAAATGTAAGAAATGGAAGAGAAGTCAAACTACAACTTTGAAAACTGAAATAATGTGTGCAGATTCTAAAATTTATTCTGGGACACAACAGATTATAGATATAATTACAAAATCTTATGCAAACAGTTTGGCTCCACAAAAGGGGTGATAGGTTGTCCTAGTGACATCCAGGTAACCCCAGATACTGGAATTAAATTAGATTATAGTGAAAAAGAACTGTGCAAACTGGATCCAAACAAAGAGCTGGGAGGAGACTGAATTAGTAACAATGACCTGAGAACACTTCAGCAATAACTTACAGTACCTTTATATCTATTATTCACTTTGTCATATACATATGGGGAGATTCCTCATGATTGGAGACATGTGCTTATTAAACCTATTATTAAGGGAAAGGGGAGTAGGACAAACCCAGAGTCATATAGACCTTTACGTCTGCTTTCATGTTGTGGAAAAATAATGAGAAGGTAATATTGGATAAGTTATTGTCAGAACCAGATAGGCTGGGACTTGAAACAATACATCAGCATGCATACATTGAAAACAGATCTATTATCACCTGTAACATGATGTTTTATAACAATATAGTAGCTATGAATGAAAAATTGTTCTGTGATGTAATTTATATAGATTTAACTTCAGCATTTGACAGGGTCATACACATAACAGTGATCAGTAAATTAGTACAACTAGGTATTGATGTATTCTTGGTAAGATGGATAGCTGCATGGCTTACAAAATAGGACATGGCTAGTATCATACAGCAACTGGACAGGTGAAATCCTTGGTTACAGTCAGGGTGTCCCACAGGGCTCTGTCCTAGACCCTTACTTGTTTAGATTGTATCTTTCAAACTTAACTTTTTCATCTGAGGTGTTCTGCAGCCTATATGCAGATGACCTGAAATTGGGTAAACTGATTACATGTGTTACAGATAAGGTATGTCTGCAAAATAACTTGACTAAATTGACCATTTGGGCACACGAGAATAAGGTTGCCACCCGTCCCATTGTCAGCGGGACACTCACGGGTTGAGCTGCCTCATCCCATTGCCCGCTGTGGAAAGTAGTGGGACTTGAAAAGTCCTGCTTTTCAATCGCACTGAATTGCCGTGGAAAAGCCGCAATTACTTCCGGCTTTTCCACGGCAGTTCAGTTACGTCACCAACCCAGACCTGCAGGCAAAGCTGCTGCCTGTTAGGTCCGGGTGCTGTAATTCGTGCAGCAATTGGCTGCAATTCATGAAAGGGGTGTGGACTGGGGCAGGAAGAACCCTGCAAAGATCGCGGCTGTAGGAGCGCTTTGTTTTAAGCGCTTCTACAGCCGCTAAAAAAAAAAAAAAAAAAAAAAAACGAGATTTATTTTCATTCTAACGAGTCAGTCAGTCAGCCATCCATCCATTCATACAGCCATCCATCCATTCTTCCAACCAGCCAGCCATCTATTCATCCAGCCAGCCATCTATTCATCCAGCCAGCCATCCATTCATTCATCCAGCCAGCCATCCATTCATTCATTCAACCAGCCAGCCATTCATTCATTCAACCAGCCAACCATTCATGCAGCCAACCAGTCAGCCACCCATCCATTCAGCCAGCCAGCCAGCCATTCTTCCAACCAGCCAGCCAGCTATCCATTCATGCACCCAGCCAGTCACCCATGCATCCCTTCATGCAGCCAGCCAGCCATTCTTCCAGCCAGCCAGCCATCCATTCATTCAACCAGCCAGCCATCCATTCATTCAACCAGCCAGCCAGCCATCCATCCATCCAGCCAGCCAGCCATCCATCCATCCAGCCAGCCAGCCATCTATCCATTCATCCAGCCATCTATCCATTCATCCAGCCATCTATCCATTCATCCAGCCAGCCATCCATCCAGTCATTCATCCATCCAGCTGCTACTCCCACCAACCAGCTAGCCACTCCAGCAACAGGCCAGCCAGTCAGCTAGCCACTCCAGCAGCCGGCCAGCTAGCCACTTCAGCAGCCAGCAAACCAGCCACTCCAGCAGCCAGCTAGCTAGCCACTCCAGCAGCCATCCGTCGTACCCATAACAGTATCTCCTTCACCGCTCCTGTGGTGATGTCATGGTAGAGGGTGTGGCCAGTGTCATATCGGCCACACCCCCATGTCCCACTTTGGCCCGCTGAAAAGGTGGCAACCCTACACGAGAATAATATGCTGATAAATCAAAAACTTGTATCCTTGTATTTTGGAAACCAGAATACATCAAC
Source organism: Protopterus annectens (assembly GCF_019279795.1). Classification (NCBI taxonomy): domain Eukaryota; kingdom Metazoa; phylum Chordata; order Ceratodontiformes; family Protopteridae; genus Protopterus; species Protopterus annectens. Next base: position 496,990,609 of record NC_056743.1, on the reverse strand, counting down.
CTGCTCCACAGAAGAGGTACATATTTCGAACTAAATATAGACCAACAGCCATATTATAATCACTGTATAAAACAGTTGGAAGATACATCCATACCCTACTCCTAGTTATTTTATACAAAAATTATCGACACACCAAAATATCCTTGGCTTTAGACCAGATCACAGCCCAGAAACTGCATTAGCAGCCCTCACCAGGTACATTTATTAACCTACTATGTCAAAGAGAAATTGTAACCTCAATATTCCTAGACTTTTGCAGAGTACTTGACACTGTCTCACTCGCAACAGTCACGTTAAGATTCTCAAATGCAGGTCTCCATACCAACAGCCTGCAATAGTGTACAAATGATCTTTTCCAGCAAACACATGAATACCTTGTCAGCTACTCTGCTCTACCTTTAATAGTAGAAATAATTCAATGTTCTTACATTAGTTTTCTTATTTTTCTGTATATTTATAAATAGCATGCATTCTGAAATCCATTTTACAGTAGGCAAATTGAAAGGTGAATATTTAATACAGCACACACTGATTGAAACTGTAAACTGTAAGAACCTGGGTAAATGAGTAGATTTAGCTGTAAGTTTTTCTAATCATATCAACCAATTGGTTAATGATAGCTATAGAGCTATAGATTGTATAAAAAGATTTAAAGTCTAGGAAATCAAAAATAATGAAGTCATTGTTAGTTACATTAGACCAAAACTTGAGTATGGAATAACAATATGGAAACCCTGTAAGAAAACAAGCATATGTAAACTGGAAAGATTACACCGGAAATATACCAAGGGTATCCATGGATGTGAAAATTTAAGTTATTATGAAAGACTAAAATATCTGAAGTTGTACAGTGTCTCTTACAGATATCTAAATGGAGCTCTTATTCAGGTATATAGGGCATTTAGAGACAACTACCTCTGGGAATGTTTGGAGTTATCAAAAAGGACTAGAAAATCATCAGACAACCTGTGTAGAAGATTCTATAGGAATGGGAAGTGCACTTATTGATTCTCTGACAGAGTAGTTGATGCATGGAACAGACTACCAAATTACATTAAAGCAAGTACTAGTTTAGATATTTTTAAGAACAACCTGGACATTTATTATGGGAACAAGTGTTTTGGTATATTGGCAAGCTAGAAGGGCATTAATGCCCTTGCTTGAAATATTTTTATGTATATGTATTGTGTGTATATGTGTGTGTGTATGTGTGTGTGTGTGTGTGTGTGTGTGTGTGTGTGCGCATGTGTGTGTGTACATATATATATATATATATATATATATATATATATATATATATATATAGTTTCACTTTGAATCATTGAGAGCTTGAAACATCAAAATTCTGATCATCGAGACCAGAACATCGAGTTTCAAACCATCAAAGATTCAAAGGAAATGTACATAAAAGAAAAAACCTTTAAAAACTGTTTCTCGCCCCCTACAACTCCCCCAACTTTAATATACCAACTCCGAGATCGTACTACAGTGGGGTTAAGAGAAATCTCTGTTTTAGCACTATATGCAGAAGCGCTAAACGGGAGATTTCCCTTACCCTGTCTGCAGTGCCATCACAGAGATGGCACATTCACAGACACAGTGTGCAGAGCACCTTGCTGCCCTGCAGAAACACTAGCTTTTCCCCTTTTTTACTTACCTTTTTCTTCCCCTTGACAACATCGATGTCCTAAACACTCAATGATATGGTCTCGACCATATGAATTTTGAACTTCGATGTTTTCAAGTGGAACCATATATATATATATATATATATATATATATAATAGAGAGAGAGAGAGAAATTATAGATAGCTGTAGACAGAGATATATAGATAAATATAGCAATAGATAACATAAGGGAATTCATTTTTACCCAAATTCATCCGTCTGTACATTGAAAGTGAGAGAAATGTGGATGTGTGTGTATCTGTGTGCATATTTAAAAGTAAAACTTTATTGTCTTCTTTGTATGGAAATGAGATATTAAGGTATACCTTTCCAAACTATCAGGCACTTCTAATTATATATGGATATGTAGACCTTTGGTCGTGTCTGTTAAATGAGTTCCTGATGCCTGTGTGACATACAAGTTTAACTCCACAGCACCAATGATCCCAGTTCTGTACTTGTTCAATAATGTCACTGCAATGCTCCCAGCAACATGCACACTGGCCCATGAATACATAACACAGACTGGTACAAGTGACATTCTGTATTTTATTGCAGCATGTTAATAGAACTGCACAACTACACTGCCTATTGTTTGCTTTGAAGAGGGAACCTAGCTGGGTTGAAGGGACCCAGATAGTACCAGTAATGTCAAATAGTATACCACACATAAATCAGGTACATGCATGTCTGTATATTGAGTGACTGAGATGTTATGGATGGAGGTAAAATGTCTGTGTGTGTGTGTGTATATATACAGGCATGGGAATATGACTATGTTCATGTATCAGAAGTAAGAGAAACTATGCAAAAAGTTGAGCGTATGTCCTGTATCCATAAAGACTGAAACAACTGTGGCCTTTATAACAAAACAATTTTGGCAAATGCAAATCCTGTGTGTTTCTGTGACTTCAGGAGCACAACTTTCCAGCACTGGACAATGGATACAGTGTCCCACCCAAACTGAAGCTCATGCGTAACTGCAGCAGAAGCTCTGCCCATTGTTAGTAACAAAAATGCTACGCTGTAAAGCAACAAAAGCCTGTATTCAACAAACACAGTGAATTTTGGTATGAATTAGAATTGTGTTATACCTGAATTGCAATAAACACTACCCACCTCACAGAAATACTTTGCAAATTTGCTACAGATGTTGTCAAAAATCCATGTGAACATGCGCTTTATTAATCATGTAAAACAAGATAAATAGCAGTCATTATGAAATTAAATTTTGCATTTTAGCAGAATATTAGTATGGCGCTTTCCCCTTTAGTTGGGAGCAGAACAAAGGCAAGTTGTGTGGCATATATGTTTAACATTTCTTATCTTATGATTACATCTGGATAGTCCCAGCATATACTCCTCTTCTGGGGAGATAAGTACTCAGCTATAAATTATAACTAAATTAAATACTACGGCACCCTTCTAAAGCAGTGAGCAGACATAAGTTCTGTACAAATTTGATTTGCCAATATGGATGATCTGCTTCAATATGGTGACTGATATGTTCACATAATATGCCCTTAGTATTGTAAGCAACCTTACCAGATATATTTATAAGGCAGTAGGAAGTATTCTAAAAATCACAAGAATGGAGAAAGGAAATCTTACCAATAGATATAACTCCATGGAGGAGAACAGAAAATAGGCATGAAGGAGCTGGAATTTATTAGAGAAAATTGGCAAAGGAACCAAGGCATTGGAAGCAAATAACTAGGAAAAGAGGTTATATTTTGGGATGAGAACAAGGCGAATTTGCACTGCAGGTTAGAGACTTCCTTCCCTAGTGGGGGCTGATACGAAGAGTATAGGCAAAGAGAAAGTGGGAAATATGAGCTCTGGATGAGTTTTTAGTCGAGTGTAGAACAGAAGTTACTGTTACAAAGGGTTAATTAGTAGAGCATACAAAATATTACATGGAAACTATAAGACTCAATCATAAGAAGATGGAAAAGACTGGAAGAGAGCTTGGAAAGGCAGTTTACACAAGTACATTGGGAGGACATGGCTATATACCCCAAGCAGACCACATTTTGTTTCTTGGGTAGATGGCAAATGAGGGAGATGTGATGAGAAAGAAAGGTAATTAGGACAGGGTGTTTTGGAAATGTAACAATCTGGCAGATTAAAAAAAAAATCTATAGAGTACTTTGTCAGAAATGTTGGGGGAGCAAATGATTTTAAGTAAAGCAATGATTCTTTTGGAGCAGAGATATAGTACCTGTGTAATCTAGGCATAGTACGGCTTTACTAAGTTTAATGCTATTGGCTGACAAAAAAACAATTAGTCAAAAATGGAAATCAAAATAGTCAAAAATGGAAATCAAAATCTAAACCAACAGTAACAGAATTTTTGAATATTGTAAAGGAGAGAACGAACTGGGTAAAGGATCTTTAGAAAAGGGAAAGTAAATTGCATAGAAATAAATGGAATTTGTGGGAACAATACATGCAAAATAATGTTTAGGAGGAGTGACATTTAGGGGATGGTGAGAAAGTGAGCAATGCATCTCTAATGCTGGAGTGAAGGAAAATTGTTAAAAAAAGCGCATGTTGTATGAAAATACTAATGATGATGTTACATTATAGTTTGTTATATATACCCTTGTCACTTAATGTATTTAATGAGTGTTTATAAAAAGTCTGCTGAATTCTTGTAACATAGCTACTGTGAAGGCAGCAGTACTTTCAAAGCATGTTTCAATGTAGTGCACAGGGGCATATGTAACATTCTTTACATTGTTACAACAACTGGGATGCCCAACACATGAGTACTGTATCACTAAAATTAAACCCCATTATACAGACTGAGGCCAGCAATGCTCTGAGCTGTTTTTGTGAAAATGTGACTTGTGAAAGCTGTTTCATTTTGAAAGTCTGAAGTGCAGCATTTATATTAAATGTGTAATTCATGAAATTACATTTTATATATTTGAGGAGATCTCAGTCAAATTCCAGAAAAAATTGTACTGATAAATTTTAGCATTTTTCTGAATAACATATGTAAGCAGCAAGCAGTCCTCTCATGCCAGCAGGATTAGAAAATCTTGGGTTTGATCCCCCAGCAGGTACTTGAATTTGTTTTCGGATACTAAATATACACATGCAGTAGTGTGCCTAAGGTCCCATTTCCATAAGATGGTGTCAGCACAACTGAACATTAATGTCTCTTGCCACATTTTTAAAAAGCAGAGGTAGTTTTCTAGCATCCTATGTGTGTATAAATACTGTTTCTGGTCTGTTCCCCTTCCCCCAGAACAGGTATAGGCTTAGCTGGAAATGTCCAGTCGCCAAAATGAAATGTATTTGCTACGTCATAAGTAGTGTGTGTGTTATATGTTAATGTTCTGCTTTATACAAACTGTACTATATTTTCAATTAATAACTTTGCCATTATAATTTTGAGGTATGGAAAAATTAGAGAAGTGTCCTTTTTTACAAATGTAACTGATCGGGAATCTGGACTTAAAGCTGTGAAAGCTAAAAGCAGAATTCATTGCTCATGGTTTTTGTGCCCTGTATTTAGGGTCACACTACAATATCACATGCTTCCAGCAATTATAAGAGTAGAAAATAATATTTCAAAGAAATCATCTTAAGATGCTCATGCTTGTCAACTGTTCTTCCACCTTTACATTATGAATATGCAAATTACCCTCATTATGGATATGCAAATTACTCAAGTCTAACTGACTGCCTGTTGAAATTCTGAGATCTATAACCAAGATCCTCAGAATAAAGAAACATTAACTATATATGTAGTCTGAGGTCATGTTTTTTGGAATATATCCCTCATTCTAAAGTACAGATGCTTGAGATTCAGTATATACGTTTAGCAGAAATGTGATGGTGCAAGGGCAAAAGCCCGAAGCACAGTGCATAAAGGGTTTAATAATGTGTTTTGGAATTTTCTTGAGTTAATCTAGATGACAGATCATAGTTTACTTTTCAAAGTGTTAGGAATCATTGTAATAACCTTTGCAGTCCTGATAGTTGGATGTATATTTAATACTTGATGTGCTGTTTATGGACTACTGTTCATGGATTTTCTTTTGAAGTATTTTTTAAAGAAGACAGCAACAAAACCTTTCACAGAAGTGTGCCTCTGCCCTGATATATTCCAGTGCTTCATCAAAACACACAGCATTTACAAAATGGTTCATCACAGTCTTTGGCAGCCAGTACTTGATGCCCCTTAACAGTAATAGTGATTGCTTATTCTACTTCTGTAGTCCACCAAGGTTATTAATACCAACCTGGCAACAGACAGTCCCCAAATGAGCAGCTCAGGCCTATTGGCAGTGTGCACAGCACTGTCTAGGTTCATGAATCCTTGGATTGGTTAGGAAACCCTGCTTATCCTTCCAGTAAATGAATGGCATTCTTGACCTTTGTGATATGGCCTCTCGGTGAGCACATAGAACCTTTTCATCCTTACCCATTACTTTGGAGACATGACTCAGTTTCCATCATTCCTGTGATCAATGTCTCTCTCCCCTCACCCGACCGAGATTCAAAGATGGTTACTAGGCATGCAATCCAAGAGAACATTAAGAAGACTAGCCCAAAATCCATGTAGTATCAAAATACTCAAGTGATTTGCTCAAGGTCATACAGTAGTCAAATTCAGGTGGAAAGATTCAAACATTGTACCATTGGAACACGAAACAGTTCATAAAAAATGTCACCCCTTTAGTCCTGTATGCTAACTTGCTAGACTAAAGAATGGCCCATTCCCAAACTGGGTGTTGAACCAAAACTACCAAAGAGAAAAACAGAAATCACAACCTCTAGATCACAAGGGGATAAAAACTGTTATCACCAATTTTTGTCTCCCTTTCAGCTTACCCATCTTGTCAGTAATGGCTTTTGATCCTGTAATTAAGCAGTCTCTCTCTCTCTCTAACTCTTTCCCAGGCTATCCTTGCTGTCCATGATCTTTGTCTCCCTCCCTGCCTGCAATCTATTTCAGGGATCAGTCTTCTCTTCTCTTCTCATCCTACTCATCCTGCCAGCGATAACTGTCTCTTTTTCCAGCCTATTGATCCTATCCTAGATCTCTGTCTACCTTTCAACCTACCCATCTTGCTGATATCTGTGCCTCATCACAGCACTTGTATCTTCTCAGTGTGTGTCACTGTCTGTCTTCACATACTGTCAGACTGGCTTTGACCTCCAAATAACATATACTGACCAGTCTGTATAGCAAACCTTGCAGTGATGTGACAGTTGCTCTGTTTTGCTCCCATTTTTTTGAAAATAATCCATTGTGTTAATCAAAGGACAGCCTACAATGTACATAATCTCCTTATTCCAGGTATGCCAACACAAACTTTGGCCCATTCATGAATTCCGTTCAGTCCATAATCTCCTTATTCCAGGAAAGTCAACACAAACTCTAGCCATTCACAAATCCCATTCAGTCTGTAATCTCCTTATTCCAGGTACGCCAGGACAAACTCTGACCTATTCATGAATCCCATTCAGTCCATAATCTCCTTATCCCAGGTATGCCAACACAAACTCTGACCTATTCAGGAATCCCATTCACAAACAGCATTTTACTGAATAACTGCTCTTATTTTACACCACTGTGCAGCTTCATACTCTGTTTCGCTGAGCTGTTGAGCAAGCTATGCAGTACATCTACAAAGAGAAGAATATGACAAGCCTGCTTATCCTGCATCAGGTTCAGGACTACTGGTTGTTGATGAGCCTGTGACCTGTTTCTTTGAATTCATTTAGGATTACTGTTGACACTTTGCTCCTGCTGAGAGAAGCTGTGGAATATGGATCCCTAGCTACGCAAAGCTGCATTGAAATATGAGGTAATGGTACTCGGATAGAGGTTTAAAGAAAATCACTTTTGAACGCAAGACTCTCTGTCCTTGTAGGAATTCAGCAGGTTAGGTAATTAATAACTTATGATTCCCCACTACTCCCTTTTAACATAAATTCGCAGTCTGCTGTCTGCAATCAGCCTACTTGCAGTAGCATCTCTGAGGCAAGTTCACAACTGGCTTGTGTTTACTGACCATGCTTTTCTTTCATCCTGCACTTTTGAGAAGTGCAATTATTCTGGAGGCTAGTTTCTGACACACCACTAGTCAGTTATCAACCTACCATATCACAGCAACTACCACTAGTATGGCCTATATTAAGAGTGTAAATAAATGACTACCTAAGCCTCCTGGATGCTGCTTGGGCAATCCACAGCCACACAATATCACACCTACAATTTTACCCTCACTTGTACCTCACCCACATCTAACAGGAATTGTTCTGACTCCAAGTTCACACACACAAGGTCACTGAAGGCTGTGGCACACATGACTATTTGCTAATAATAGGCGACTGGATAGTCAGGCACACACTGATGTTCCACTCACCAGGCTGAACAAAGATGGGACTATCGTCAGATGTCTCTCTGAAGCCAGCAATCATGACAGGAGCATAGTCTCTACTTCTCCACCCCGAATATGAGAGTGATCTTGTAGTTACCCACATTGTAATGAATGACATGAAATACTTCACCCTTGGAGTGGTTAGAAAGACCTGTATGAAATTCTCCATGCATGTGTCCAAGCTAGGAAAGATACTTGTCTTGAGCAGAATCTTGTCATCTCTGGTAATCCAAAATAACATAATTGACTTAAGCAGTTGTCTAAGTTGTGTCATTTCAGGATGATCGAGTGTGTGTGAGTGAACATAGCAGGCAGTGATCCACAGGCCAGCTTTCTTTACCAAGAATGACCTGCATCTCAATATTTAGGGTTCTGTCTATTGGTAAGACATTTTCAGCCTCCCTAGTACCTTCTGAAGACAAGTCCATCTCTTGGATATTCCAATCTAATGAATTCCACTTTCACTTGCATTAAGGTGGCACTGCTCAATGCAAGGAATCCTGAAAAAAAATTGCTTAGTCTTAAGGCTTTCCTTATACTAGCACATATACATAATGTGTAGTTACTGAAGCTTTCTTTCAGTGTATTGATAGCCACAGTATAGAATGAGAGAAGTGTTATCACTCATTCAGTGCATGTTTCCTAGCTGTCTCTTTCATTGCCTTGTATAATTTTAAAAAAATGCAATTTACTGTACTAAAAGTTTTATCTACCAATTTGGCCTAGATTGTGGCTGAAAGTGGTAAGTAGACCAACCCAACAATCCAGATAAATTTAATAGCTAAATTACAATAAAAAGTCAATTGCCAGCTTTATATATCTTTCTTCACTGCCACTTGACCTCAATAAATTGAATTCTGTTAATCCAAAGTAAGGTGATCTTAAATGATTTGAACAGTTCATCCGTTAACTGGAAAATCTATGCAACAAATGTGCCAGTTACTTCCTGAATTAACTACCTAGATAAAATAGTCCAAGTTCTCAAAAGAGGGGACAACATACCTAACCTTATCCATACAAATGTTGACTTTGTATATCCTTACTAATGCAGTTTGGTGGTCAGATTTGATTACAGGCCAAACTTTTATCTTCTCCTTCAAAATTAGTAGCATTCCACTCATATAATTTACCATATTAAGAGATTACTTCAAAGCCAGCCCCATTTTTTTGTCTGAGGGCCTGATGAAATTTCAAAGAACCCTATTACCATAGAAAATGGAGATACAATGAAAAGAAAACATTTTTTTGAGTTTAAAGGTAGAGGTTTTATAGGAAATATTGGTGACAGGCTCTGATACATTGATGTGAGACACCTTAGTGGTCCAGTCTGGTAAGTCTGTTTAGAAAGCTTTGATACTAGGGTATGCAGGACAGCCTTGGTGAAAACCAGCTGCAGTCCAATGAGGATTACAGAGAAAGCTTTTTCATTTGAACTACTACAGAATTCAACACACAACTGCAACCATGCTGGGCTAACTTTACAGAGGGGATCATTCCTACAAGGATACAACCACGAGTGCCTTGTGGGGATAAAAATTAATGCATCAGAGTATTTTAGGGGCCAATGAAAGCAAAGAAACCTAAACATCTAGATGGAAAGGAAAAGGGGGAAAAAGAAAATCTAAAGAGAAAAGAAAAATAAAGGTTGCAAGAACAGCAAGGTTGCAAGCATTAGTGGATGGGGGGAGGGTGTTACAGACATGCTAGCAAAGCCAGTGGGACAAGCAAATTATTTAAGATGCATAAAACCACCGACTAAGTTAAATACCATTTAAAGAATGAGTACAAATCTGAAATTTAATGTACACCACAAGTTTTATCTGTAAAACCATAAAAATATAAAATAACATCACAGTTGATGCTGAGAGTTAAGGCTGTGAGCTGTAGTTCTTGTGGTACAAGGTTTGATTCCCTCAGCTCTCATCTGTCTGCAATGTGACCTTGATCAAGTCACTTAACCAGATATTAGTTTTATGTCACCCCTGGAAAGGGATTGTGTCTCTGATGGGCCTATTGGTTAAATTATTAATTTTAGATTGTCCTAGGGAAATGGAAAGGAAAATGGCTATAGCACATTTTCCACCAGTGTGGTACAAATTATAATATCAAATCCCAAAGAATATAAGTAGCATACATGAGGAAACAGTAACAATGAAAAACATAATTCCACTAAGGACAAGGCAGGAACAGATAAAAAGAAGCAGGCATACCCTTGGTGTGATTTGAAATTATAAGAAATGCATTGGATATTTATGAATAATGCAAAATGCGTTTTGTTATATTGAGTGACACAGTTGGATTAAACAGCATCATTTCCTTATGTCTAGCATGACTAATTTAAGGGGTACTTGAAACTTAGTTTAGGAGGAATACAACAAGATAATCAAATGGAGGCTTAAGGGCTTTTTTCCAAAATCGTGGATACTCAGATTACTTAAAAAAAAAAAAAAAAAAACGGTTATTTTTCTTTAGCAATGCAGCAGTCTGAGTATTTTAATAAGGGTTGTGGGTGGTTGGGGATCTGGAGTGCGGGCTGCTCAGTATCTTTCATCAGTTTCCTCCACTGAGTATGCATTCATATGCTGATTGCTGAACTGAGCCAACCACTTTGTCATAAATACTGCTCTCATGCATGTGCAAGTGTGGGCTCTGATTTCAGTTTAGGCATTTGATCATGCTGTTGTTGACTGCAGTTCTCACAACATTTTATAGAAAGGTTTTTACGATCACATTTTAGCACTTAATGCTTACACAAAGACTGGAGTATGTTAGACCAAAGAAAATGCATTTGATTGCTCGGTCTCCAATTTAGACTGGACAGCACTGTGGGTATAATAAAGTAACGTGGTGGGGCTACAGGTGAAGTTTGCACAGCATCTGGAGAGATGCTTGTTTGGGCTTTTGGATGGTGTGTTGTCACACAACTATTTTTTCCTATTGAGTATTGATGTTTTAGGGCATTGTTGTACTGGGAGATGATTGCATCAGACAGTATGAGTCAAGCAGGCATATTTCAAGAGGTTGTGGCTGAATGTGCCGTAAGGAATCATCTGGTCTCCTGCCATCTTTTATTTTCCTACAACTTTAAGTCACCAGTATAATGAGTTAGTGTGCCTGAGTGATAACAGAATAAATAACCTAGGAAAGACCAACTGTTGTAGTATTGATGCAGCAAATAACCAAAGGAACATTATATTTAAATGCAATGCATATAAAGCAGCCATTTGCAGCACAGCTGAACAGAGTACGAGTCATAGCCTTATATTAAGTAAGTCTGGATCTGTGTACAATAGTTCTACAAAAGACACCTATACTACCTACACTGAAAAGTATACAAAAATGTAATTTCTTCATTGTTTTTGTTTTTTTACATTTTCCGTACAAGTATGTATGTATATTTATATTTCTGTACATGCATGTAGCTCAGTGGTCACTTGGCAGTTACCCAGGATTTAAAGTTCACTTTATTTTATCTAAGAGTAGCATATAGTTTTAGAGTTCTACAGTTGTTTTAAATGTAAGCAGTAAGCACAATCAATGAAACAAACTGGAATGGACTACATACGAGAGTTAAAAGTTAAGGAGTTCAATTATGTTATACGTTGTACTTGTTTACTCAAACGCTAAGTTTAGAACTGCCAGATTTCTAACTATTGAGACAATTAAACAAGAACGATGTCTTGAAATCACTAACTAGACAAGAAGAACATGACAAATGGACAGAGTTTCATCAATACATCCAGCTTGAAGTGGTTGCAGAGCTGTGCAATCATAGCTGCATGCAGTTTATTGCTTTGTTTATGTTATAAATGGGGAAAGCAAAATGTACTTAGAAGAACAACACTTGTAACTGTAGGAAGGAGAACTGATGGCAAAAGAGCAAATGGCACAAATTGTTCTCTCTCCTAGCAATAAGAGTCTGGTCGTTTTGAGTTCAAAACGCTTTTATAATCTTCATTTTAGAGAGGTGTTCAGCACACTTCCACAGTTTTCAATCACTTGTGGAGCTTTTTTAATTTTTCAGTGCAGTAAAAATGTCACTGTGTCCATGCTTTATTATGTATGGCTTGGTACTTTATCTTATACCATTTATTACCATCTGCTTAAACTCCCTAAGGATATGTTGAATCCCTTTCTTGATATTACTGATGCTGGTAAGCCACATCAGTGTCTGATTATTGATAGTTTTCTTTCTTTTGTCATTTAAAGTGACACTATAGTGTTAGACCATCAAAAATAGTATTATGAAACTATCAAGAGCTGTTTAAACCTACATGGTAATCTATCCTTATCTCAGTATAATTGGATATATTTCAGAGAATGACTGACAGTTTGGCATTTTTGGAACATTTTTAACAATGCAGTGGTTAGAGCAGCTATGTTTGAATAAATACAGATGCACACAAAACTATGGGAGCCGTGTCACTCTGTACTCACAAATGCATAAGTTTATAGGTTTGTACTAAGCAGGCAGCTTGAACATCCATATATAGCCAAACCATGCACCCCAGGAAATATAGCTGGTGGGTTTACTTCATTCTTAAGGACCATTATAGTAAGCCATGGCTAACTTTATGTGACAACATTCAATCAGGATCAGACATGACGCAGGGTGTTAAACCATTAGCTTGCAGGGGAAGTTTGTTTCACATATGGTGAATAATTTGGATAATAAACCTAACCCTCAAAAAAAAAATCCAATTATGCTGAAAGTTGTTGAGATGGAGATGATGTAGCAAGATGGGTTTTTTCATAGTCTTAAAGGCAAAACAGAGGTCTCTCTGTAGAAATCTGTATAAATTAGAAAAAAAGTGAGAAGCTTTTAATCCATTCAGATAGGTAATGGAACTGAGCCTTTGGATTTCTGGGATGGGAAACAGAGGTCTTTCAAATTGAGTTATATGTTTGCTTAGATATCAGTGACTCTCGAGCAATAAAAATGTTGATAGTCACAAATTCAGACATCACATGCAAATACTTCCTTACAAACATGATCACATATCCCAAGAAAAAAGCTGTGTATATGCAGCTGGACAAAAAGAATTCAAAATACAAATAAACTGCATGTATATAGTGGGTGGTGGCAAAGACCCCCCCCCTATATAATCTAATGTGGAGGAGGCTTCATGCCACATCCCCTAAATTAGTGTATATACTAAATCAATGGTTACACAACTGATAAGTAATGCCAAGCAGTCCTACAAATGCATCCCAAATCACAATGGGAATTCTTACTCTGTGCAATACCTACTAGTATAATACTGTGTAATGTCTTATTGTCCAGTATGTGGTAATTTGTGTGTTGCCAAGTATCCTAATTATTATTGTATGTGAATCTCTTACTGTCCCTCTAATTATACGTTATGTTATGTCTTGCACTGGGCCCAAACATAATTTAATTCGGCTAGCACTGCTAGGTACATTTGATCGACAATAAAGTTTACTTTGACTTTCACTGCATGGTATTTGATCACAGCATCTGTACATGAAAACTGTCTCTGCAACTTAATGTTAGCAAAATGATTATTTAGTATTTTACCATAAATATGGTAAGATACATACCAATCCACACCAAGGGCTTAGCCAAACAAAAGGAGCAATTCTTAGAATAATGATTTGTCACCTTTCCTCAAGGCATTGTCTACATTTCCCCAAGTTTCCATATAGAAAAAATATCAAGGGAAAAAGTTAACACACATCTCCTGGACTAGGAAAATATCACCCTGCTTATTCAAACTGGCCAGGGCCGCTTATAAGCAAATGAGTCCTTCTGTCCCAACTCGTATATAGACTACCCATAATAGCTCTAAGCAAGACTCTTCCCCAGTACAGACTATTGAAACAAAATCTGTCTTTTCATCATTAACTCACCTTCTCATGAAAACCACTGCCTCACCCCCACCCAAAAAATAATCCTCCCAGTGCAGCATAGAGTAGACCTACTACTATGGTCTCATTTTCAAATGTCTCTAATTTAACTCATTTCCACTGCTAGTTACCAAACACACATAAACTACAACCTCAGATACTTGCCCCCATGCCAACTCCCACAAACCAGGCTACACTGCACTGACCATTCTTTCTCCATCCTTGTTTTTTCATACTATGGAAATCTCTCCACAACCACTTAAAGGAACTACAGTTCCTCTTTTCCCACCTTCAGAGCTAAACTTAAAAAAAGAAAAACTCCTCTACAGTAAATCAAACTATACTTGCCACACAGGAAGCCATGTCACATAAGAGCCTCTCATCCTGTAGCTTTATTCTCTCTCAACAACTAAAACCTCTTAAGTTCATATTTCCCCTGCCCTGAGTCTCATTGGTTCATAGCATGTTCACAGGGATATAAACCCAAAATATTGTACAATTATAAAATGTGCATTTCTGTCTTAATTCTTGGTACATCTGTTGATTGTTACTGTATGTATTGTTGTACATCTTTTTCTGTTCTCTTTTTGATATGTACACCTTACTGCCTCTCTCACACTTTTTTCTTCTTTGTAAATTCCTTTACCCTGGCAGTATATGCAAATGGTCAAGTGTGATCTGCTTAAACAAATGTAGGTACTTTTCCGTTAAACCCCTACCACACATCTTGCCGTATACCTGCTACTATTTCAGACTGAATAACTTGATTATTCTGGAGAATGAAGATTACATTACATTTTTTTAATGCACAGAAAAGATATATGTGACAGTTCTGAACACGGTTTATAACATTGGTTATAATTCTGTGCATGAAAATATTTCACTGGCAATTTTTTCCGTATGCAGTATTTAAACAAATGTTTCTCATTATATACCCCATCTCATGTAGCATCCAGCAATTCCTAGTTTTTCCAAGTCACAAAATTCAACTCCTCAAGAGAGATGTACTTCGAATATTTTCCAATGAAAATAGATAATCTATGTGTAAACATTATCTTTGTTACAATAAACAACTTGGTGGCATCTAAAAGCAAGCATCTAGATTGCTAGAAAGTGGTGAAACCTGAACATGCATTCACTAAACTGGATTGCGGTTCAGTATTTATTTATATTTTATTTACTGGGGTAGTGCATGGATTGTAGTGGACTATTTGCAAGCTCAACCCAGCTTAAGAGGATCACACAAGAAAAGAACAAAACATGTGGCACCAATCTTTGTACTGACACAGTGGTGTGATAGTACACCACAGCAAATGATCTACTAATAACAGGGTAATCACTGCGGAATACATTCCGTCCTTTCTACTCATCGGTACTGTTTACGGTAATTTGTAGTAGCAACTACATATTTTGAAGGTCCTTCTGAATGTCTACTCATCTCGGTGTGTCATGGACCTTTGAGTCTTCCTGGTCTTCGATGAATATGGCGAGACGTGTGGTAGGGGTTTAACGGAAAAGTACCCAAATGTAAAATATGTATAAAATTGTTACTTTAGTGTTGGCCATAAATAAGAATGGGAATGAGGGATTAGAAAAGTCTCCCTGAATGGATAGTTAAGGGTCTTGAACCCCTGGAGAAGTAATTCCATGAGTTGTCTCTTTTAATGAAGTAAGCCATAGTTGAACTTGCAATCCATGAGTCATGGCGGATGCCACAGAGTGATATGCATGTGTACATAAATAAAAATGTTGTCCCAATTAAGAGATCATCTAGGCTTGCTTAAGCATGAAGAAAAACAGAGCACAACACCAAAGGGGAAACATGAGCTTTCAGTGACACTCACTAGGATCTTTGTACCCATTGACTAGTGGGAGGTAGGAAGGAGAAGGTGAATATATGCCGCATTACCAGAATGCAACATGTTATAGTAGGAAGTGCACAGTGGGCTGCATTGTTGCATTTGTTTCATTAAAATGTACAAATTAAACATTTTCAGTCACTTGCATTACTATTGCTGCATATTGTGTGTGACATGATGCATAAATTATATCAAGACAACAACCACATTCACTGAAAATTTACAGCTCCTCACTATATATATATATAAAACCACTATTAATTTTTGCTGTAACCAGGAAAAGTAAAGCACTATTCCAAACTTGATCTGCAGATTCATAGACCTCTTCTCTAAAAGACAGTATCATTTCTACCTTCTCAAAAGTAAAATGACTTCAAGAAAAATAAAGGACTTCACTTCTTCTAGGGTCAAAGCACTTGCTAACTAGCTTACTGAAAAGCCTTCCATCTACCTTCCTCTACTGCTCCATCCCTTTCTAGCCCTTGAAATATTCTTATCTGTACCAGACAGGCCTTCTAAATCCTCTGACCAAATCCTATTAGAACATCACTATCTGACATGAAAGACATCTAAGTATTTACCCCTCTATTATTTAAAATTTAAAAAAATATTTTACCCGCCTGCTAATCTCATTAATTGAGCATTTCTTGGTGATTTTCTTCAGTTTCCCTTCTTTTATTCACCAACATATTCTCTTAACTGCTATTGTAACATCAATATCTATACAGCTATACAGTATGCTTTCAGTTCTTTTTTAGTGATGTTACTTTGAACAGTGTTTTTTTCTATGTGGCAATGTTATCATTTGTAAAGATTTTTGTTTTTCATACATTATCTGATTTTACTATGCTAACAGCATTTGTTATCATCATCATGAACATTGGATCGGGGTGTTGTCAGCTGCTGCCATCTCCCCATCTCCCTCTATTCAGTGCCACACTCCTACCATCATCACTCATGCCTGACTATCATAGGGCTTCTCCCACACAGTTCATCCAACTCTTTGCTGCATGCCCTCGTTTTCTCTTGCCTTTTTACTGTCTGCCCCAAATCATCATCCTCAAATTGTCTTCTGCTTTTTTGCACATACGCCTGTTCTCTTTGACCTTTTCAACTGTAAGTATGCTGGCTTCTGGTCTTGTGTCCTAATATCTTCATTTGTCCCACAGTGTGAATCCTGTCACCCAAATCAGGCACTTTATCTCCATCACCTCTAGCTTTATCAACTGCTCTATCTTTCGGCCCGGGTTGCTGTACCATACAGTAGTACTGTTTGCGCCACTGTTTTGTACACCTTACTCTTCATCTTCTTTGGTATTCTTCTGTCCTACACTATCCCTGCTACTCTGAGACAGTTGGCTGCAGCCTCTCTGAGTCTACCTTTGACCTCCACATTCAGACTTCCCTTCTCATCGCCCACCCATCCCAGATACTTGAAGCTATTAGTCTGTTTAACTATCTTCCATTTTATGTCAATTCTCAGGTTCTTCTGATTTTCCCAATTTATTGCCATTACCACTGTCTTATCTGTACTCAGTCTCGTCCCATGTGACTTCAGTTTTGCATTCCATTCCCCTATCCTTTGCTGAAGTTCTTGCTCAGGGTATGCCATACCTCTCAACCATACCGAATGACTTGGTTTTTACTGAGTTTTGGGGTTTAAATGAAGGGGTGCCATGATTCCCAAGTGGCACCCCTTCATTTCTGATTTTTTTCATTTTCTTTTCAAGTTTTTGAAATACTGCGCTGTCGGAGCTGATGTCATCATGTGCGTGATGATGTCAGCTCCATCAGGGCTACCAGCCAGTTGGAATTGAGCTCAAGGAGCTCACGTTGTCATTTCCGGCTGGTCTGGCTCAAATGCAAGCGGGAAATCTCACTTGCGATTATTACAACAGCTCTCGCTTTGGAAGTTATTAACAGCTCTTGCTTTGGAATTTATTAACCGCTTTGGATTAGAATGCAAGCCATTGGGGGTTACAATAGCTCTTGCTTTGGATTAGAATGCAGGCCATTCAGGTTACAGAAACAGGGAAGTCAGCAGCTGTCGAGGCCGTTGGAGTTTTGGATACAAGTTTGGCTTTGGCTTAACGTGTGTGTGTGTGTGTGTGTGTGTGTGTGTGTGTGTGTGTGTGTGTGATGTAAAGTGAGTGCATGTTACAGCTCAGACCATGATAGTTGGCACAGATAGAAGGCATTTATTATATAGTATCATTTGTTACTCTTTTGCAATGAAATACTTAATAAAAACATAAAACAGTACTCACATCATAGAGCAAGACACAAATAGAAAATAGAAACTGATAATGCATCCACAAAATGGGTAAATATTGGAAATAACTGATGGAATGTCACTTCAGCTAATATAGTTTGAAGAGCACACCACATTTTATCAAAAAAAGTACAATGAAACTGATGCAAGGGTCATAGGGTCATGTTAATCAAAAACAGGCCTTTCATTCCAAGAACACAGAAAAACAAGAATGCTTTTATTTCTCTGTAATATTGCCATTTCAGAAACAATTTATAGAATGAGGGTTGTATTTTCCTTATGGGAGTATATGAAATGTCTCCCTGCCTCCAAAAAATAACAATTGGAAGTTTCTCTGACACTGTTTTTAATGCATTGTATTTAACAGAGTGATTCCGTGAATCAGTGTTTGACATATTATGCAACCTAAATATTCTCATCTTATAACTTCATCTTTGATATTATAATATGATACCTGGCAGGAGATAACTGCTATAATACTATAATTAGTTGTCATTTAGTATGCCAACAGTAGCATGTTAACCACCAGCAGACATAAATGTTTTTATAATGGGTATTCTTTTATTTTTTTTGTCACGCACCTTTGATCCCTTTAAATCCCTGTTAAATGTAGGAAGCTAGGGTCTACTTATTGCCTTATTTGCCCATTAATTTGTGACCTGCAGACAGAAGAAATTAACCTAATGGAAGTGTTAGTGGTTTAGCATGTAACATATCTGCCTTTGGTGCTGGTAGATCAAAAGTCTGTGGGTTCTCTTCATACACCCAGTGCTTGGATTCATTTTTCAGTCCTGACTGCAACATGGAGAGAGTATTACTGCATTCCACAGTCTACCATCCTTTGGATGAAATGATAAACTGAGGTCCCATCTGCCTGACTTGTTGAATGTAAAATATTCTAGGCCACTTACTGAAAAGGGTAAGGGTAACTGTAGGGTTCTCTATTAAAGCATCATATTTACTACTCAACTGAAAAGTTTCAAATCAAAATTAATTATAAAAATTTTAGAAAATAAGAAAACTGAAAATAGCTATGGTTGGAAGTGAGAACAGAACTTGTATCCCCCCATTACTGGCTTTGTTGTTTGTCCAGGTTTTTGTGCTAAGAGTTGAGAGCTATGGTGACTGAGCAGTGAGAACTGAATTTGTATTCCCCATATTGGCTTTGTCCAGGGTTTTTTGTGCTAAGAGATTGAGAGGCTGAGCTATGGTGAGAAGTGAGAACTGAATTCATTAAATGATAGCCATTAAGTTTCAGTCTTCTTCTTTTTTTAGGAAACTGCTGATATGGCATACTGGTTTGTTGCTCTGACTGTAGTGTATAGGGTCATGGGTTCAAGACTTGCCAGTGAAATGCATGGTGGTAACACAACATTTTATTCTAGCAACTTTCCAAAATTATATAAGCAATTGTTAAAATGTGTCCCTGGTAACTCCCTAGCCACCACCACTTGTAAGCTTTGTCCAGGTTTTTTGTTCTAAGAGTTGAGAGCTATGGTGAGAAGTGAGAACTAAATTTGTATTCCCCCATTATTGGCTTTGTTTGTTTTGTGTGCAAGGGCCACTGATTTGAAAGCAGCCCAAAGGTAATCTTTATTCACCACTGGCCAGATGCATTTTCTTTGGATGTGGTGTGGGTTTCAATGCTATTTCAATGAATGTGAGTTTCAAGGGCAGAGATGCTTTAATGACAAGTCTATTTTCATTGTGACAGTATTGCTTTGTTTAGCAGATGTCAAAATAAAATTCAAATAATCATTGTAGAAGTAAAGCAGTATGCACACATTAGTGTTTATAGTAAATGGGGCGAAATCACCAGGTAATGGGACATTGGAATGGCTACAGGGGGTCAGTGGTGCCATATTTTGGTTGTCTGTTCTTCAGTTTGCGTTTGAAAGTTGATATCCTACAATTCCATTGGAGTGGGTGGGGTTATGTAATTATGTATGCAAATTAGATGTTAATAAGCGTGCAGATTTGTACCTATTTTTCATGGGCCTTGATTTTTGATGTTCCCAGTTGAGAAGTATGGAGTATGCCTGTAATGCCACATTGTCTGCATACAGCAATTTGTTGATCTGTCCCCTCTGAATGGTTGGCTGTTGTAGTCTATCACCAGTATGAACAAAAGTGAGCACAGAGCTGAACCCAGCACACCCACTCCCACTAGGAGCCCCTCAGTGTGACCGAACACAGTTCTGTCTATATTCTTCATTACTTTACATTTCCATACTCTAACCATATTTATTGTAACCCACCCAATCCTTTCATAGCTGTGAATAAATCTACATATTGAATAATTGTCTTTAGAAATGTAGGTGTGAGGGCTGGGAAAGTGCCTCTCTTAAGAAAGGGGGTGGGAGCTGTTAGGAACATTGATTGCACCTGGTGAGATTACAGCTGTTAGTTTAATAAAATGATGGAAGATTATTGAACAGTTATTCAACTGATTATTAATAATTGGTGATGGTGTTGATTTGTTGTTTGTACTAAATGACATTCTGGATGAAAAAAATATCCTCCATCTTGAAAGGGGTTGGTTGTGGTGCTACTTGCTAAGGCAAATGACAACAATGGAGATCCAGGAAACTGACCAATATCACTAATCAGCTCTAAGATGGTGTTTTAGGACTGCAAATTGTAGAAAATCATCACCCCCATTAGTAACAGTTCCATCTGTGCAAGTCTGCAGATCTGTGAACCACTAGCTTAGCTGTTAAATATTTTTAAGGCTATGAAAGGTGCCATTTAGTAAAAGTAAGTTTTTTGACAGCCACAAGGCCTTTGGCATAGCTTGGTTACAGTTTTAGAATGATTAATAAGGGGGATTGGCTTGGGGGAAAAATTTGTAACAGGAGTGACGGCCTTGTAAAAAGTCCTGCATTACATGTGGCAGTCAGAAGATGATTGTCAGAGAAATTGATGGTGCTGTAGGGATATATTACAGCTGCTATCTCTCCCAGCTACAGCTTTTTTATGTTTGAGATATTGACACAGTGAGTCCTAAAAAGATGGAAGAAATTGGATTTATCTTTAGGCTTAAATACATTCAGAAGTGTTAGCAGATTTGTTAACGACTGCATGTTTTTGTTGGATGATATACAAATAGACATCCACACAATTCTTCATGATTTCTGACATTCTGGGGACTCATCAGGCCTACAATTCCACCCAAAATAATGGTAGTGTGAAGAAGTCCAAGCAGTTTTGATCTGCTTGATATTCTTCCATTTCACTATTGCAGTATTCATAACATTAGGGATCCCCTGCCAAGGTCAGCCCAATGTCCAGACAGTATACCAAAACTTTTAGGTTGCTTTAAGGTAAGCCCTACATTGCACGTATTGTCCTTATGTAGTGTAGGGCATAAAGGTGACATCTGGACGTATCATCATCAGAACTTCTTTGCTGCCAGTCTGAATGCCATCACTTGATCATCATTCTGAACACCCATCCCATTGGTGGTTCAGCAAGCCATTGCACATAACAAAAAAAAAAACAATGGGGTAGTTATCTTTTTTTATTGTTGCTTTTGGGGTTTCATGTCATCCAAGAAGGGTAAATGCCACTGCGGAATACAGATTCCCCATAAAGATGACCAAGACCAGTGTCTTTTTTTTGCCTAGGTGCCTCTCATGACCATATGCCCTGTTTGATCTGTCAGGCCTTTGTACCTAAAACACTTCATAGTTGCCTTTCTTCACTGGCAGTCTATCTTGAAAATCAGTGTCTTAAGCTTCTTGCAAACAACATGATGAAGGTTGCTAAGAAGCGTAGGCCAGAATCTTTTGCTGTTGAGTTTCTGCTGGACATCCCTCCTGAGGCAAGTGAATACCTGGTGGTGTGCCCAGCTTTATCGTTGGATTCCTCTGACATGACTGGGCTGGAGGCTGTGAGGATCTGACTATAAACACAGCCAAGAAGGCACTGCAGACATCCATTTCAGATGGCCGGGGAAACCACAGCTGATTATCTTTGAGGGGCCTAGGGGTGTTCCTCAAATCTTAGTCAGAGAAGTTCCTGTTACTATCATTTAATATTATCCTGGGTCAGAGCCTTCCAAATTTTATAAGGTGGATGTCCCACTGAAGAAAAAGCAAAAGACTAAACATATCACTCCTGCTACTAAGGATGCACAAAGTGAATAGCAGTCCTTCACTTAGGGTTTGTTTAGTGCTTTGGCGGCATTGAAACCTCCTCAGGGAGTTTCTATTCCACCCCCCCTTGGTCCTCTACTCCACTTAAAAGATCCAGGGAACAAGATTCTTCTGAGGAGGAACTGGATTTGAAAGAGGAATCCATTGCTTACTTTTCTCAGATTCCCTCTCTTATGGATTATGGATCAGAGGAAGAGGAATTTTGGTCCTGATGCTCCTTTTGAAGAAATTTATTTTTTTTTTGGGGGGGCAATCTCCACAATGATGGAGTTCTTTAAATGGGATTGTGCTCAGGTTTCTGAGGTACCTAAAAGATACTATTTCTAAACCTTATGCTGTTCCTCCAGTTTTGGCTGCTTTGTTACATGCATTTTGTAATGCGTTTAAGGCTCCAGATTCTTATCCACCTGATCCCAAGAAACTGGATAGATTCTATAGCGTGCACGAGGAGTGTAATTTTTGTACAAGTGTCCTGCTCGCTACTAAGTGCTGTCTGCAGCTGAACCCTGAAGCACACCCACTCCCACTAGGAGCCCCTCAGTGGGATTGAACACAGTTTGTACTTGATTCATTGGCCTTTGTACATAGTCTGCACTTATTCTACCAAAGTTTCTAGGACTTTGAACCACCACAGGAGTGCCCAAATCAGCTTTTTGGGACCTTGTCATATGCTTTCTCCAAGTCTAGAAAGGCCCACTTGGACACTTTTTTCATCTGTAGTTTCTTCTCAGCTGTCTGACTCACTGCAATCTTCAGGTCAGTTGTGCTGCATCCTGATCTGAAAATGAACTGCTCTTCTCTTATCTTACTTTCTGTTACTCTGAGAATTAATTTCAGCCACCACTCCAGAACTTTCATACAGTGTGATAGGTGTCTGATACCCCTATACTGCCCTCAGTTGTGAATGACCCCTTTGTTTTTGAACACTGGTGCTATTATGCTTAATCTCTAGTAATCCAGGATACACCTTTATCCACGCTGCTATGAGTACCCTCAGGAGCCATTTCTCACCTACCTTACCCAACATCTTGATCATATCTACTGTGATATCATCTAAGCCTGCTGATTTCGATGACTTCATTTTCCTTAGTGGTGATCATCTTCTATGGAGGGCTCCTCCTCCTTTTTCATCATAGGATGTGTCTGCGGCAGTACACTTTCTCTGGTGCTTTCTTCATTTAGAAACTGCTGGAAGTACTCCTTCCATCTCCGTTTGATGGCATGTAGACCGGTGAGCAAGTTGTTGCTGGCATCACTTAAGAAGGGTGTCTGACCATCTTCTTCATCTGGCTGTGTTTGCCTTGTAATACAATATTTTTTTTCTTTGTGACATCTGCTCAGTCACTTTTCTGAAGCTGGTAGAGTGCCCCCATTTCTTATTCTTTGCTACTGCAACTCCTGTCTTAGCCAGTTTGTTAGCCAATCAGTATTCCTTCCTAGCCTTGTCTGTCTTTCCTGTCTCCTGCTTGTTCTTCCATTTCTTTTTGATAACTTACAGGATTTCTGCATCCCAGCACCATCTTTCCATATGTACCTCATTTCCATACCTGGCTCAGCTGCATATTTGTCCTAAAGTTCTCACACATGCCATTTTGAGGTGCTACTATTTTTCACCTCCATATGTTTCCTCCTCCTCTTGAGGTGCTAGAGCTTTGAGTAATGTCATGAACTGTTCTGCTTTTTCTCAATTCATCTTCCAAGTCTTCAGCCTAGTTTCTGCTGACCTTAGTGCCTTCTCTGTATTCTGTTTGCAGCTGATTGTGGCAACCAGTAGTTTATGCTGTGGCCAATTGTTTAGCTGGGAATGACTTTGCAATTACTGATTCTAACACCCTTCCTTTCCTAACTCAGTGGAAGTCTACATGAATTGCATTTTTGCCACTCTTGAATGTGATTTTGTGACAGTCTGTCTTGCTGAACCATGTGATGACCATCACCAAGTCATTTGCCAGACAGAAGTTGAGTGGCTTTTCCTATATTCTTGTCCCACCAATGTGGACTTAGGCAGTCTTCATACCCTGTTCCTGATATGTGCATTTAGCTCACCTATTATCAACACCTATTTATGTTGTCCTACATTATCTAGTAAGTTTTGCAACTGCTGTCTGAATGCACTGTTTTCCTCACTATCACAACCCTGCTGTGGGGCATGGGCTGAAATCATGAATACTGTGCTAACATTGCACTGTAATCTGATTTCCAGCATTTGTTAACTGTTTAATTGTTTTGTACCCTATGGATGGACCAGTAAATGGTCCATTTTGATAAGTAACTACTCAGATTAACAAATAGAAATGAATATAAAAAGCAAAAAAGGTTCACATAATGAGTCAACAATGCACTGTAGACTGTTAGATCATCACTAAAGTAAATAAAAATACAGACTCCAGATGTCACATAAAAACAAAGACTTTATGAATTACATGCATAAAAGGATGCCAACTACATGAAAACAAAGCGTTTTTGTCCATTCAAATGTGGACTTCTTCAGAAATGTTTGACTTGTATATAAAACTTCTTTTTCTTTAAAAATCATGCAGTCATGTGATGATTCAATTAGTGCAACATTTAAAATTTTCAGGAGACAGTGTTACATTTAAGCATGTAAAATACCATTTACCACAAGAAACAATGCAAAAATCCTCAGAGGGGAAGACTTCTTTGAATAGTTCTCGAAGCTTAAAACTAAAACCACAATAAAACATGTAATTAAATAGTGTTATTATTGCCCCATTATTCACACAATTAATGCTTTATTAAAAATATTAGTAGCTTATGAGAAGATATGTGAAGGCTGCCAGCCTAGCCAGATAGAATTTAGATAATTCTGTCATATGTAAATATTAATATAAGCCACAGGCTTGTTCTCTTAAATGGAAGAAAGTGGTGTTAAATGTTGAATGTCAAAAATATAACAGTGCACTCTGCTGGAAGAAAGCTGATAAGTCAAGCCTTATATGACTGGTCTCAAATTTGGAGCCGTGATGTCTAAACCAACAGATTCTTTCTGTTGTTTTGAGACCAGAGTTAATTGCTAGATTTTACATAAATAATGTCTTTAATTACTGTGGTTTCCTCACCAGGTGCAAGATCAAAGCAATGTAAATATAGAGTTTCTGTTAGCCTGGGACACCGGAGAATTGTTAAGAATGATGTAATCTAAAATGAGTCAGCTGGATGTATTATCAATTTAAAGGAATTTCTCAGAAATGGAGAGAGAGCATTTTGGATTTGTCTTCAGAACTGACCACTCACCAGCACTTGCTTTGTTCTGTTTGTATATCAGACTTTAGCGTTTCTCTTAAGAAATAGAAAATAATAAATTTATACTGTTTTCTATATTGATGTCAGAATTATTCTACTGTATTATTTTAAGCATTTCCATGTGATCTCTTAACTCTTGACTAGAACTGTGTAGTAAGACGTATTGCCTTGTGTTTTTTATTATTTATTATTAAATATTTTTAAAACTTTCAAGTATGGCTGTTTTTGTGTAGAGATAAGCTCTAGAGTACATTGCATGTATATAGTGATACTGTACAAAGCCACTCCAAGTAAGTCTTGCTGCTCAGTCACACTTACCATTTGGATAATAATATTGCACAGTAATAATTGGACACCCTTTAGCAAGGGCCTTTTTAGTAGATGATAAGTAAGGGTCCTGGTGGCAGTGATTACTACCTTATAGCCTGGACAAAAGGGGCACAGCTAGTGAACCTGTGCCAGCCTTCCCTAGGAGTCTGTGTGGTTACATATAAATCATATCTGTGTGTGTGTGTGTGTGTGTCGGCTACTTGGGCAGGGACACGAAGCACTGGTTGGACAGAGACTGCTAGGAGGACTTGGCTAGGGAGCCTTGCTAAGGACCCCACTCTAAAGCAGTGCCAGTGGGGAGTCTTATTGGGGATCTGGAGAGAAAGGGAGAATCAGCCTCAGACTGACTGTGATCTTTGTGTGCTCTTAAGGCAAATTGTACTTTACTGTGTGTGTGTGTGTACTTGTTATCCTTCCCAAAGTGGATGCCCCTCAATGGTAGTGGTGAGGACTGAGGCTCCTTTATTGCTGTTTCAGTGCATGGGCATCATATATTGTCTGGCAGTGGTGGGATATCCACACCACATATTAATTGATTGGTAACTGGCTTGTAGTGGTGCGGATAGTGAATTCCTGTAGCGTGTGTAACAGTGATCACTGAAGGTGTTTTTGTACTCTAAATCAGCCACACAGTGAATATTCATAAGTTCAGATCACAATTGTTTTATTTCTTTTGTTAGCTTAGTTAGTCAGGGAGAGCAGGCAAACATATCAGCAGAGGAGTATGGCAAGATGTCAAGGTGCCAGTTGGCTGAGATATGCCAGGTAAGGGACTGGTGCATGGAAACCTGACTAAGGCAGACACGATTGCACTTTGGTCACAACTGCATCAGAAAAAAGCAATCTGGGAGATGATAAGACTAGCAGTAGAGGTGTACAACACTCAGAGAATGGACAGCTCAACCTTTCTGCAGTGGACTTAAAAATCCATCTGGAGCTAGAGACTTGAGTTTGAGGCCAGACATTTGGAAACAGAAGTAGCAGAGAGACTGAGATGTCTACCGGCTGAGGAGAATGCACAACAGCTACACCTGGAAGCTGAGGAGAAGGAAGGGCAGAGACAGCATAAAAAGGAGATGATGACTCTTTGCCAGAGTAATTGAGGTAATGGGGAATAAAGTAACTGGACCCCAGAAGTGCAAAAGGTCAGTAAATTTCTTCCACATTTTACAGAGGGGGATAATTTTCATTCATATGTTTGAGAGGGTATGTAAACAGTATGATGCTGACCAAAGGATCTGGGTACAGTTCCTGACCCCCTTATTCCATGATAAAGCTGTAAATATTTTGTCCAAAATCTCTGACATTGACTGTTTTAATTATACTGCTTTTAAAAATTGCTTGATAGAATTTTTTAGCTAATACCTGAAACTTATAGGAAAAAAGTTTTGTGAGCATGGACATAAGGCAGATGAAAGTGTGTGCGAATATGTTGCTGAACTGAGAACTTATTTTCATAGGTGGGTGAGTGAATATCAGGTCACCACTTTTGAAGGGCTGGCATGGTGAGGGAACAAGCCATTAGCACTTTGCCTGAGGACATGAGGATCTGGTTAGCTGATAGACAATGTGCTATTTCAGAGGAGTTGAGGAAGAAGGGAGACCTATACCTAGCAAGCAGGACATCCCTGCATTGGAAAGGGACCCCCAGTACTGCTCATGGGTCTAAAGGAATCCATGGTGGGCAGCCCAGACTGCCCTAACAGAATCTGCCAGTAGTAGTGGAAGCCCCAGTCCAGGTACATATCCAGGACCTAGGGTTAAATGTTTTGAATGCAACCAGTGGGGCCATGTGGTATACAGATGTCCATGGAGGCAAGGTGGGGAACAAAAGGTGAGTGCCAGTAAGTGGGAAAGACAAAATTCCAATAGTAGATTATCCTGAGACAATAGGGGTGCTGAGCTACCATCCTGCAGATGTCCTGATTGGGAAGGATTTTGATGAGGCAGCACTACTTGTTAATGCAGTTACACACAGTTAGGTTTTGAGACAAGCGTGTGGGTCTGGTAGCCTGGGGAGACTCGGACAGACTGCATACTTGCAGCCAGGACTGGTGAGGTGGTTACTTAAGGGAGGAAGTTATGCTGTAGCAGTGAGACTGAGGGTGAGCCACAGCTGCTTGTGTGTACTGATGTCACTTTGAATGGAGTGACTGCAAAGGTATAGGTAAGTAGTAGTACCCAGGCTGACAGTGAGGCACCACTGTCAGAGGATGCCAGACTTCCTGTGGAAGGGGAGCTGGGAAGGTTTACAAAGAGAGAGTTGAGACAGGCTCAGCTCTCAGACCCTACACTGCAAGGCCTGAGGCAGGTAGCTAGTGTGGCACCTGATTCTCAAGGGAAGGGAAAATCTGTATACTTGGACAAAGGGTTACTGTATAAGGAGTGGACCCTTGAGGGAGAGCTAGAAGGTGAGAGGATATAGCAGTTGGTAGTGCCTAGAGCCTACTGTCTGGCGCTTCTAGCCATAGCCCATGAAATTCCCTTTGTGGGTCATACGGGCATAAAACATACAAGGAGATGTATTATGCAGAGCATCTATTGACTTGGAATTTCCAGAGATGTAACAGAGTACTGCAGGACCTGTGAGCAGTGCCAAAAGGTGGGCAAGGCATTAGACAAGGTGAGAGCTCCTTTGATGCCTTTGTCTGTGATTGAGGAGCCATTTCAGATGGTAGCTATGGATATCGTGAGGCCTTTGAGTACCCCAAGTTCCACAGAGAAAAGGCATATCCTAGTGGTGGTAGATTATGCTACAAGATACCCTGAGGAAGTGGCTTTGTCCTCCATTGAGGCAGAAAAGGTGGCAAATGCTTTTTTAGAGATTTTCAGTAGGGTAGGTTTCCCAAAAGAAATACTGACCTGACAGAGGAGTCAATTTCATGTCAGACCTGCTGGCTTGTCTGTGGAAGTACTGTGGGGTGAAGCACCTGAAGACCACCCCCTACCATCCCCAGACTAAAGGTCTGGTTGAGAGGTTAAACTCTACAATCAAGTCCATGCTACTGGCATTTGCAGACCAGTTTAAGAGGGAGTGAGACAAATATATGCCCCATATGTTTGCTTACAGAGAGGTTCCCCAGGAAATCCACAGGTTTTGCACCCTTGGAGTTGCTGTATGGGCATAGGGTGAGAGGACCTCTAAATTTAATTTGTGATGAGTGGGAAGGTGAGTGTGAATCTCACAAGGTGTCTGTTGTGGCATATGTCCTAAACCTCAGGACAAGGCTCAGGGAACAGATGAGCTTTGCCCTGGAGAGCCTGGCAGAAGCCCAACAACAGAAAAAGTTATGGTATGACAGGAATGCTTGAGCTAGGGTATGCTGTAGGCAGCAGGTAATGGATCTCAATCTTGTTGGACACAACAAGCTGCAGGCAGCCTACAAGGGACCCTACAAGGTGGTAAGGATGGTCAGTGATGTTAACTACATGGTGGAACTGCTAGGCAGGAGGCAGGGGGCACAAATTGAACCATGTTAACATGATGAAACCTACCATGATAGGGAGGCCCTTATGCTGAGTATTTGCAGTTGATTGCAGGAGGAGTCTGAGGGAGATCTGGCGACTGATCTCCTAAGTGAGGCTTGGACTGACACCTCAGTGGAAGGGGTAGCAATGTCCCAGCAGCTATCTCCTACCCAGTTTCAAGCAATCCAAGCAGTGTTAGAGGAGTTTGGGGACATGTTCACTGGGAAACCAGGGTGCACCCACCTGTTGCAGCACCAAGTGGATACAGGAACCTAAAGGCCTATTAGGCAGGCCCCTTATAGGGTTCCTGAGAGAGTCAAGCAGACTCTGAGGGAGGAGATACAGGAGATGTTGGAACTATGGGTAATTCAAGAGTGGAACAGTCCCTGGGCCTCCCCAGTGGTGATGGTGCCAAAGAAGGATGAAAGCACCAGGTTCTGTGTGGACTACAGGAAATTAAATAGTCACACAGAGTCAGATGCTTACCCTATGCCTAGGACAGATGAGACCCTAGAGCAGCTTGTTGGGGCTAAGTATCTTACCAAGGGTTACTGGCAGGTGCCCTTGACGCCCAGTGCTAGAGGGAGGTCAGGCTTTGTGAAACCTTTTGGCTTGTATGAGTTAACAAAGATGCCCTTTAGTATGAAAAATGCCCTTGCAACTTTCCAGAGGCTGGCAGATCATATCCTAGCAGGAGCAGGAGAGTTCGCCCTTGCTTACCTTGATAATATTGCCATCTACAGCCATTTCTGGCAAGAGCACCTTCAGCATGTCAGGGAGGTGCTGGGCAGACTACAGAGGGCAGTGTTGACCATTAAGCCGAGCAAATGTCAGGTGTGTATGACAGAGGTCTCCTTCCTGGGACATAGAGTGGGGAGTGGTAAGATCAGGCCAGAACCTGCCAAAGAGGTAGCCATTCAGGCATGGCTTGCACCTGTTACCAAAAAGCAGGTGAGGGCATTCTTAGGGATAGCAGGCTACTACAGAAAGTTCATCCCCAGTTATAGTACCATAACTGCTCCCCTCACAGATCTGACAAGGAAGAACAGGCCAGATAAGGTAGTGTGGACCACAGCATGTGAGCAGGCATCCCAGAAGCTTAATGAAGCTTTGGGAGGACCCCCTGTGTTAGCCAGTCCATATTACAGCAAATTATTTTTGTGCAGGTGGATGGTTAGAACCATGGGGTGAGGGCTGTACTTAGCCAGATTTCTTCAGAGGAAGAAAAGCACCCAGTGGTTTATCTCAGTGGTAGGCTCCAACCCAGAGAGGAATGCTATGCAGCTGTAGAAAAGGAATGTCTGGCCATAGTGTGGGCACTGCAGAAACATCAGCCTTATGTGTATGGAATACAATTCACTGTAGTTACAGATCACAATCCCCGAACATGGTTACACCAAGCCAGACAGCAAAATGCCAAGTTGCTAAGATGGAGCCTAGGGTTGTGAGCATATATGTCAGTGTAGCACTGCAGTGGGGTTAGCAACGCCAACACAGATGGGCTCTCAAGACAGGGAATGGGGTAAGGTATACTCAGATAGACCCAACCTTCTCAAACAACGTTTCTCAAGAGTCACTTATAAAACTAGCTTGAGTTCTCTGGGTGGAGAGGAGATGTGAATGCTGCCAGCCTAGCCAGATAGAATTTTGTAGATAATTCTGTCATTTGTAAATATTAATATAAGCCACAGGCTTGTTCTCTTAAATGAAAGAAAATTATGTTAAACGTTTAACATAAAAAATGTAACAACAGTGCACTCTGCTGGAAGAAAGCTGGAAGAAAGCTGATAAGTCGAGCCTTGTATGACTAACTCTGTGATGTCTAAACCAGCAGATTCTTTCTGTTGTTTTGAGGCGAGTTAATTGCTAGATTTTACATATATAATGTCTTTAATTACTGTGATTTCCTGACCAGGTGCAAGATCAAAGCAATATAAATGTAGAGTTTCTGTTAGCCTGGGAAACAGAGAATTGTTAAGAATGATGTAATCTAAAACGAGTCATCAGAATATATTATCAATTTAAAGGACTTTCTCAGAAACAGAGAGAGTACATTTTGGATTTGTCTTCAGAACCAACCACTCACCAGCACTTGCTTTGCTCTGTCTATATGTAATTAGGATTTTAGACTTTGGTGTTTCTCTTAAGAAATAGATAGAAAATAGTAAGTTTAGACTAGCTACTTTCCATATTGATGCCAGAACTATTCTACTGTATTATTTTAAGCATTTCCCTGTGATCTCTGAACTCTTGATTAGCACTGTGTAGTAAGAAGAATTGTCTTGTGTGTTTTTATTATTTATTAATTTTTTTTAAACCTATCAACTGTAGCTGTTTTGTGTAGAGATAATTTAAGCTCTAGAGTACATTGCATATATATAGTGATACTGTACAAAGCCACTCCAAGTAAGTCTTGCTGCTCAGTCACACTTACCATTTGGATAATAATATTGCACAGTAATAATTGGACATCCTTTGGTAAGGGACTTTTTTAGTAGCTGATAAGTAAGGTCTTGGTGGCAGTGATTACTGCCTCATAGCTTGGACAAAAAGGGCACAGCTAGTGAACCTTTGCCAGCCTTCCCTGGGAGTGTCTTTTTGGTTGTATATCAATCATATATCAAAGTGTGTGTGTGTGTGTGTGTGTGTGTGTGTGTGTGTGTGTGTGTGTGTGTGTGTGTGTGTGTGTGTGTGTGTGTGTGGGTCTGTGTCCGCTACTTGGACGGGGACACTACGTACTGGTTGAACAGAGAGTACTAGGAGGATGTGGCTTGGGACCCTGGCTAAGGACCCCACTCTATAGCTGTGCCAGTGGGGAGTCTTATTAAGGATCTGGAGAGAAAGGGAGAAAATAGCCCAAGACTGACTGTGATTTCTGTGTGCTCTTAAGGAAAATTGTACTTTACTGTGCGTGTACTTGTTATTCTTTCCAGTGTGGCTGCCCCTCACTGGTGTTAGTGGTGAGGATTGTGACTCCTTGATTACTGGGCCAGTGCATGGGTGTCACAGCTTACTAAGTTCTGATTACAGTCTTTCTTTTCTGGCAGAGAAAAATTTTCCCTAAAGCATCACTTCATCAATATGGAAAACTGATCTATTTTAGCTGGTCTTTACATGCTGACAGAGGACTCCTTATTTAGGGTGTGCAGACGTTTGAAACAGTGGCATTCTTTCCAGAAGATTTTAGCAAACCTTTGAAAATGTGCTGAAGTCAGCAGCTCAGAGGACTATGAGTTTGACGTACATTTGATTTGCTTAACTTCTTGTTCTACTTGTGATACTTCACTGTAATAAGATGGTGATATTGCACTCCTGATGTACTGTCCTGTATATGTGATGATAAACGAGGGTCTTATCTGCCCATTCTGGTGGATGATAAGGATCCTTTGACACCTTTTTGGCAAACATTAGGGGAGTTTGTATTCTTTTTTAGCACAAAATAGTGCATAGTTAAAGACAAAAAATAAAATTAATGTAACACTTTGTTATTAATGAACCAATTTTTAACAAATTGAGAAGGTAAAAAAATACAATAGCCTCATGAAACTTAAAAGAATGTATACATCTCCTTTGGATTTATATTTTCATAATTCTACTCTTTATATATTCTTCATAATTTTACATTTCCATAATCTAGCCACATTTATTCTATCTTTTCCCCCCAATCCTTCCATAAGTGTGAATAAATCTACATATTGAATAAATATTGTCTTTCGAAATAATATGGTTGTGGGGGCTGGGAATGTGCCTCTTAAGAAAGGGGGGGGGTGGCTATTAGAAACATTGCTCCTGGTGAGATTGCAGCTGTTAGTGTAATGAAATGATGGAAGATAATTGAATAGTTATTCAACTGAGTATTAATAATTGGTGGTGGTGTTGATTTTTAGTTTGTACTAAATGACATTCTGGATGAAAAAAAAGATCCCCCCATCTTGGAAGGGGTTGGTTGTGATGCTACTTGCTAAGGAAAAGGACAACGATGGAGATCCATGAAACTGACCAATATCACTAGTCAGTTCTAAGATGATATTTTAGGAGTGCAGATTGTAGAAAATTATCACCCCATTAGTAACAGTTAAGTTCCATCTGTGCAAATCTGCAAATCTGTGAACTACTAGCTTAGCTGTTAAATATTTCTAAGGCTGCTGAAAGGTTACATTTAGCAATACTAAGTTTTTTGACAGCCACAAGGCCTTTGGCATAGCTTGTTACATTTTTTAGAATGATTAATAAGGGGGATTGGCTTGGGGGAAAAATCTGTAACAGAAGTGATGGCCTTGTAAAAAGTCCTGTGTTACTTGTGGCAGTCAGGGGATGATTGTCAGAGAAATTGATGGGGCCTATAGGGACATATTACAGCTGCTATCTCTCCCAACTACAGTCTTTGTTGGCTACTGAGATCATGGCACAGTGACTCCCAAAAAGATGAAAGAAATTGGATTGATCTTTAGTCTTAGATAAACTCAAATGTTAACAGATTTGTTAATGACTGCATGTTTTTGTTGGATGATATACAAATAGACATCCACAGAATTCTTCAGGATTTCTGACATTCTGGGGAGTCATCAGGTCAAAATTCCACCCAAAATAATGGTAGTGTGAAGAAGTAGTCCAAACAGTTTTGATCTGCTTGATGTTCTTCCATTTCACTATTGCAGTATTCATAACATTAGGGATCCCCTGCCAAGGTCAGCCCAATGTCCAGCCAGTATACCAAAGCCTTTAGGTTGTTTTAAGGTAAGCCATACATTACACGTATTGTTCTTATGTAGTGTAGGGCATAAAGGTGACATCTGGATGTACCATCATCAGAACTTCTTTGCTGCCAGTCTGAATGCCATCACTTGATCATCATTCTGAACACCCATCCCATTGGTGGTTCATCAAGCCATTGCAAATAAGTACCCCATTGTTTTTTTATTTTACTTTTTTTATTGTTGCTTGTGGGATTTCATGTCATCCAAGAAGGGTAAATGCCAGTGGGGGAGACAGATTCCCCATAAAGACTGCCAAGACCAGTGTCTTTTTTTGCTAGGTTCCTATCACGGCCATGCATCGTGTTCGATCTGTCAGGCCTTTGTACCTAAAACACTTAGTAGTTGACTTTCTTCTTTGGCAGTCTATCTTAAAAATCAGTGTCTTAAGCTTCTTGCGAACAACACCATGGAGGGTAGTTCTCACTCTATGGGACAGCCATCAGTGAAGGTGACCAAGAAGCTTAGGCCAGAATCTTCTGCTGTTGAACTTCTGCCAGACATCCCTCCTGAGGCAAGTGAATGCCTGGTGGTTCACCCGGCTTTATCTTTGGATTCCTCTGACATGACTGGGTTGGAGTCTGGTGGGGGTCTGACTTTAAACACATTCAAGGAGGCACTGCAGACATCCATTTCAGATAGTAAGGGGGAACCACAGTTGATTATCTTTGAGGGGCATAGGTGTGTTCCTCGTATCTTAGTCAGAGAAGTTCCTACTACCATCATTGAATGCCATCCTGGGTCAGAGCCTTCCAAATTTTATAAGGTGGATGTCCCATTGAAGAAAAAGCAAAAGACTAAACATATCTCTCCTGCTACTAAGGATGCACAAAGTGAATGGCAGTCCTTCACTTAGGGTTTGTTTAGTGCTTTGGTGGCATTGAAGCCTCCTCAGGGAGTTTCTGTTCCACCGCCCTTGGTCCTCTACTCCACTTAAAAGACCAAGGGAACAGGATTCTTCTGAGGAAGAACTGGATTCAGATGACAAATCCTTTGCTTACTTTTCTCTAATTCCCTCTCTTTTGGATTATGGATCGGAGGAAGAGTAATTTCAGTCCTGATACTCCCTTTGTTTCTCCAAACTAAATTTCTTCAATCTCCAGGATTATGGAGTTCTTTAAATGGGGTTGTGCTCAGGTTTCTGAGGTACCTAAAAGATACTATGGAATGGAATCTCTAAACTTTATTCTGTTCCTTGTTGGATGCATTTTGTAATGCAATGGAAAAAACTCACTGAGGCTCACCACGGCAATAAGAAGCTGACCTTTATTTATCAAAAAATAAAATAAAAATATAAAAACAAAGAAACGTTTCAATCCAGTAAGTGCTTTCACATTTCAAAGAATGCTTCATCAGACTGCTCAAAAACCAACAGACCACTGCATATAAAAGCATCATTCAATTAACTATTAAACCAGTCAGCATTGCTATCTAATTATGTATGAATGAAAACTAATATATATATAAATCCAGCCTTGTGGTCACATAAATTAATAAAGAAGCAGACATTTCATAGAATCTTGTTAAATATATATAAAAATGCTGTTAATAATAATGTTAAAAATACTGTTAAAAGATGTACACTGTTAAAAATACATTTATACAAATATAAAAATATATAAAATATATAATTAGAGCAAAGTTATTAATAATAAAGTTATTAATAAAAAGGGGGTAACGATAGACTTGCTTCAGTATCTAAATAAAACCATCATAATATAAATACCAGGCAAGTTGATCTGGAGTTGTGTGACAAACCAGATATAAATAAACCAGTAGATATATCTAATAATCCATGATGAAAAAATGTAGAATAAATGTCTAAGAAAAAACTGAATATATATATATATATATATATATATATATATATATATATATATATATATATATATATATAAACACTTATAGGAAAATGTATTAAATATTGAAAAATATATATGTATAACGGCAAAAAGTATCATATAGCTAAACAGTGTGTACATGGAAGCTTCAATGCTTAAAACCCCTTGCGCTCAGAAAGGGTTTCAAGGAAATGCTGTCATTTAAACCGGAGGCTTTGTCTGCCTGCAGCCTCATGATCCATATATCTATAGTGACCCCTTTTATTAATAACTTTATTATTAATAACTTTGCTCTGATATATGTTGTATCTTTTTTATATTTGTGTATAAATGTATTTTTAACAGTGTACATCTTTTAACAGTATTTTTAACATTATTATTAACAGCATTTTTATATATATTTAAAAAGATTCTATGAAATGTCTGTTTCTTTATTAATTTATGTGACCACATGGCTGGATTTATATATATCAGTTTTCATTCATACATAATTAGATAGCAATGCTGATTGGTTTAATAGTTAATTGAATGATGCTTTTATATGCAGTGGTCTGTTGGTTTTTGAACAGTCTGATGAAGCATTCTTTGAAATGTGAAAGCGCTTACTGGATTGAAACGTTTCTTTGTTTTTATACTTTTATTTTATTTTTTTGATAAATAAAGGTCAGCTTCTTATTGCCGTGGTGAGCCTCAGTGAATTTTTTCCATTGGATTTTGTTTTATGCTTTTCTGAGGCACTTTGCCCTTGCTGGTTGATTTGATACAGGCATTTTGTAATGTGTTTAAGGCCCCAGACTCTTATCCACCTGCTCCCAAAAAACTGGATAGAATCTCTCGGGTGCGTGAGGAGTATACATTTTTGTACAAGTGTCCTGCTCACTACTAAGTGGTGTCTGCAGCTTCTGACAAACCCTCACAATTTCTCCCTTCTCACAAGTTACTGCCCTCTGATAAGGGTAGCAAGACCATGGAAAGGTTAGGCAAGAAGGTTTGCACCTCTGCTACCTTGGCTTTTAGGGCTGTTAATTATCGGACCCCTGTATCCAGGTATTTGCTGGATGTCTGCTCTCAGGCTTGTCAAGTTATTTCTGATCTTCCAGACGCTGAGGGTAAAACTTTTGCTCTTTTCCTATTAGGGACTTCCTCCCAGGTGGCTTTTCATTCCATCACGTGTTGCTATGATGCAGCAGATGTGTCATCTAGGGTTGCTGCTTTTGGGTCAGTGATAAGGAGGTATTCTTCTATTTGGCTCCAGCCTTTGCCTGATGATATTAAGGCTAAGTTGATGGATGCCCCCCTTGGTAATAATCACTTGTTTGGTCAAGCTGCTGCTGCTATATTTAAGTTGCTTCAGGATAAGGGCAAGGCTTTACAGGAACTTAAACTTGTGTTTGTCTCCCCGGTGCCTAAATTTCAGAGAAACTACCCCAGTAAGTCAGGCTTTGTTTGCAGGCAATCTCACCTTCCTCCTAAGAATAAAAAGAGTGGCAGGTTGGCTCCTCCTGCTAAGACTACTCAGACTTCAGTGCCTCAGAAGTCTCCCTTTCCAGATAAACCAGGTACTGCCTGACTAGCTTACTTTTCTCAGCTACTTTCCTCTTTTTCTTCACCTCTTTCTCTTCATGTTTGGCTACAGATTACTCAGAATTTCTGGGTCCTGTCCATTATTCGCCAGATGCATTTCATGGTTTGGAAATCCCTTCCCCCTTTTATGTGTGTTCCTCAGCCCCCTCAAGAACAACTCTTTCTTTCCAGAGGTGCTTTGGGACCTTTTGACTCAGGGTACTATTCAAGAAGTGCATGTGTCCCAAAGGTGGAGGGAGTTTACTCCAGGAAGCTTCTAGTACCCAAGAAAGAGAGTACTTTAAGACCAATTCTACATTTCTTTCATCTAAACACTTTTTGGAAGGTACCCTCCTTTTGAATGCTTTCCCTTAACACTTTATTTTCTCTTCTGCTTCCTCAAGCTTACATGGTGTTTCTGGATCTCAAGGACACTTATCTCCATATCCCGACCCATCACCTTTTCAGGAAGTTTTTGTTCTCTGTTGCTTCCTGACATTTTCAGTTCTCTGCTTTGCCCTTTGGCCTCTCTACTGCCCCAAGGGTATTCACCAAAATGGCTTCGTCCTATGACTGCTTTTTTGCAGGATTCAGGGGATCCAAGTATTTCCTTACATGGATGACCTCCTGTTTCAGGGATCTTCTCCAGAGAGCCTGTTGCAAAATCTTCATTTTGCTATTTCTCTTCTGCAAAGCCTAGGGTTCACAATAAACTTCAAAAAGTCTTTTTTGGCTCCTTCTCAAGACCGTTTTTTTTTTTTCCCTAGGGTGTAAGATCTAGACTGTGCCTATGCTGACATCCCTGCCTCCTCCAAAGGCCTTGAAACTCATTTCTTACAAACTCTTCTTCCTCTGGCCTCTGTTATAGCCAGGGAGTTTGAGAGCTCTAGGATTCATGGTATCCTCCATCCCTATGCTCCCTCTGGCCAAACTCAACATGGGAAAATTTCTGTGGTTTCTGAAATGTTTGGCTTCAGCATGTGCATCCCTAGACTTTCTAGTTTCTCTTTCTGCCTTGTTTCAAGAAAAAACATCACTGGTGGATCCAGCAGTTGTCTTGGAATCCAGGGTTTCCCTTTCATCCCTGTCTTCCCTCTCAGAAACTGTTCACAGATGCTTCAGACGTGGGATGGGGAGCAGCTTTTGGCTCCCTAAAAGTTCAGGGGGTGTGGTCGGCTCGTCAACAGAAAGAGCACATCAGTATCAGAGATGAGTTCTTCTCATGGTGTTTCAGGCTTTTCATCCTATTTTCTCTCCAGGACCTCTCAAGGTATTTATAGACAATACCACTGTGATATGGTATGTAAACAAACAGGGGGGACAAGATCTTCTTTGCTGGTTAGCACTCCAAGTGTGTGATCTTGCAGTCCAGTATCAAGTGAATCTTCAGGCAATTAACATTTCCTCAGGTCAAAATTTTTTCCTTTGAAAATCCTTACACTTAAGGGGGTGTTTTAAATTTTTTTTGGGAACTTTTCCTAAAAAGGGGACCCAAATGACCCTTGGGCCTCCCCTTTAGAACATTTATCAAAAGTTCCAGATTCCCAGTCCCCTTTTGGAAATATCCATTTTTCGTAATTTTTTTTTCCCAATTCCACAGTCCCATTAAAAGTAAATTCCAAAATTTACGCCCCTTTCGAAAATGCAAATTTTCCGTCCATTATAGAAAAGGGGGACAATCCCCAAGTATTCAAAAATAACCACTTAAAGAAAATCTGAACTAATAACCTTGCTACTTTAAATTTATTTTATGGTTTATAAAAATAAATTTTTTTTTCCCTGGGAAATTTGCTATCAAAAAATGAAACCAGTACTAGGAAATATGTAAATAAGATTTTCTGTTGGATTTCAAAGGACACTTGGAGTTCCTTTTTTTTGTAAT
This sequence comes from Protopterus annectens, assembly GCF_019279795.1. Lineage (NCBI taxonomy): Eukaryota > Metazoa > Chordata > Ceratodontiformes > Protopteridae > Protopterus > Protopterus annectens. Next base: position 496,951,279 of record NC_056743.1, on the reverse strand, counting down.
TCACGGGGGTTTTTTTCTTTTAAGGCCCAATCCACTTTTGCTTGTCCTTACTCCTTTTTAATTCTATTTTAACCTAAATTCCTAAGCTTTAATATAGCCAACTTCCTCCGGTCTAAATTGTTTGAAAAATTGAGGCTCTTTTCTGCGCACACCCCCAAAGGGCTTGAAAACTTATTTTTTGTTCAAATGGTACCACTTAATTTTAGGCCTCCAGTAGATAATCCATTGCCACATCATTTCTTTTAAAGGGGAAGATGTTTTAAAATGGCTATATTTAGTACATTTTTCCCTCTGTCAACCCCCGGTAAAAAGGCTCCAGTAAGGGGGGGAAAAAACCCAAAAATATTGTGATTAAGTTTTGATACTGTCACCTTAGCCCCTTTTACAAGCCTTTGGGGGGGAAATTATTTTTCCCAAAAAAAAAAATTTAAAATTTTATCTTAAAACTTTTCTAGGTTTGTGCTTTTATTCTGAAGAACGTAAGTTTGTTCTCGGTCTTTTAAAGGGGGAAAACAATTTTAGCGGGAACGGGGATTTTGCAACATTTAAAAGGAAACACCGAAAATCCCAAAACAAGGGTTTGCAGGGCCAAACCCAAAATCCCAGACCTTACTTCAACTTTTTTCCACTGCACCCCCTTATGGGTTAAAAATTCAGAAATGAAGGAAATTCAATGTGTAAATTTTATCAGAAAAACTTTTCCCGGGCAGGATTACTCCCCCTCTTTGTTTGGGAACAATCCCGGAGGGGGGCCCCCCAACGGGGCCCCCCAACAGAATCAAACCACCCTAATTTAGGCAAAAACACAATGTATTTGCAGGAATTAAACATTCAGAAACCTGAAGTCTGAAATTCAAATGCCTGTCAATTTTACTGCGGACAGAACAAAACCAATTTTCAGCAGGGATTAAAACTGCAGACACGTCTTTGTAAAATGGCAGGGCACCAGAGCAAATCCACACAAACACAGGGAGGAGATGCAGACTCCACACAGAAGCCACCCCAGCCAAGAATCAAACCAGAAAACCTATAGTTGTGAGGCAACAATACTACCACTGCACCATCAATTATGCAAGGAATTAAACATTCAGAAACCTGAAGTCTGAAATTCAAATGCCTGTCAATTTTACTGCGGACAGAACAAAACCAATTTTCAGCAGAGACGCAGGGATTAATACTGCAGACACGTCTTTGTAAAATGGCAGGGCACCAGAGCAAATCCACACAAACACAGGGAGGAGATGCAGACTCCACACAGAAGCCACCCCAACCAAGAATCAAACCAGAAAACCTATAGCTGTGAGGCAACAATATTACCACTGCACCATCAAATATGCAAGGAATTAAACATTCAGAAACCCTTAAGTCTGAAATTCAAATGCCTGTCAATTTTATTTAACATTTTTTAATCAGGACAGTCTGACTTGGAACAAAAAAACAATTTTCAGCACTGGCCCAGGAAGAAATAATGCAGACATGTTTTTGTAACATGGGAGGACACAAAAGCAAACCCACACAAACACAGGGAGAAGATACAGACCCCACAAAGAAGGAACCCCAGCCAAGAATCAAACCTGAGAACCTGCAGCTGTGAGGCAACAATGCTACTATTACACCATCAAATATCAAGCATTGCAACATTTACAAACCACAGATATTATGAGGAACAGATCAGATCGAATATGAGGCAAAAATCTGCAATTTTTTTACAAATGGTGGTGGGTAGGGAACTCAAGTCTTTAACACCTGCATACAGGGTACAGGGTTCAAGCCTGAGGTATTCCCTACCACACCACCATGAGCACCTGGGGCATTTACACACACACACACACACACACACACACACACACACACACTGTAAAATAAAAGTAATAAGCACCATACACCTACAATCCAGTATAAACATAAAAGCACCATACACACACTCTCCAGTATAAACATAAAAGCACCATACACACACAATCCAGTATAAACATCAAAGCACCATACACACACAATCCAGTATAAAAATAAAAGCACCATACACACACACAATCCAGTATAAACATTGTAAAATAAAAGTAAAAAGCACCATACACTTACCTGAATATATCCAGCTAACGTACATCCAGCCCACAAGAATCCAAAGACCATGAGATCCCAAGCAAAGCCAGACGAGATCCCAAAGCTCCTTCCCGACAACGAGACTGTCCTGACTGCTGCTGTTGCAGTCCGGATGCGACCCATAATCCTAGCGAGTCTGTGCACTTTAAAAGTGCACAGACATCTCCTTGTGTCCCCCTATGGGGACTGCCGGACTGCCTTGAGCATGCGCATAGGTCGACAGTAGTCGGGACTACTGCGCATGCGCGAAGTCCTTGTAAATTTCAAAAATAATTTTTTCTATTTTTTATTTTGAGGGGGCTGCAGTCAGGCAGCCCGATGCCACGAGCCGCCCCTGCGCTTACTGGATTGAAACGTTTCTTTGTTTTTATACTTTTATTTTATTTTTTGATAAATAAAGGTAAGCTTCTTATTGCCGTGGTGAGCCTCAGTGAATTTTTTCCATTGGATTTTGTTTTTATGCTTTTCTGAGGCACTTTGCCCTTGCTGGTTGATTTGATACAGGCATTTTGTAATGTGTTTAAGGCCCCGGACTCTTATCCACCTGCTCCCAGAAAACTGGATAGAATCTCTCGGGTGCGTGAGGAGTATACATTTTTGTACAAGTGTCCTGCTCACTACTAAGTGGTGTCTACAGCTTCTGACAAACCCTCACAATTGCTCCCTTCTCACAAGTTATTGCCCTCTGATAAGGGTAGCAAGACCATGGAAAGGTTAGACAAGAAGGTTTGCACCTCTGCTACCTTGGCTTTTAGGGCTGTTAATTATCGGACCCCTATATCCAGGTATTTGCTGGCTGTCCTCTCTCAGGCTTGTCAAGTTATTTCTGATCTTCCAGACTCTGAGGGTAAAACTTTTGCTCTTTTCCTATTAGGGACTTCCTCCCAGGTGACTCTTAATTCCATCAAGTGTTGCTATGATGCAGCAGATGTGTCATCTAGGGTTGCTGCTTTTGGGTCAGTGATAAGGAGGTATTCTTCTCTTTGGCTCCAACCTTTGCCTGATGATATTAAGGCTAAGTTGATGGATGCCCCCCTTGGTAATAATCACTTGTTTGGTCAAGCTGCTGCTGCTATATTTAAGTTGCTGGAACTTAAACTTGTGTTTGTCTCCCCGGTGCCTAAATTTCAGAGAAACTACCCCAATAAGCCAGGCTTTGTTTGCAGGCAATCTCACCTTCCTCCTAAGAATAAAAAGAGTGGCAGGTTGGCTCCTCCTGCTAAGACTACTCAGACTTCAGTGCCTCAGAAGTCTCCCTTTCCAGATAAACCAGGTACTGCCTGACTAGCCTACTTTTCCCAGCCACTTTCCTCTTTTTCTTCACCTCTTTCTCTTCATGTTTGGCTACAGATTACTCAGGATTTCTAGGTCCTGTCCATTATTCGCCAGATGCATTTCATGGTTTGGAAATCCCTTCCCCCTTTTATGTGTGTTCCTCAGCCCCCTCAAGAACAACTCTTTCTTTCTAGAGGTGCTTTGGGACCTTTTGACTCAGGGCACTATTCAAGAAGTGCATGTGTCCCAAAGGTGGAGGGAGTTTACTCCAGGAAGCTTCTAGTATCCAAGAAAGAGAGTACTTGAAGACCAATTCTACACTTCTTTCATCTAAACACTTTTTGGAAGGTACCCTCCTTTTGAATGTTTTCCCTTAAGACTTTGTTTTCTCTTCTACTTCCTCAAGCTTACATGTTGTCTCTGGATCTCAAGGACACTTATCTCCATATCCCGACCCATCACCTTTTCAGGAAGTTTTTTTTTCTCTGTTGCTTCCTGACATTTTCAGTTCTCTGCTTTGCCCTTTGGCCTTTCTACTGCCCCAAGGGTATTCACCAAATGGCTTCGTCCTATGACTGCTTTTTTGCAGGATTCAGGGGATCCAAGTATTTCCTTACATGGATGACCTCCTGTTTCAGACATCTTCTCCAGAGAGCCTGTTGCAAAATCTTCATTTTGCCATTTCTCCTCTGCAAAACCTGGGGTTCACAATAAACTTCAAAAAGTCTTTTTTGGCTCCTTCTCAAGACCGTTTTTTTTTTTTTTCCTAGGGTGTAAGATCTAGACTGTGCCTATGCTGGCATCCCTGCCTCCTCCAAAGGCCTTGAAACTAATTTCTTACAAACTCTTCTTCCTCTGGCCTCTGTTATTAGCCAGGGAGTTTGAGAGCTCTAGGATTCATGGTATCCTCCATCTCTATGCTCCCTCTGGCCAAACTCAACATGGGAAAATTTCAGTGGTTTCTGAAATGTTTGGCTTCAGCATGTGCATCCCCTAGACTTTCTAGTTTCTCTTCTGCCCTGTTTCAAGAAAAAAACTTCACTGGTGGATCCAGCAGTTGTCTTGGAATCCAGGGTTTCCCTTTCATCCCCGTCTTCCCTCTCAGGAGCTGTTCACAGATGCTTCAGACGTGGGATGAGGAGCAGCTTTTGGCTCCCTAAAAGTTCAGGGGGTGTGGTCGACTCTTCAACAGAAAGAGCACATCCGTATCAGAGATGAGTTCTTCTCATGGTGTTTCAGGCTTTTCATCCTATTTTCTCTCCAGGACCTCTCAAGGTATTTATAGACAATACCACTGTGATATGGTATGTAAACAAACAGGGGGGACAAGATCTTCTTTGCTGGTTGGCACTCCAAGTGTGTGATCTTGCAGTCCAGTATCAAGTGAATCTTCAGGCAGTTTACATTCCCTCAGGTCAGAACAATGTCAGATACTCTGAGCAGGTCCTTAACTCAATCCCATGAATGTTTGCTTCACAGGGATGTGTTTCTGGACTTTGCCCACCAGTGGGGTACTCCTCAAATTGATCTCTGCCTCCCCTCTGTACAGACAACTACTTCTATTTTGTGCCAGAGTCCCAGGTCCTCTGGTTTGGAAGATGGATGCCCTATTTTTTTTCGTGGAAGGAGATGCTTTCCCTCCGTTTTCCCTCATTCCAAAAGTCATGTTCAAAAGTCAACAGGATGCTCCAAAATCTTGTTAGTGACTCCCTTTGGCCAAGCTAGTATTGGTTCCCTGTTCTGCATTTAGCCAGGGACAATCATCACAAGTTACTTCACAGGGTGGACCTACTCACAAAAGACAAAGGATCTCTCATCCATCACCACTTGTCTACTCTTCAATTGTCTCTGTAGGTGATAGGATTTTCATTCCACATAGATACCTTTTTTTTCTAGGATGTGCTTAGGGTCCTGCAGGAGACTATGAAACCCAGTACTAGGAAATCCTACTTGTCCAAATAGATGTTTTCTGTTTGGTATCTTTCTTATAACTTGGATCCACTTTCTGTGGATGTTCCTTTGGTTCTGTCATCTGTGTAAATTGCTGAATGCTGGGTTGGGTTATTCTTCTGTTAAGGCCCATTTATCAGCTATGTCTGCTTGTCTGCCTTTATCTCCTCCTTTAGATTCTAGATTTGAGGCTAAACAATTCCTAAATAGCATCCTTTATATTAGGCCTCCCAGGAAGCCTGTTCGTCTTCCCTGGGATCTTAATTTTGTTTTGGAAAAATTGACCTGGGCTCCTTTTCAGCCTGCAGCTTCAGCTTCCTTGCAAGTTTGCTCTTGAAAGACTCTACTTTGTTTGCCCTTACATCTGGCAGATGGGTATCTGAGCTTTAATCCCTTATGGCTTGTCCTCCTTTTCTGGTGTTTCATAATGACAGGGTGTCCTTGCATACTAATTCTTCTTTTATGCCCAAGGTGGTAAATGAGTTGTTCTTTAATCAGACTATTAATTTGCCCACTTTTTTCCCTTCTCTGCAATCTGCCGGTGAGAAGGTGCTGCACACGTTGGATGTGCATAGACAACCCAGATTTTATTTGGATAAGACTAAGATTATTAGGAAATCTGATCAGCTGTTAGTTTCCTTTCATACTATGTCCTTAGGATTATCTATTTCCAAGCAAACTATTTATTCTTGGATCATAAAAACTATTTTTTCTTCTTTCATGGTAAGTGCTTTCCTTATTCTGTTAAGGCTCATTCTACTAGGGCTGTGGCTTTTCTTGGTGCTTTTTTCAAGGGTTGGATACTAACTATATTCTTGAGGCAGCTACCTGGACTTCTGTGCATACATTTACCAAGCACTACACCTTGTATAGAATCTCCAGAGCTAGAGTTGGTTTTGCTAGGGCCAAACATTATGGCTTCCTAGAGGGCTGTGTTTATCTTTCCTCCTCCCAACTTTCTTCCTAAGCTTTGGCACTCTCCTTAATGTTGTTAATTCTGCAACAGTGAAATGGAAGGGCATAGCACAGTTGTGTAAAATCTTATCATAATGGTAGATGTCCGTCTATTCCCTGTTGCAGTATTCAGTCCTTCCTTCCTCCCCTGGTCCATTTGCCTTCTGGATGAACTGATTACCTTTTTCTTTTCCTTGGAATGGTGTTCCTACTGGGGCTCTGAGGATGGTATGTCCGGACATCACCTTTATGCCCTACACTATGCAAGGAGCACAAGTGTGATGTGCGGTGTACTTTAAAGCAATGTAAAAGCCTTGATATACTGGCCGGAAGTTGTGTTGCCCTTGGCAGGGGATCCCTAATGTGATGAATACTGCAACATTGAAGAGAAGAACATCTACTCTTATGTTAAGATTTTATACGAGGGAGAAGGAAGTAATAGGGGAATGCAAGTTTTCCTCACAGAAAAGGAAGCAAGTGCAAAACTGGAGGGAATCACCTACAAAATTATCCAATATGTGGGGCAAGTGGATCAAGAGGCATGCATATAATATGGGTGGTGGTTTTCTCACGTTTACTTCTGAAGACACATCCCACCCTTGACAACAAACAGGTGTCTGGGCAAAATTCAAAATAAATGCCAGCAATTTGTAAAGAGATGCAAAGAGAGGGATGATTGCATTTGAAGAAACTAGAAGCATATGTTAAAGAAAAAGACTAGGCATTCTAGACTCCAGAGGGCTTGCTGTGGTTGGTATTTTAATTACTGTTGTTCAAGCACAGAAGAAGGGAATTCCTAGACTAATGAACCAGAAAAGAATGTTGAGTAAAAGATGAGTAGTCGAAACTGGGAACATCTCAACCAGGACATCCCAGGAGGTAGACAGGATGCTGTACTGTGCTTTTCAAATAGAGAAAACTATGCAAGAATGGTGGTTAAAGGATGCGACAAAGAGGAATGTTTTGGACAGTGGATGGAAAGACAACTGGAGAAGGGTGGATCTGACAGATGGTGTTAAGTTGATGGTTCAGAAAGTGGGGTAGTGGGTCAAAACCTTTGTGCAAATTGGTATAGAATTTGTGATTATGTGCAGATGGCTAGACTATGAGGTTAACATGGCGTTTTTTTGAACAAAGGAGTATGGATACAATGGGCCAGGGATAAGGTATCAGCAGGAAAAGACAGGCATGATTTATAGATTCTTAAGCAAGATATAGGTGGAGAAAGCTATCTTGTATCTGCAGGCAAATTGTCAGAGGGATAGTTCTAGGAAGTAGTCAAGTAATCAAGAGACTCAAGAGGAAAATGGATAGTGTGTTCAAAGTCAACACCATTAGGTCCATATTGTGACTTGCAGATAAGGATTCTCTAGAAGGGGTACCTAGCACTATCCAAGATTACCAAAAAAGAAGTGAATGTTGGACGCTAGTTGATAAAGGTGTAATGTGGAAATGGGAGATGAAAATCATGTGTGATGGTTCTATTAGGAAGTCAGGAACTTATAGAAATGGTTTGTGAGCTCTGCTGTAGCATATATCGGAGAAAGATTAAACATTCATTTCTACAGAGAGGTGAGGGAAGAAGGATGGCTGCTCAAAGAATAAGCAGGATTAAAGGTTATATTTATGGCACCTTGGGTTAAAAGCCAGCAGGATTAAAGGTTATATTTATGGCAGCTTGGGTTAAAAGCCTGCTAGCAAGGTGCTAGGTGACAGTATGAATGCTGTACTTCATGGTGCAAAATGGTTAGTTAAAATATATTAAGGGATGATCAAAAAGGTGATCTGGATATTGAAAGACTCGGAAACCAGACTGATGGAACCTTTTTGGAAATGAGATGTAGGCGTAATAATAGCCATTTACTGGTATTTCTGATTAAGGAAAACTGGTGATGTTTAGAGTGGATAGAGCCAGGTAAAAATCGATGGGAATTAAGTGCTATTCAGTACTGATTCAAGTTAAACTATACAATAGTAGGAAGTTATTTAACAGAAGCTGATTTTGTTGATTTGATTGACATTTGTGCTGCATACATTCAAATGTGTCTTTCTTTAAGTATTCAATAAAAAGACTGTATTTACTCCAACATTTTCCATGTTCAATTTGACTGGTACACAGAATAATGTTGTACATAGTACTAGATGTCTTTATTTTTTATTTTTTTGGTGTGTGTGTGTTTTTCAGATTCTAGTGAAGTTTGTCAAGTTCAGAAGTTATGATTCTCTACTGTGATATTATGCAAAACAAAGTTAGACAACTTTTACCAGATTTGATTCTAATCTCCAGCTCTACAATATAAGTAAAGTACTGAGCATTTGTATTTTATTGTTTATCAGAAAAGAACTATATTGCTATATTTAGTGCATTTTGTGCTGATCTGGAGACAATAGATTATTGCTGATTAGGGTGTTTGATCACGGCTGACTTACCCAAATTCTGAATTCCATTTGGGTACTTTCTGGTTTGCTAGGTATTGCTCTGCACTTTATGGCTTTCAGTTGTACTGGGTTACGCACTGCACTATAGCAGTTAGCAAGAAGCCACTATTCTGAATTTCACCTTCTAAGTGACCTTTCCTATTCCAGTCCATTCTGCTCATTTGAACCTTTAATGTTGCTGTACATTAGGTGTGTTTGCATGGGGCTGCTGCAAGTGTCCTTTGGCTGCACTTGGAACAATATTACACTGCTAGCAGATCTTTTGTTATTACTGTTTGTATAAATGTTTTCCAATACTTATTGCTGTCAACTTGTTCTGTTCTTGCTTAAACATCCTATAGACTACTCCTTGGTTATTTTGACTCTCCACTTAGCACTTGTCCTGCTTGTTGCTTAAACTGCCTTGCACTTTCATTGCTGCTACCTTTGTTATCACAATCTCTTTCACTTAGATCCTTATGCGTATTCATGCCTTTATTCCTTATAAGACTTGGACCTACTTGGCCAGAACTGAGTAACTACAGACTTGCACGTGAAGTTCTTTGGCACTGTAGGAACTACCACCCACTCAGTCAACAAATTGCTCCTTGACATGCGTGATGTGATCTGTGAGAGGTGCAAGTATCTACACAACATGGAGGTCACCTGCTCAACAAGTAAGATGGTCTGTGAGCGGTATGCTACTACCCACACCTCAGTACAAGCATACCAAACCAACATAAGCTGGAAGAGTTCAAATCAGTCCTGAAACCTCATGGGACTGAGAATATGGAGCCTCAGTAGAAATAAACAGGACTCCACTACCCTTACACATAAGGATTCATCAGGCTGCAAACTGTAAGCTGTTTTACTGCCATTTAACTTGCAAGTAAAAATAGGACTATGCTAATAATCGGTGACGCTGTCTTCAAGCACACTATTTATGAGACTCAGATGGGCAGGTGACAGATGTCTATCTGACGCCAGGATCCATTATGTTTTCTTCCTTATTGCGGGAAAATATGAAGATGATCTCATACTGACCCAAATGGGTGGGAGGGACTTGGTGCTTAACCCTGAGGGACATGCAGAGAGACATGATGGATCTCACTATGGAAGAATAAAATGCAGATACTGAATGGAAACCTACCTTTGGCCAGAATGAGGCCAACATACAAACAATAGATTATTGATTTCAACAATCGTAAGTACTTGGTGTTATTCCAGGAGGATCTGGTATGTGTCGGGTTGAGATGAGATGGTAGACTATCTGACTATTTCATAAAGGACAGCCTGGACCGCTTGGTCATAGTTTTTGCTTACTGGCCAAGGTCCTACCATTCCCATGCTGCCTTTTTCATGCAAACTCTGACTACTAGACATTACAACATAGCAGACAAAGTAGTAAATAAATGTTACAAAGTCTGATGCAGACTATGTAAAGATTGCTTTTCTCAATTCCAGACATCTAAGTAACAAATTACCTGATTTTGACACTATTCTGTAGCTTGACTACATCCATATCTGTGTAGTAACTGAAACTTGGTTTCATTGTAATGATAGCAACTTCCTCTATACCTGGGCTTAGTGCTTCTCTCTTCAGGTTGGAGAAGAACTGAAGAGGCATTTTCATATTTGTCAGATACCATATTTCTGCAAAGCTTTGCTAAGATCCCCCAAACAGATACAACTGAACTCCAGCATACTCTAAACAAAACAAATTATCAGTTTATAGCCTATTATATAAAAGATGCCATTTATGTCAGCAGGTGACCATGAAAGATTCCTGAAGGTTTTCTGAGAAACCCATAATGAAAAATACCTTTTTGATTAACTATCCATCAATAACCTTTTGCAGATATACCTTAAGAGTTAGGTATGCCCAAAGATTCCTTGACTTAGTGATAATTCCCTAGAACAGTTAGCTGGATTGCACACTATGAGGCAAAGCTTTCTAGAACTTGTCCTTTGTAATATATCCCCCTCATGTACCATGCCTGTAATATCCCCATTCTGATGTTCTCCTTTGAAGTCCAAAACATTCACACCCAATAAAGAAATGTGAACTTAAGGATTTCAAATGAAAAAAAAACATACTTAACCTCTGTGGTAAGATCTCTAAATTTACTTCTGTCCCCAGCCCCTATGCAGCTTTAGCTGCAACTAAAGCAATGGAGTATGACTCTCAGTTAAAGTGCTTAGTCGTGCCAGTCCTTAAAACTTGCATCTGGAGCCAAGCATAATTATAAACACTTCAATTACATCATGAAACTATACAACAATACTTAGCATGTTCTTATTTAATCCAAAATGGCATCACTTGCCAAGACCTAAGGATGTAGAAAGTCATTGATTTTCCAAAAATCCCTGACACCATCTGACATCTTAAGGGAATGTCTCAATTCTGCTCTCAAATGCCAAAAATACCACTTCAGTGGGACCACACAACTTACTTGAATGCCTAATAAATGGTGCCAAGCATGCTTCATGGAACCCCTCCTAATTTGTTTAACATAAGCATAGCCACAGAATAGGACCCTATAGTATGCAGAACTGTTGTTGTGATGACCATTCATAAAGGTACCACCACAGACCCAGACAGCTGTAGACCTAACAATCTGACAAGTCTAGTCTGCGATGCCATGGAACGTATCATATTTAACTTCATAAATTGAAACTAAAAATATACATCTAGTCCCTCAACAGTTCAGTTTTTTCAAAGGAGATCATGTCTGCTCAGTGTAGTTAACATCTTTGTGAAGGTCACTGTGGCTGTTGACAGTGGTCACTTAGTCCACACAGCCCATCTGGATAAGGCAAAGGCTTACAACACTTCATCTGTTCTGGAATTGTGGACCACAACATGGTGAGTTGGATAGCTTTTTGACTACAGAAAAAACCCACATGGTTAAAGTAGCAGGTACCACCCCATAAAGCAAGAAACAGTGTTTTACTACGGGATCAGTACTGGGACTCCCCCCTTATTTGGCATATATTCCTCTGATCTCCAAACCATAATCTAGACCTGTAGCTAATGAAGTTTCCTGATGACTGAAGGTTAGGTGTCATTGTTTGATCTCCCCTTCATGAAGTGTCACTACAAGAACTAACCCATACTAACAACATTGGGTTGTGTTACCTACTCAGTGCAAAATTAAGCATTTCCCTTGCTCCGTAGAGTCCCAGGAGCTTTATCACTACAACGAGCATACTTGTGTAGCTGTCCCTGTTGACTGCTGCATACCACTACTCCATGTGTAGCTCTAGTAGCATAATTAAAGTTTGCTACCCACATTGTGCAACTTTAGCATTTCTCTAGCTTTGTAGAGTCCCAGGAACTGAATCGCTAACATGAGCATACTTGAGTAGCTGTCCTGGTTGTCTGCTGCATACTACTTCTCCATGAGTAGTTTATATAGCTGAATTACGATTTGTTACCCACATTGTTCACCTTTAAGCATTGCTCTAGCTCTGAAGAATTCCAAGAGCTTAATCACTAATATGGGCATACTCTGGTTGCAGCTTTAAGTGCTTCTCCAGCATTGAAGGGTCCCAGGAGCTTATCGCAAACCCAAGCATTCTCGAGTAGCTGTCCCTGTTAACTGCTGCATTCTATTACTCCATTGAGTGAGGCATGTAAAACTAGTTGTATTCTCCTAGGTGTCAAACTGTTTTTGTGCACATTCCTTCAATAGTTGGGTCAAGGCCTGCCTGCTATATGCCCTAGCTCATACATGAGATCATATTGAGTAAACTGTACTGTTTTCCTATGGTAGTTTTTCTTATAGATGGCTATACAATTATTTATATGCATCACAGGTTGAATATAGCTTATATCTTAAATGTGGATGATAGTCCTACTGAACCTACAGTGTCCTCCTACAGTATTGACTTACAGAATTTTTGGTTTAAATGTGTTACCCATTGCTGCTACTAATGATAAGGGAATGTTTATATGCTCACTATATATTTTGTGTCTTTGTGAAAGCTTTTGTGAAATAGTGCCATAACTACCTTGCCATGTGCTAACTCTTGTTTCTCTACACCACTTTGTCTCTTTCTCTACCTTCAGTACCCTGCTCTCCTTGTGCTATTCCTGCACTAGTCTCTAAGAACCTACCTATCTGGTGGAAAAGGACCCTATCCAAATTCCTGCAGTTTTCATCTCACAGCCTTAATTCCCTGTACCCTCTCTCAAGGAAACAAGAAAGTATGTTGTTGTTGTTTAATTCCTGCCAGTAAAATTGTAAACCATTGTACTATTGCTTTAGGGGTTCAAAAGCATGCTCTGAGCCAGGACAGCCAGCAGCCTCTACCCCCTCTCTTATCTACCCTATTACCCACTTACCTCCTATCCTTCATAGTAACCTCTTTTACTTGCAGTCACCCCTTCCCCAGTTCTAAACCAGCTAGCCCCCTCTCAAATAGAAGACCTGGCCTCTAGGTGGCACCCTTATCCCAGCCTCTGCCTCCTGCTTACCCTCTGTTTTCTTGTTTCATTACCTTAACATTTCTGAAGTGCCAGACCTGTTCTTAATTCTGTCTTTTCACCCTTTACTACAACTGTTTACAACTACCTATTCCATCATGGACTCCTTACTTATCTCTGCTCTTACCCACTCCTGACTTACCTAACTTACCTTCAGTATCCAGCTTTGCTGATTGTTTCTTCTCTAGCTGCTTCACTACCTGTCTCAACCCGCTCCGTTCGCCCTGCAGGCTCACTTCGTTCCCCTACCCTAGCCCTAATTCCCACCCATCCCCAGGGGTCCTACTCTTATACTACTTAACCACACCCTTTCTCCTTCCCATCACTCTCAGGGAACCTTACCATTGGCCCTCATACTCCTATTCATCCTTCTCTAACCACTCCTCATCCTTCTCTAACCACTTCCTATCTCTCCAACCACACCCTCCAATTCTCCCTATCCACACCTACTTTACTCCCATACCTACAAGACACCAAACTACTAATCCATCCAAATGTATAAACTATCCGCCCCAACACACTTACAGCTGTTACATCTACTACTTTTTCTACCACCTTTAACTTTAGCCTACATACTTACCTCCTATGAACACTCATTATATCCACACCTTCATTACCCCAATAAGCTAACTACCTCTTCTTCCCTCCCAATCCTCTCTAACCATGTAAACATAAAATCTACACCCAGCTATCTACTGGCATAATTTCATAGAATACTCCACATTAGATATAACACTCTGAATCCCAGAAAATCTCCACATCTGTACAGCAGATTCCCAAATCCAACCTTTCTAATACAACTCCTCTCATTAAAAGATGGAGACATTCACCCAAATCCAGGCCCAACAACAGTTCCTACCATACAACTCCATAATCCCAATCAATCCAACATTCATTCCCTTACTCAACCACCAAACTCACTCTTTATAACTCACCTTAATATACGTAGCATTAATAACAAAGTCTCACAACTCCATGCTCTCTTCGAAGTCTACTCCTTTGACATTCTTTGTTTAACAGAAACCTGGGTAAAGCCTGTAACTAAAGACAATGAAATCATCCCACCTGGATATAATATATTTAGACTTGACCGTGCAGCCAAGAAGGGCGGGGGAATAGCTATCCTATTTAAATCAGGGTTACAGATTACCACATATGACTTTAAACCACCTGAAGATTCTACTGCAGAAATTCTTATTTCCAAACGTCAACTCAACACTTTCAAATCCATCTATATTATCTGTATCTATCTACCTCCTGGCAATAACAATGCCACCATTGAAGATATCCTCTGCTGGCTATCTCAAAACTTGCCCCAAGAAACCATAATCCTAGGCGATTTTAACATTGATTGGAATTGCTGTAGCAGCAGCCACCCTACCACCCAGATTAATATATTTGTTTTTTCTCAAACCATTACCTCCCCTACCAGGATAAACAAGCCTAATAAGAAAGAAAGTACCTTGGATTGGATTCTCATAAATAACCATCCCCATATATATGAATCTGGAACCCTCCCTGATGATATAAGTGACCACTCACTTACCTACAGCATCAGGCATAAGACCAATGTTTCCACTCCAACCACTTTCAGGGATATTAGGTCCAAGAAAACTTTAACCCTGATCTCTTTCAAAATGAACTAAGAGCATGCGACTGGTCTCCCTTAAAATACCTCCCATTGGAGGAAGCTGTTAAATACTTTAATTCCAAATTCCTAGCCATTCTAGATGACCATGCACCAACCCGCTCTATTAGAATTAGAACTAAATCTGCCCCTTGGCTTTCAAAAGAAACCAAACAAAAAAATCCACCTCAGAAATAAATACTGCGCCAAATGGTGAATGACTAAAAACCCTGTAGACTAACAAAACTTCAGACAGCTGAGAAATGACACTAAGCTATACTGTCTGATAAAAGAAATTACTACCTACAGTTCCAGCAAACTAAACATAACAATCCACAAAAATTATGGGCAAGTATTAACCAACTACTACACCCAGGTCAATCCATTCCACCTAACCCACAAGGCACAGACCAGGAGAATCCCAAGCATGCTGCCAATGCCTTCAATACCTTTTTCACTGATGTCATTCAAACACTTGCCAGTCAGCTATCACCTAATAACTTAACTATACCTACTTCTAACACAAACCTACCCCCTCCATTTCTCTTCCAGCCAGTCCCTACAACATATATTCTTACTATTATCCAAAAACTGAAGCCGTGCTCTCCTTCAGCAGACCAACTACCTGCTGAATATCTGCAGAAATCAGCCAAACCCATCGCCTATCCCATTCCCATTCTGATTAATAGAACCATTAATGAATGACACATCCCTAGCATCTGGAAAGTCTCCCATATTATCCCCTTTCATAAAGGCGGAAACTCTACTGAATTCTCCAACTACCGACCCATAGCCCTACTTTCACCTTTGGCAAAACTTATGGAAAAATGCATCCATAGGAAATTGCTAGACCACCTAATCCAAAATAACTTACTTTCCAGCTGTTAACATGGTTTCAGACCTTCCCACAGCACTACTACTGCCTCCTTTCCTTTACTGACTGTATTAACAAAAAACGTAACTCCAATATACTTTCCTCTGCACTGTTTATCAATCTGTCCGAGGCATTTGATATAGTTAATCACCAAACAAATATCCTCAAATCCCTGTCATTAGATGCACTCACTATAAAAGGGTTCCAGTCCTATTTAGATAACAGACAACAGGCGGTGCTTTGGCACAACATTCTATCTACCCACATGCCCGTTAACCTTGGCATCCTTCAAGGGTCCATATTAGGACCCCTTCTTTTCTCCATATTTATCAATGACCTTCATCTAGCAATCCCCCAATCTACATGCATAACAATACGCAGATGATTCCACACTTATATACACAGCCACATCCACTTCCAAACTTCACTCCCTTACCCAAAAGGTATTTAATACAGTAGAACAATAGTTTATACAACATTGCCTACTCTTGACCCCAAAAAACTAAACTCCTCCTTTTTAATCCTACTCGTAAGTCCTCCCCAATAGATTTCTCAGTTACATCCACTAATGGTACTCTTATATCACCAGACCCAACTACCAAACTACTTGGTATCACCATAGACAACAATCTTAACTTTGACATCCATATCAACAATACTATAAAAACTGTTAACAAAAAACTCAGCTCTCTCTACAGGATCAAACCCTTCCTTTCACCGACAGCCAGAACAACTATTGCTCACACTCATCTAATCTCTACACTCCTCTATGCCTCACCTATATATAACTAATCTATCTAAAAATAACCTCACCAAATTGGAAATCTCCTACAATAACATTGCCAGATTTGCTACAGGCAACCCATTTAGAACACACCATTGTTATAATCTTAAGCAGCTAGGATGGCTTGAACTTCAGAATTTGCTTAAATTCCACCAACTAACAATTGCCCTTAAGACTCTTTACCAACCTTCCAGTACTCCTATACTATCTACCCTCATCATCCCCTATAATAATCTGAAATCCTTGCGCTCATCACATAAACCTCTTGTAAATACCTCTAAATCTAATAACAGGGCTGGGGATTCCCTTTTCAGTAATACTGTTGGAAAATCCTGGAACCTTCTCCCCAATGAACTTTCCTCAGTTTCATCTACATCACTTTTCAAAAACAGACAAACTTTTCCTGAGAACGCACTGGTTATGCACCTGTACTAAACCTGACTAATCATCTTTCTCTTCAAACTAGGCACTGCCTACCCTTTACTTCTCAATAACAAGTTCTACTTTCCTTATTAACCACAATACCATTTCCTATACCTAACCTTTTTCATCCTCTGAGCTTACTTATAGTGTGACAACTCTTTATTAATATAATTATACAATAAGCTGCCTTTTTTGTTATATTCCATATTCTACCTGTAATTTGCATTGTACCTGCTTTTTGCACTGTGAAGTGTTCTGCGCTCTTTGATAATTTATGTGTTAACCTGTAATGTTCATTGTAAATATAAATGTTTTTATTTCTTTTTTTTATCCTCTGAGCTTATCTCCCCAGGTTATAGTATGTATTCTGCCTGCATTTTGTATTGTACCTGCATTTTGCAATGTGAGGTATTCAGACTTCTTTGATAATTCTGTGTTAACCTATAACGTTATTGTAAATATAAATGTTTTTGTTATTTTTTATTTTGTACGGAGCTTATCTCCCCGGGCCTCTACTGAAAATGGACATGTATCCAGTTAGACTAGCCTGGTCAACAAATGTAAAATAAATAATAAATAAACCCCAGGCCAGTGAATGATTTTAATAATGGTGTAGTTTGGAATATAGTGTAGATAGCCAAGCTGTCAAGAATGTTGTTAATAATTAGAATATTTTAAAGGGACATTCAGATTTATTTAATCTAGTGGGTAAAGAGCTTTATTTTATTCACAAGGCTGCTCTCCTAAGAATGTTTGAAAACAATAAATATTTACAAGTGTATTTGATAAAGAAACCTAATAACACTTATAAATACACATTTTTGCTAACAATGCAGATGTGTAGAAAATTACCTTAAATGTTTCTGTTGTAGTTATAATGTCAGTGGTTCCAAAATCTGCTACAACTGCATAGCTAGGTAAACCAAACCAGAAGATAATTGCATCTCTTGTGTTAAATATTATGTGGTGAAAATGATCAGATAGTTAAACCAAGAAATTTACGATCATGGTTGTATATCTAAACACTCATGCACAATCGAAAGAACCAGTGTGTGACTTAAGACACAATTTTCCTATTTCTTTGCAAAGAAACATGTATGCATGACATTTAATGCTTTTACATTTTGTGTGATCTCACGTAAGTGTAAAACTGATAATGTTTTAAGTGTAGAACATTTTCTCATTGCTTGGGTCTTAATTAAATCTGGTCCTGGCTTCCACAAGGATGTTACCTTCACCATTTGAGAAATACGAGAAATGCTGATCTGAAATATGGTAACTTACATTCATTGTAGACAAATGCAACATAATTCTGACATTTGAGAGCAAGTAGGACATATTCCATTAAGATCTTAGGTGGTGGCAGTAGCTTTTGAACACTGATGCACTCTCAAATCTACTACAAGCACGCAAGAAAAAAACACAATTGACAATTCATGGACTGACATTTCTTGATCACATGATTGCTTTTCGAGAAGTACTTAAATGGTATTTTTCTTATGTTAGATTGTTCTGGTGAATTTAACAAGCAGACAAAAGCACTTAAACTTTGAAAAGACCTGTGAATTTGTTTATTTACTTTTTATTGGTTTATTGTTTTACTTTTTTACCATTTTACTAACAACACTGCAAAAAAGTATCATACGAATTTGAATGCTGAATAACTTTTCTACTTTTTGTACACTAATTCTATATTTGTTACAAAATTATATTAGTATTTTTAGGAAACGTGGAGAATTATTTTGTCTTTTTGCTTCTTTTAAATAGATTTTTTTTCTGCATAATATTTATCCTAACATTATTATCTTGTTTTTATAGGTTATTCAGCTTTGACAGACATAAAATGTTTTCTTTGCTATCAACTTTAAGAATTGTCATTGCCAATCTGTTTGCATATGAAAAGCAGCTATTAAGTAAACAAATTGTTTGCACATTTCATGGTGTGAATGTCTAAAAGTGGTATTTGCATTACAAAGGTGGTGCCTCAACAGATCCTGGAAACTATCGCCCCATAAGCCTGACTAGCTTGGTCTGCAAAGCTATGGAAAGGATCATCATGGACCTCATAAATAAAGATATTAGGGACCTACAGACACTGGATCCTACCCAGTTCGGCTTTGTTAAGGGCAGATCCTGCCTCTTAAACCTGGTTGATTTCTTTAAAACAGTCACCAAGGCCATTGACGAGGGGAAGGTGGTCCACCCAGCCTACCTGGACCTCGCAAAAGCCTTCGATACAATACCCCACTCGGGCATTATAGATAAGCTCACCAGCTTAAATATAAACCCCTATGTCACTAGATGGGTTGCAAACTGGCTCAAGGACAGAACCCACATGGTTAGAATTGCTGGAGCCATGTCAGACTCCAAACCAGTTACAAGTGGCGTCCCCCAAGGCTCAGTCCTGGGACCTCTCTTGTTCGGTATATATTTCTCGGAGGTACAGACCAACACAGAAGGACTGTGGCTGACTAAGTTCGTAGATGACTGCAAACTGGGCGCCATAATCGACTCTCCAGCCGACACAAGCATCCTCCAAAAGGGCCTCATAGAAACAGACAACTGGTGCCAGAGCCATGGCCTCAAGCTAAATGCCAAAAAGTGTATAGTCATCCCCTTTGGCAAAAACAAAGTGCCCACAAATTATCACATAGGTGGTAATCCATTAAGTACAGAAGAAGTAATTAGGGACCTGGGGACCCAAGTTGATAGCAATCTCACATTTGACAACCACGTGGCCAAAGTGGTTAGAAAAACATTTTATATAGCCCACCTAATCATGAAGGAATTCACATCTAGATCAGGGGAGGTCATCGTGCCTCTTTACTCATCCCTCATCAGGCCCATAATTGAGTACAATGCCCCTTTTGGGATGTACCTTACCAGACACCTGCAGCAACTGGAAAGACCCCAAAAGTACCTCACCAAGAGGATCATAGGGCTCAAACAGATGCCATATGCTGCCCGGTTAAAGAAACTCTAGCTCTACTCAGTGGCATACCGCCTGTTCAGAGGCAATCTGTGCCTGATGTATAAAGCCATGTCCAACCTGGAATTAATGGACATGCTACACCTCAGAAAATCCAAATCCCATCGAGCTACGTGCTCGGGAGACTTGAACCTCAGCACTGAAATAAATAGAACATGCTGGAGGGACAGATTTATAACCCAAAGACTTCCTTCACTCTGGAATAAAATCCCAGTCCAGGTTAGTCCCTCATTGACTCTCTTCAAGAGGAATCTTGATGAGTGGATGGGAGATCGTAGGTTTACCCTGGGTATCACTTCTGTGTCACTGTTAGACAGAGGCACAGTATACTAACTTTCTCGAAAAGGGCATAGCAAAATTTATTTAAAATGGGTGGCGAAAGCCAAACACACTCTGGCTAGGCTTATAAATGCCCTAGGGCAGATAGCCTAGTATGAACCTATGAACCTAAAGGTGCCTATTCTCGCATTTTGGATATGCTCTATATTGCCAATGTATCTACAGATATTTAAATACATTTTGGAATATGGTGAGGATAAGTAGTAATCGTGATGATGCTTATAGAGTGCCTATACATTTAATTGCCACTGAACAACTTTATTAGGTGCAAGCACCATTATAACCTAGATGTGTGATTTTTTTCAAAGTCTTATCCTAACAATAAAGTAGTGAATAGCTATTTATATTAACTACTGTGTCTCCTTTCCTCAGGAGTGTAAGTATCTGGTCTGCTATCTGTTTGTATGGCTTTTAGAATAAACAATGCAACATTTGCTGTTTTTGTCTGATCTGCCCCTATCCTGTTTATACCCATTCAGATCAAATGTTTTTAGGACTGCACACTGTATTACACACAAGTTTTGATTTCTTATAAAAAGGGGTGATTTTTCTGCATGTGATGTCTATTTCCTTGTGTTCCAACAGCCTTCTTTGGGACTTCTTTACATTTCTTGCTTATCTTTAGTTTATCTGAAAAGATGACAGTTTAATCCTTTCTCTCACTCTGTCTCCCTCTCTCTCTCTCTGTCTGTCTACTTATTTAGCTAATTATTTGCTGGGGTTTTGTTCTCTTCAGAAATTATTTTATATTAGTCTACAATGAATTTAAGTTGCCATATTTCAGAACAACATTTTTCAAATGATGAGGCTAAAATCCCTTTAAAATCCAGGACCAGTTTTAAGGGAAACCCAAACAACATAAAAATGTGCACTTAAAATGATAACAGTTTTGCACTTGTCATCTGAGATTGCATAAAATGTTAATCGTTTTGCCCTTTCTATATGAGATCACTCAAAAATATGAAAACATGAGTGTCGTGAGTACATGTTTCTTTGCAAATAGGAAAAGAATTGTGTCTTAAGTCACATCATGGTTTTTCAAAGTGTGAGTGAGTGTTTAGATACATGACTGTTTGGGAGAGATGCAAAGTCCATTTCTATATCCTAGAGTGTATTTTTTTGATGGATGGGGGGTGGCAGTAGTACTTTTTGCTAGCTAATAAAGCCCCGATTACTTTTTTGAGGTCTAAGGGACTCTTACTAACAAGCTGTGTCTTGAACCTTGTATTCTTTGTTTCCAAGTCTGTCCCCAGACCTTCTACATCTTTTAGAAATCACTCCTATTATAGAACTTTGTGTCGTCAGCAAAAGACGTTTCCTTCCATACAATCTGCAACACCCTCAGTAAGACATTGGTAAGGTACATGACTCCTGTGATTACCAACTTGGTAATCTTTTTATCTAAGTGAAATCTATTTATGATTGCCCTCAACATTTTAATGTATAGCAAGTATTTTATACAGACCCAAAGCCAGATAGAAGTCTTTCTAATTTTTACTAACATTTAGTAAAATTTTGTGTTGTAGCATGGAAAATAACTTGGTTAGTCTAATCTCCTCCTTGATCAAATCCTTTAGAAACTAATAAATATTGTACATTGAACTCTTCTTGTTTACAATGATGTGCATATGCAGCTTCTCTGTTAATTGCATTTCTGCCTTTTTTTGTTTATGAAATGTGTTGTATTGCACATTGGCTTATATAACTCCTGTTGAGAATTCATTTGATGTCTTGAGTACGGTGTTTCAACATCTTTCAGACATTCCTAATTTTTTGCTTTACCAGTAATTATGTGCTTTTTTTACCGCCATTCCTCTCAACTGTCCAGATTTTTACCTTGTATTTTTGGTCTGTTTCTCATAGAATTTGTGTTTCTGGCAAATTACTAAGGATGAAGGCATTAAAGAATGACATGTGTGAATTTCAGATATATTCTTACGTAAATGCATGCTAGCACAAATCTTGTTCTAGTAACTTTCAAAATTTATAAGTGTAATAATTAAAATCTCTCCTTTTTTAGGAGCATTTGTACCTCCATTAGTCTAGGCTTTGTCCTGATTTATTACTCTAAAATGTTTACAGGTATGCTTACAGCTGAATTAAAGCCAGTAATACAATGGTTTTAATCTGTAATTTTCTTTCATTCATTTGATGGTGAATAATGTGGTATTTTTTATATCTGCTTAACATTTCCCTTCTCTCATGATGTTGCCAGTGCTGTCCTAGTTAGGCAGAGATGGTCAGGATTCCTTCTGTTTCCTGAGGCCTTTGAAGATCCCATCTTATGTCAAAAGAGTGTAGTAACATCTCTTCTTCCTGAGTTTTTCTACTGGTTTGACTTGATGACTCTTCCTTGGTAAATACTGAGTAAAAGCATTCAATTACCAATGTTTTTTGATCATCATCCTTTTCTTCTTACCTCCCTTTTATTTACCTCACAGTCCCTCTTTCTGTTATGTATTTATTCATATTTGTTAACGAATGGTGGACTGATTCAAGTGGACCCATTTCAGCAACAGCCTGGGGCTTTCAACCAAAGCAGAGCAAATAGTAACAATAAAAAACATAGCAATTATTCTACAAATTAGCAGATAAACTGAAATAGTAATAAGGATTATTATAAAATAACAAAGTAAAAGTGCTGTGCCTGTGTGTGTCTATGTGTATACATATAATATTAAGATTGCAAGGATTTTTGTTATGTATGTAAGGAGAGTAAAACAAATTAATTATTGAAGGCAGATAGATGAAGGAAGAAGGCTGAAATGAGGTGATTCATTGATTATTTATCCAAGACCATATGATAAATAATTTGTGTTGTCCATAGAGGAAAGCAAAAGGGAGTGGCTAGTCCAGAATTAATCAATAGTTGTTTCTTTAAAGCAAGAGCAGTTAACATGCTTTGGTAAATAGTCTATTGGATTGTCTCTGAATTTTTAAAACAAGTGCAGTGCAAATATTAATAGGCTTATAGGGAGTTACTAAAGGATGCTGTCTGGAAGACCATTTGATGAGCCTATCCCAATTTCCTCAGAGCACTGCCAAGTTAAACAAGTTGCTCGGAATCGCACAGTGGGCAAATAGACGATGAATAAATCCAACACTGGACTACATGAACAAGTAATTACCAGATCATAGCCTTAATTGTCTATATTAATTGAAAGTGGGGTCCCAAAATTTGTGTACAAGGGCAACAGAAGTATGGTTAGAGATGATGGGGGACAGCTGGCATAGATAAAATGGGAATTGCTTATATTGTATTGTTATTGTTGTTAAGCTGTAGTTTTAGCAGTCAGTTTCCGGCTGGTAGGGTGCATCACTGTACTGGTTCACACATATTAGACTAAGGCAGAAGAGTACTGGACATTATTTTAAATGAATGCCAGCTGTCACAATTGAGTACTGCAATAGTGCTCAGTTTGAGGTGATAGTGGGATAAAGCAGCAGCATTGTTTAGATGTCATTGTTTTTCTAAGCGGTGTGAATAAGAAGCGATCGGCAGTATTTCATTTGGGATTTTAGGATATTTTTGTCTATTGATGCTTATTCTTGGGAAGGGGAAGTGGGAAATTTTTATGGCAACCATATAGAGCTCAGTTCATATCACTCAACTGTCTGCCATTTTTTCAGAATTTCTCTGATTTTGCCACATATATTGTTGCTGTAGACCTAAAATGTTTTGATTTTTCTGGGAAGCCATTGAGGATTAGTCAGTTCATACCACTCAGCTGCCCACAATTTTGCAGAATGTCTCTAATTTTGCCACATATTTTTGCTGTATTCCCACTAAAGTTAAACCATTGAGGATTAGTCAGTTAGTAATTCCAGATATTAGTTTCATGCTTCTTATTGGTCAGAAAATGCATATAGATGCAATACCTGTTCCGTTAATAATTTGTGTATTAGAATAATTAAAAATGTCACTGATTTTGGACCATTGTCCTCCCATTATTTTTGACTTTGTCCAGAATTCCTGCAGAAAGGTGTTAAGCAGTGTGATTTAGTTAATTTTAAATTTTATGCTATTAATGTTTATGGGTATATTCAGGCAAAGGTCAAGAGTGGCTAGGTATTAAGAAGTTAATTCATTTCATTCAATGTTCTTTAAGTAAAGCATGGAGAGAGAGAGAGAGAGAGAGAACAGACTTTGTGGTGCGAGGAGAAGCATTACTTTATTATTTTTGGCATTTAAAATTGATTTTAGCCAGTGACAGAGGCTTGCATGGTGGAAAAAAGTTATAATGAATCATAAAATTTTAAAGTTTTTGATCAAGTGGTAGGTAGTTGTTAAAAGTGGTGAACATGAAGTGGCTAAAACAAAGCCCTAAAGGAATACTATCAATTATGTTTTGCAAACGTAAGTAGTTATTAACTTTAAACAGCAAAGTCTCTGTTTGAGAAATAACTAGAGAACTGTTCAGAGGCAGAAGAATTAAAGCTGGAGTATGCTAGTGAGTTGAGGAGAGTCTGATTAACAGAAGTTTTAGTGAAATCACTAAAACAAAATACCACATGGTAAGGCTTTATTAGTGTTCATGAAAATGAATTCCGAGTGTAAATAAAGTGGTTTGTATCCATTTATTTTTTAATAAATGTTGCAAAGAAGGAATCTTGTGTTTGCACATAATGACAGTAAATTACTCGCAAACTGTCTTTTCAAGTAGTTTGCCAGTGTGCAACAAAAAAGCTAATATTTAAGTCTAAATAGTTTAACACACTTTGGAATGGAGTGATTATTGCTTTCTTTGACAAACTGGGTAATGTGTGCTTATTGACAGAATGGATAAATAGCTTATATCTGTGGAATCAATTCCTCTTATTGTTTTAAGAAACAGGGAGAAGGTCTTTGTTGCACAGTGCTGTTTGTTTTCAAGGAGATGTTTGAGTTAAATGACTGGATATACAATTACTGGTGATGTAACCTAAGGAACTGATAGGTGTATAATTCCGAGTGGTGCTGTAACATTCTTGTAACAACTCTTCAAGAAACAGTAGAGTAATTTTACTTCATCTAGACTAACCTGTAAGTCAGCTTACCTCTTTACAAAATTGTCTAGGGTTAAGAAAACTGAGGATTGCTTGTTGCAAAGGTGAATGGCTTTTTCCATCTAATATCCATAGGTTCATCGATAAGTAGCCCTAGGGCCTATATAAGCCTAGCCAAAAAGGTACCCTGGCTTTCACCACCCAAGAAAATTATTTTTCTGTGCCCCTGTTGAGCAGAGCCACAGAGGTGATCCCCGGGGTGAATTTCCTATTTCCCATCCAACTCTTTTCTGGCGTGTTTGCACAATGGTATCTAGTTTTTATGATTATCGCAGACTGAGTTTGTTTCAGTGATTTCCAGGCCAAGTTCCTGTTTAATGCTTCCTTCTACTTCATTCTGAGTAAGTTTATATTTTCATCTAATTCCACTTCTGTGTTTTTTTTTTCTTAAATGCTGTGGATGTTTTCATAACCTTTGGTTTTACCTGATTTGGTAGCCATTATGTTTTTCTACCTTTATTTGTATTTGTTTTATAATTGCGTAGTTTATAAGTGCTCCTGCTGACAGGCAGCTGTACTATGGGACTGCCGTTGACTTAGGCTGCCATGGGGAAGTAGGGCATTGCAAAAATATTGATAGGCGATGACAACCTTTGACAACTAGCTCTCACCCATGGGGAACTGATGGGCTAGTCTGCTGAAACAAAGTCTGATGTTTGGCAGGAAATAGGACATAAAAACATAAGAGACACAAAAGAGTTGCTTATCCATATTGCTTAGTGGTCACATGTTCCTATATATCTGTCTGCCTCCACTTATGGTATCCTCTCTTCTCCATCTATGATGGCAGCATCTTCAGCATGTTGCTGTCTTACACATCCATGGTCTAGTGCTTCAGTAATGATCCCAGACTTATATGTGCCTACTGCCAACATATTCAGATTATCATCCAACATAAAGTGCCTCATTAGCAACATTCTCTCTTTCTGTCCCGCCATATGGAAACCATGTAATATTTTCTTATCCTTTTTCCACTTTCCTTTAAGGAATTATTGACATGTAAACCATCTGTGTATATGCTCCCATTTCTTCTCCATCTACTGCTCGTCCCGGACCATGAGTGAATCTAGGGGTTCTGATGAAGTCTATCACTATTAGGATGAAAGAGCTTAACTACTACTAAATAAAGCCTTGCTTTTTAACTTTGCTCTCTTTTTAGGTGATCATTTTTTGAACTGCATGAGGTTGGGGAAAATTGGTGATCACTCATTTTTGTTTTTTAGGGAATCTAGGGGACCCTATCCTTTGGGGTCTAGCTTCCACTCCTAATAATCCCGGAGTTTCTCCACTACAATTGAAGTAGATGAGGATCCTAAGGGTTTACCTAGATCATGCATCTTATTGCTGCCATGGAGAGTTGTTTTGACCTACACTTACACCCCCAAACTCCTTCCCCTCTGGTCACTTGGTACATCTGAGGGGACTACTCCACTCTGTTGAACCCTCCCCCACGCTATGTCTGTCGCTCCTACTAGGAACTGTATGTAATGTGCGCCTAGGTGACCAGTCCCTCTCACACCCTCAGGATACCATGCATTTCTCTTGCTGTCAGCACCAAAGGTGCCCGAACTGCTAATCAAACCTGAGTTGCCTGGGATCTATTTAAGGGTTTATCTCTCCATGCCACAGTGCTGTTGCAACATGCGCTTATTTCAGCCTTCTAGTATGGCCCTCTGTGTGCCTCACCTATATGTTTACATAAATAGTATTGTCAAACTGAATGGAGTATATAGTTAGACTGAAAAAAAACAAGCAATCCTAGTAGCATATGCAATAAGTTCTTGCAGTGTTTTTCTCGAGAAAAAAAAAAGTTTGCAACATATATCATTCAAGTGATAGAGCCACCATAAATGAATATTTTCTAGATGTTGACTTAATATTTGCAGTTAACAGTATTTGATACTATAGATGTAGTTTGCATTCAACATTTCAGAGCACAGCAGAAGCAGAATTAATTCATGTTTCTAAAACCTTTTTGTTCTGTGTCCAGTACCTTTAAAATTAAGAAATCTGAACAAGCTGCAGAATGCAGATAGTGGTAAATAAAAGTAATTTTGGAAGAGAGCAAAGTCTAAACAAACACCCATTTTCTTATAGCAGCACCATGATCTGTGGTAATGAATAATTCAATGGCTGAGATATTAGAAAAGATGCACTTTCAGCAGCATTCATGCTAATTGTGATTCTAAAGCAACAGCTTTCGTAATCTTTAATTATATAAATAAAATATACCAATTATCACATTTTTAATAATTTCAGGATTGTTTGATAAAAAGATGAAAGCAATTCTTTATGCTTCTAACTTCTTTTCATATTGTATTTCAAGAACGGAATGTACTGCATTATTATTTCCAGCATGTTCTAATGTAGTATAACCCTTTAGTTCTGTGTTAAAAGTTCTGCTGTTTTCCCTGGAGCAACGATTCTGTAGGCAGTTTTTTCAGTATGATATAATATATATGGTTGTTATTCCTGTCTGAAGTCTGGACTTAACAGCATTATTTAAGAATTTTTAATGAAAGCTGAATTGATTTACTGCAGTTTTGGTCTGTTGTATTTTATTTTTTAAAGCTGTAGAATTAAAAAAAAATGTCCAGTTATTAACAAAACAAAAAAGAAAAACAAGCATGATAAAATTATATAATATAAAATTAGCAGTGGCAATCATGAGAATTGAGTCTTGTGATATACATTACTATACAGAATGAAAAATAAGAGAAAATAAAATGGGTTAGAAGCCCCTTTAATTGTGCTTGTTTTTACTGACTTGTTTCATTTTAGTTTGTCATTGTTAACATTCCAGTCCTAGCTATGTAAACTTGTCTAAATGGCTCTGAAGGAATGAAGAGGAGCCAAACGATTTTAAAACTTCACTCTTGTCCGGACATTCTTCGGTGAAGTAGCTCTCGTCTGATTCAATATATATATATATATATATATATATATATATATATATATGTTTTGTGAACCACAGTAGTTTTCATGCAGGTAATTCCCTTGAATCCTTCACAACATGACACTCACAGCTACACAGTTATTGGCTGGGATAATTTTCTGCCTGAATGAAAACATTTTCTTGAGTTCGCTGCGAAAGCGGTCATGTAACCATGCATACAAGAAAGGATTGCAACAGGAGGAGCTCATAGCAAACCAGTGGCAAAGCAACTGAATCAAAAGAAAATAATGTTTATTGATTAAATAAATATTAATGTCCCGTATTATATTGAAGACATGTATGGGCAGCCAGCATATGCCAAATGCTGCTACTACAAGCACTATAAGACGAAAGAGCTTCCTTTTCCTGGCCCTGTCTATTTCTGCTTGGTTTTGCGTTGTATGGCCAGGGACTACACGATTTTTCAATTTCACTGTTATACAGAAGTATGAGACAGAAACTGCAGAAAGAGGAAAAATATAAGTGATGATAAGTGTACTATATGCGTAAGCAAGACGCTCCTTTTCTTTTCCCATCCAGAATTCCTCACAGATCGTAAAGCCTTCCTCCTGAAACTCGACATGGTATGTGTGTGCTATAGCAGGTGCAACTAGAGCACATGACAGCAGCCATATTCCTGCCAGGAGGTACACACAGGATGTGATGGATATTCGTTTCTTCAGTGGATGCACTGTAGCATAATATCTAGGAAAATAATGGAGACAAATAATTTACAGCTATTACTTACATTCTAAAATGCATTGTAGTTTAAACATGATGACAGTTTTTCTATAACATTGTCTTGGGAGTGTTTCTTTATCGTATATAGAGAAATTGTAGTTTAAGTATGACAGTAACTGGATTTCATAACATACTCCTGGGGTGTTTTTATATCAGCATTCAGTTCAGTATTGTTTCCTATACCACTTGCGTTGTCAGTAATTGTCACTCTGGTTGAGGGTATGAAACCCATTGTTTGTTACACATCGGTTTACAATGCATGCTTTATTTTACAAATCAATCTTGACAATATGCCACAAAGTGATAAAATCAGAAAATCTGATTGGTGACTGGAATTGAGGGTTAATTATCGGGACATTCAATTTTTCTTAAATGTCTAGTTCTGCTATACATTTGGACCTGATCACCATTTGCTTGACACTGTGGTGTCGCCACTTTTGCACGTTCGGGATATCCTCCTCACACTGTTCCCTGATAAGGTCTGACACATGACTATCCTAGGCAAGAGAGTAAGATAGAAAAAACATAGGTCTGGAAGGCTGTTTCTAGGCAGATCTCCTATCCGTAAAGCTATTGCTGCATGCATCAGCATTTTACTTTCTTTTTTAGCATTTCCGTCTCTCACACAAGCATGACATACCTTTATGAAGTTTGCCATTGTTTCATTTTGTTACATGACAGGCTTAGGAACTTTTACCATTTCTATTGGTTGAAAATGAGAAGTTAATTCTCTGCAAACCCTGTTCCCAAGAGGAGAATAAAAGCTCCCCACATAATCCAATCAATCACAAGCTGCTTTCTGATGCCTAAAGTGTTTTAAATCAGGGCCGTCATTGCCATAAGTAACCAGCAATGCTGTTGTGCTGAGCTGAAAGCTTTCACCCACAAGACTGAGAAATTCACTGATGGCATGAGATAGGGAGGTGAATGGTGGGTGTGCAGCAGACCTGTGTAAGCCAGTTATAAGTAACTATCTGGGTTGTGTGGAAGCTGTCATCAGCCATTCTCTCAATTTCCTACAGAATAACATATACATGGAGTAAAGCATGTAGGACCAGAGAGGAGTTTGGGAAGTATATTTACACAACCTTCCCATTCAACTTGAGGGCATTAAACTATTGTCTCCTGTACCAAGATTCTAACATGACCCATTTGATGAAATGAACTAGTCAATGAAAAGTATAACTTCTGTTGAGCTGAAGTTCAAGTTGCATTCTCAGATGGCAACCATGTCTTCTGCTGCCAGCCTCACCAGTCTTCTATCCCACAGTTCTTTTGGTATGACTACAGCAGACAGCACCAACATAACACTTTGTAAATGTGCCTGGTTGTACGTTACAGATTTCACCAAGGACAGAAAGGTGACTGTTTGTATTCTATGGGTCTGCTCTTTAGGGTCCATCAGTAATGGGTCTCCTGAAGGACGTGCAGAAGGAGTACAAGACCCTTACTTTTGTTGGTGTAAAGTTCCATGTTGTGCAACATGCCTTCTCAACAATGCAACCGAGCTCACATTAGCTGTGGTTTCATACTTTTCCACATCAACAGAACAATCAGCAGTCATCAGCCCAGAGACAAGAACACCAAACAGCAGCAGGGGTACCAAAGTCTTACTTCTGGGGGCAGCAGTCTAATCTCTGAGGCCTTTCCTAATTGTCCAACTCTTGAGGCAGTCAGGGGCTTTATCCCCCTTCCCAATTGAACTAAATACACTGCTGGGCATTGTACAGGACAAATGAATCAAAATGGTTGTATCCAGGCATTTCTTTATATGTCTAACATCTCAGCAAATCAAGAGAGTGCAGCAAGAAAAGACTTGTTTAACCTCATACAGAAAAGAACCTTCCAGAAGATTTCATCAGACAAGAAAGGACTGGGTCATTACAGTAGACTTGTTGGTTCTGAAAAAGACACAGAACCACAGGCCTATATTTGGTCTGAGGAGTGTAAAATTAGTTTAGCATTATACAGTCCATTTGAATAGTTGTGGTGCAGTCTAGCCATCTCTGTCAGAAGGAAGACTATATGTGCTTTTTGGAACTCCATGATGCCCCCTCTACATAAAGACTACCAAGGAGTTTAGAAGATTTATGCTCTTCTGGGAATATACAAAATGCCTTCAAAATGCATGCACAGGGCTTTTTCTCCTATAGGCATGCTGATATTCAGTATATTGTCACCTACTTCTCCTGAATAGTAAGTACCCAAGTAACATCCTTCCTGACTTTGTAACTCAAGAATTTGAGATGAAGAATAACCATCTGAGTTAGGTTAAATAATAATCATCTTTACAGTTCACTGCTGGTACATTTTGTTTAAGCAGCAAGTCCATAACAGTTAATTTTTTGGTATAACTTGGTGAAATTTAATGAAAAACATATCCACCTGGAGAAGAAGTTTTGGCTTTATCATGCACTCTGTTACTTATGGGGATAGTTTTAACCACCCTTCTTTTAACACTTAACAGGACTGGTGGTTGGGGGTTTACCAATGAAGTAAATGGTCTACTATACAGCAGACTTTTTCACCAGGGACATATTAGGTTGCTAGAAGAGCAATCACACAAATTAGAAATAAGTATATTTCAGTTTCTTAAATCACTTAGTGTGAGTAACAGCATGCTACAAGTAAGCATTGCCTGTTGGCATTCTGGTGGAGCAAAATAAGATTGTTTATATTCCTAAGAGGGACTGAGGACATTATTTGGTGCAATTTTAATCCTGAAAGTGCTAGCACAAGAAGTCCTCATAGAGCAGAGGAAGGAGGAAATGTAAAATGGCAGAAGGATAAGAAACAAATCAGTCAATTCATGTTCCCAGGAGGGAACCCGACAAATAAAAGAAAAGGAATCCAGGTTAATCCAATTATTCAATAAAGATAGAAGTGTGAGAAGCTGGTAAACAAGGAAACAAATACTTACAGATGCTGAGCAATGTCCTAGTTGAAAGACAGTGAGGTGACAGTGGGGAAAACTGCACATCTATAAAAGAGTATGTCTGTCTTCAACAATGGGGGTAAATGAAAGTGCACGTGACAGCCAGAAACAGAGGCAATAGAAAGAGATCATAAAAGTAATGAAGAGAAGATGGATGGAGTGATGAGTACAAGGAATCAGGAGATGAAAGGGACTGCACATATAGCAGGTTACAGAAAATAGTCTAGCGTGAGACAGACTGAGCTGAAAGAACAGAAAAAAGCACAAAAGACTCAAAATCAAGCAATCAGTAAATCTACGGGTAAATGTGGAGCACACAAACAGAAGATTAGAAGCCTAATAAAAGTGCAAGAAATTAGACACTTTTGCATTATTTGGACTACCAAGAATTACTGATAATTGTAGCTTGTGCCAGAGCCCTTAATTAACATATTATGATAACCTTAGCTCCATCCACACATATAAGTGTAAATTATATATGAATCACTCTTAAACATGGCAGCAGAGCACAATGCAATGGAGAACAGTGACTTAGTAAGAATAAAATATACCTTACTACGTCACTATTTGTGTACCATACCAACACGTGGCGTTGTCGTACTATTACTGTCACTACTCATATACCATACGCCATACTACACAAAGCCCCCACTTAGAAGTGCAGTTGAGCAAAGTATATTTCTCTGTGTTCTGCACACCTGAATGCCACTTGTTGAACCTACCTTCTGTAAGCCATCCTGCATTGCTGCAATCCCATGCCTGTCAATCACAGTAGTAAATGCTGACATGCCAAACATGGTACACAGATTGCATTTATATGTTTACAAAAATCCTGGCCTATTTTTACTATTCTATTCATTATAAAGGAATACAAGCCTCAAATATAATCCAATCATATATAAAAGTAGAGTATACAGTAAAATGACTATTAGTAGGCAGTGAAAATTAAATGTTTTAATTTTCCCTCCATTTGGAAAAAATACTCCTTTTGATTTATACATTGTTTTGATACAACTATGAACATTTTAGCATTGGTATTGATTGTTCTCTTTACTGAAGATAAAAATTTTTGTTTCCACAGACTTTTGTCATTATAGATTTCATGTGCAAAAGTTGCCATTTTGTTTTGCAATTGAATACCCATCTAAAACCTCACTTTCATTATCAAGATACTTCAGAATATGGTGTAAGAGTGACTCAGTTAAAGAACAGGGCACATATGATGCATTTCAATCTGAATTTCTGATGTGATGTAGCATTAAGACATCCCTAAATAGGATCCTTAATAATGCCCTTATGGCACAAGATGAACAGAGTTATTCAGTTATGGTTCTCCATGTCAAAGTAGCCTTTGGCATAATCTTGGAGACTTTATAAAACTACTGTGGTTTCTTAGGAGGAAAAATGGACAAGTTTGCCTCCCACCTCTCTGATGTTCTTAGATGGTAGTTTCTGATATTAATTCCTCCTTATCCTACTCTTTGTATTGTGAAGTTTCACAAGGTCATTCTTGGGTCTTGTGTTCATAATTTACGTAGAGTTTCTAGATAATCTCTTCCAGAGAACAGGCTTGCAGTATCATTGTTATGCTGATGGCATTCAAGTCTACCTCTCCTTTCATCAAGACACTGTCAGCTACAAATTGTCTAGTGGATGATTTGGTCTGTATCATGAGCATGGTTCATAATTTGACTTTTTATGGCTACATATCTATGCAGAGATTCGTATTTCTGGTGTTATCTTTACATTGATGGGGGTAATAGGTTTGGATGTGTCAAAGATTCATGATCTGAAGGTTATCCTTGATCATAAACCTACACTTAAGGACCAGGTGTCTGATAAGTACTCATACTTCCATTTAAGACATATTGCTCATAAATATTTCATTTAATATAAGGAAAAAACAAACACAGTGCTGGTGCAATATCTGTTACAGGAACCATGTCTATATGAAAAATATATTAAAAAAACAACCTTTATTTACTCCACAAGTTAAATGTTTTCATCCTCCAACAGGACTTCTGGTTCCTGTTATAGATAAAACACATGCATTACTTCTGCTTTTTGGTTACTTGTGTGAGGATATTGTTAACTGTGTTAGCATGACTGGCTGAATTTTTGTAAATACTTGTCAATAATTGTGAATTACCATGTGTTTATGCCAGTGCGACTAGATATAATTTTGTAATATGTTTTTTTTATTATTATTTTGATTTATGTAAGATGTTTGAATCAGTGTTTTTCTGACTGACCAAATGTACATTTAAAAAAAAAAAAAAGAAATTTGAATGTAGGTTATGCCAGTCAGCTGACCTATGTGATGTCATCAGATGCCAGAGCTGAAAGGAATAGAATCTCCATAGCAGCTGTTTTGTTTACTTTTTAAAAGTATGATATGCGATAGTAGAATTGTCCTAACAGCTTTCTGTGACTTAAAAAAATTCTGCCATAAAAACAGTTTCTGAGTCAAAGTTCAATAGTTGTAATTGCTATTTTCCAGATCAGTAGTTATCACTCACAGTTTTTCAGCATTGTTCAGCAGAAATAGTAGGAGTTGCTGTTCCAGTCACTGAGGACCAGGCAGTAGCCTGAAGAGTGCATTCTTATTTTGCTTTGCAAAAGTAAGAATATCATCTTGCCTTGCTGAGTTAATTAGATTAGACAGGGATGGTTAATCTTTAGACAGTTAGGGAAATGTAGTTAGATAAGTTTCACACTGATTATAGAAAAATTCTAACTATCTTACAGAATTATTTTGATAATTCCTGTGAGTGAAACTCTGTGGTTTATTAGAATCAGTTATTCTGTGTATTCACATTTTAAATAAATTTTATTTATTATTAAACATTTTACTACCTTTTGTTGTGGTTGGTTATTTAAAAAAGTACTTTTAGTAACCTGAGAGTGTTTGATTATCGTGATAACACCAGGCCACTCCAAAAAGCCTTGGATTACATGCTACCATTTAAAATGAGACCTTTCCTAGGGATAGTGGAGTACTACAGGAAATCTGTGCCCAGCTGTAATATAATACCTGCACCCCTTACTGACCTAACAAGGAAAACCAAGCCAGGTAAAGTAGTGTGGACCACAGATTGTGAGCATGCATTCCAGAAGCTCAAAGAGGCATTGGGAGTACCCCCTTCATTACCCAGTCCAGATTTCAGCAATGCCCAATACTAAAGCATTTTAAGACAGGGTATCGGTTGATACATTTTCAGACAGCCTCATTTTTCTCAAGTGACTATTTTCTAGGGTCACTTGAAAATCTAGCTTGTCTTCAAAGGGGGAGAACTGTGAGGATATTAGATATTGTTATCTGTACTAGCATGACTGGCTGAAGTTTTGTAGAGACTTGAAAATTGTAAATTATCCTGTGTTATATATGCCAGTGTGACTAGCTATAATTTTGTAAATAAGTTTTTTTTTATTACTTTGATTTATGTAAGATGTTTGAATCAGTGTTCTTCTGGCTGACGAAATATGCATGTAAAAAAAATTGAATATAGGTTATGTCAATCAACTGACCTAGATGTGATGTCATCATGTGTCAGAGCTGAAAGGAATAGAATCTCCACAGCAGCTGTTTTGTTTACTTTTTAAAAGTCTGATGTGAGAGAGTAGAATTCCCATAACAACTTTCTATGACTTTAAAAAATTCTGCTATATAAACAGGTTCTGAGTCCGTTAAAGTTCAGTAGTTGTTGTAGTTGTTCAGTTGTCAGTTAATGTTTTCCAAATCAGTAGTTACCACTCAGAGTTTTCCAGAGCTGTTCAGCAGAAATAGTAAGAGTTGCTGTTCCATTCACTGAGGACCAGACAACAGTCTGAAGAGTGGGCATATGTTATTATTTTGCCTTGCAGAAGTAAGAGTATCATCTTGCCTTGCTATTTTAATTAGACTGGGACAGTTCATCTTTAGACAGTCAGGGAACTATAGTTTTTTTCTACAATTAGTGTGAAACCTATCCTACAGTATTATTTTCATAATTCCTATGTGTCAAACTCTGTGCTTATTAGAATCATTTATTCTGTTTATACATGTTTTAAATTATTTTATTTATTGCTAAATTTTTTACTACCTTTTATCGTGGCTGGTTATTTGAAAGTACTTTTAGTAACCTGAGAGTGTTTATGCTTATTGTGATAATACCAGGATCACTCCAAAAAGTATTACTGCTTGGATTAGATGCTGCCATTTATATCTATATTTATTTTACGCAATATAATTGAACACCCCTTTTGAAGGGTATTGTAGTATTTGACCAGTGGCAGCTGTTACCTTGTAATCTGGGAAAGAAGACATAGCCAACAAATCTTTGCCAGTCTTTCCCAAGAGTGTTTGTATGAGTGGATATCAAATATTTGAGTGACTGTGTCAAATATCTAGAACTGGGACACAGTACTCCACAGTGGTTAGTGTGAAGACTCATCTGGGGACCTGAAATGAAGCATACAGTCCACTTCTAGGTTTGGAGCCTGTTCCCCGTGTACTCTTAGAGGAAATTGTGTATTTCTATCC
Organism: Protopterus annectens; assembly: GCF_019279795.1. Lineage (NCBI taxonomy): Eukaryota > Metazoa > Chordata > Ceratodontiformes > Protopteridae > Protopterus > Protopterus annectens. The sequence continues at coordinate 496,914,875 of NC_056743.1, read as the reverse complement.
CTGCTTTAAGTGATACTCCCTTACCAGAATCAGTGGTGAGGATTGAGACTCCTTAGTTACTGCCCTGGGTTTAAGTGAGGGTCATTACAACTTGTTTCTGCAGGTTTGGCATACTTTTTGTGTTCATTGCATATAAGGAGTTGGATGGGGGTTTTGCCTTGAAATATTCATACTTTAACTGTAACAATTCTCTCTACCTATGACTTCTAGACTCAGAACTAGGTTGCTTAGGGAGCATATAAAACTATGCTTCCCAGGAACTTTTACTTTCCCATTGCCATCATATTATATTGGCCATTAAAGACCCTTCATTAACTGCTTATTGTACTACCTATCGCTTTCTGATCTTTTTTATTGACTAAACATGAGATGGACCACCCCTACCTGAAAGTTCTGCCTGCTCCTTACTATCTTGCTCAGAACATCTGCTTAGCTCCCCAGAATTTGGGGATTGTTTCAGAAATGTGTTTTTTCTCCTGTAGGACTCTTTGCTCCTTAACAGCCCAGAACCTTTATAATCTATACCCTGACAGCTTTAGGAATTTGTGACATTTGAGTGATTTTACAAATTCCTTGAATACCTATTTATTCCAATTAGTATTACATTATTATTTTTTTTTTACCTTTAATTTTGAGTGGTTTCTGGTACTAGCTGCATGACTGCAACCCTAAAGTGAAAGCAAAACTGAAATCATATTATACTTTCATTTAAAAATAGACAACTTTTCCATTTTGTGGATCAGAGCTGTATAAATGCAATTATACATGTATGGGATTCTGATTGCTGCTGAAAAAGAATATAATGTGAAAAAATTGCATTTCTAATACTTTGTATAATACAGCATCACATTATCATTTACCCAGTTTTTGAACCGGTCACAATCAATCAGTAAATCTGTAGGTAAATGTGGAGTACATAAACAGAAGATTAGAAGCCTAATGAAAGGACACAAATGAGATATTTTGTATTTTTTGAACTACCAAGAATGAGAGAGACAACTGTAGCTTGTGCCAAGGCCCTTAATTAACATATGATAACCTTAGCTCCATCCACACATATAAGTGTAAGCTGTATATGAATCACTCTTAAACATGACACCAGAACACAATGCAATGGAGAACAGCAACTTAGTAAGAATAAAATATACTTTACTAAGTTACTACTTATAAACAATACACTTAGCTGCTTGTTCCTGGCTGAAAATAACATTTAATGAGCTTTTCCTTGCTGTGAGAGTGATTTATTAATTTACTTTAATTTTATTTTTGCTGTAGTATTCAGAGACTTCTCAGCTCTGTACTAACACAGCAGAGATGGCAGATTACCTCTCTGACAAGTTTAACATCATCTAAAGGCATGTAGTTGAAGTCCTATAGTTTATCCCTTTGGGACATGGTACCCCATTGTGTACCTTTATCTATAAACAATTTGGTACAGCATCCCTTGACATACCATTTGTTGATCCTGGGCAGAAAACCTCATTAAAAATATGATGTACTTTTCCTTTCTAATTTCAGAATGCTGACACTCTTGTAAAGCTGTGTTGAAACTTTTTGTACTCTGCAATATGTGTCCTTCCTATGGCACAAAAATGTGAGTAATCTTGAAATTTTCAGCATTAAACTTGCAATATAAAATCAAGTCATGTAAATTAAATTGTTAATGTCAGGGAGAATAAAGGTCATAAAATGCAATTATCATACACCTAAAATAGGCCGAAGTTCAAAACTGAGAAAGCAGTCCTTAGCATGTAAATGTGTTTATCTGTGAGGAAAATCCTGCATTCTTTGTAGAAAATGAATTGCTGATGTCTGATGTAAGATAATTGGTGAAGCACCCACCAAGAGGAGAAAACGCTGAGAGAAGAAAGGAGCCACTTTTGAGATTTTAAGTATTTTGCTTCAGATTATTTGTTAAGTTTTTCTGCATTGCCACCTACTTTTCAGCATTTTTTGGCTTGTTAAACTTGATTTCTGTGTTGGTAACTGTATTTAGAACACAACTTAGAGCTGATTACTGAATTTCCTGCGTGCACTTATTTTTTAAATCGTTTTTTTCTTAAAACTTGCATTTTATCTGTCTCTGGCCTAGCACTCAAGTGTGGGGTCATTTACTGCACTCTTCTAACTTGTTGATACTTGTGAACCTCTGCTTTCCTTAAAAAACAAAAAACAAAAAAAATCTTGATTTTTTTCCCACTTTTCTGAGATTTAAAAAAGTTTAGTTACAGATTTGCTGTTCTGAACTGTTTGTAAGTTTCTTGGAGGCCATTGTTTGCTTGGGCTAAAGGGAAGTCTCTGTGTTCATCAGTGGCAGTGATAAACATTGAGCAGCCTGCCTGCCCCTGTGGGAGTGGTTACTGCCTTGAAACTGTAGTTTTATTGGCCATTTTGGGTCAATTCCAAACTCCTTGATCTCCCTCTCTTGAAACCCTCTTTTGCGTGGTTTTGCACGTTTTTGCGCATAGCGCAACATTGGGCGGCACCGCCTAATTGGGTTTAAACTATTCCTGGCTCCACAAAGTCTGCTCTTCACGTTTTCCCTTAGAATTGCTCTATCTCTCAAATTAAACACCATATTCTCATTCTAAGGCCCCTCACTGGTCCAAATAAGTAATCTTACAAGTTACCACTAATAAACCATAAGCACTACTTACTCTTATACTCTCTATGATTACCTTGTCCCCTATTGGTCCATTTTAATTCAGTTCCCTATATTACTCTAGCATGTCCAAAGGTCAGTCAGTGGTTTCCTCTCCAGTCCAGCTGGTGAATCTGGGAATTTTGAGGCAATGTTACAACTGTCTCATGTACATGGACAACCCTCTCCTCCTCCAAACAGGTTCAAATATATGTGAGAGATGCAACCATATAGCCAAAGTGGAGGCTGAGCTCTCTCATCTCAAAACTGGTGTAATCAGTCAGGAGGAGAAGGTAACCTCACATAACACAATTCCAGTATCACATAGTCCCACCACAACAGCGAACCAAACACATAAAAATACAAAAACATACTCGGAGGCTCTAAATAAAAATCTACCTAAGCAACAGAGACCTCCAAAGCAGACATCCAAGCAAACACTACCCCAAAACAAAACATGTACAACACATAGCACACAAAGTCAGTGTTATAAACTAAAACAAAAAACTGATCAACTATGAAAAATAGAAATCGGGTGAACCAGGAATCCAGGACGCCAGTTAAATATTCGCAACACACTCCATCTTTATTTTACAAGTAGTTTTAGCGCTTTCATCTCAACATAAGAGACTTCATCAGAAACAAATCATCGTAATTAGTCAACCATATATATATTGTACCCAATTAATGACATCACCATCCATTAAACATTTAAAGACATAAATGAAATTGATGAAATTAAATTAAAAAATATGTATGTTTGTTATTAAAATCACAATCTATTCTTAAACTAAATAGTTTAAAATGAAACAATGGATCCTAAAACATAATAAAAAATGTATATATGAAATTCTCTTGTATGTTAATAACAAATATTATAAAAACAGGTATGTTTTAACCCACTTTGTTACACATATAAATGTAAAAGAAATATATTAGTAATAAATATAGTAAAATGTACCTATTAAAACTTCAGATATAGAAACGATATAATGCCATATTATTACATAAATTCATGAATTCTGTTATTTCATGCAGTAAATTATAAATTATAAATTATTTGATCTTTCTATTAAAAAAGGAGCCAAGAAAACAGATTCATTTAACCTCGGGGGGTACATAGAAGCCAATCTATACTGCCACTGGCTTTCTTTCATTTTCAATAGATTTTTCCAATCCCCTCCTCTAATATCTATTTTAACCATATCCAGAATACCAAACAAGAATTTATCAAACCCATCACAAACTATACTGTGTTTGTATAGGGCATTTGTATTTTTGCAATTTTTGATTTCGTACAAGTGTTCATATATTCTGTTTTTCAAAAGACGTTCTGTCTTTCCCACATAAAAATATTAAGGTACTACGTGGTGAAGTTTCACACTTAAAAGGTGAACTGACTAAATTATTGGAACTTCTCACTCAGAGAAACAATATTTCTGGGCTCGTTCCTTCCTTTATGGGTGAGTGTACAGTTTTTATACCTCCTGGCTATATTGGTTATCATCCTACCAATACGACAGGATTTCAGACAACGCAACCAAACATGCAGTATCAGGTTAGGTCTGCAGACAACAGTGGCGAGTCTCCTCAACAGGGAAGCAGTGGAGTTGTGTTACACAGTACTGTTAACAACGGTGCTAATGGGTTATCAAGTGGACAGAACGTTATTTCCAATGGTTTATCAACTGGACAGAACGTTATTTCTACAGGTCCTGGCTCTTCTCCCATCTACGTAGGGGCAGACAATAGTCGTTTCGATTCCAACTACGCTGGGGCTCGTCCTAAACAAGGTACTGTTTCTATACCACAAACCAGTAACAATGGATCCTTTCATAATGTTAATTCACCTAAAGACATTATTGGGGCCTTTTTTGGGTTCTGCTTCCCAACAAGAGGCCAACAACAGATTTGACAAAATTTGTTCCAAACGATATTGTTTCAACAATCCTGGCAACACCAACGACTGTGACAACCAATATTTTACAGAAGGTAAAGACAAGGACAATGTTTCACTAAAAGATTTAATTTTTTTATTAGAAAAAAGACTTTTTAAGTGTAAAAGTTTGGAAATTGATATTTCATATTTTCAACAATGCATTGCCTTAAGCATTGTTCCACAGGGACTAAGAATTTTTAAGTTCCCATTTGGTATCAATTATACTGAGGACATACAAGCTGATTTCAGTAATTATTTCAATGAGATTGGTTTGGGTTTATTGAGGAAAACTGTGCATTATTATGAAATGGAAAGAGAACATGTATACAAGGAAGTGCAGGATTTGGATAGTACAATTAAAAAGGACTTATTGTTTTCACATTATAGCACTTTATACTTCAAGATGTTAGACAGGATAGACAACAGATGTTTCAATATTTTTCAAAAAAAGAAACGTAAAATTAATAGGGATCAAAGGGACTATCAGGAGAAAATGGTTTATATTAATAAAAGTCAAAGTGTTAATAATAAGAAGTTTGACAAAAGGAAGCCTTTTAACAATACATACAATACATACTATTACAATGAAAGGGGTGGAGCACAGCATGGTTATAGTTCAACTAATTCTTATACAAATGTGGGACAAGACACGGGGTGGTCAAATGATGATGCGGATATGGCACATCATGAAGAAGAGGTTTTTCTCCCTCTCAGACGCTCAGCAAGACTGGCACAGTTTTACACCAAGGAGGGAACGTACAACAGGAATTATTATCCACAGAAGAGAATACAGACCCCTCATTATAGGAATGGGTATTAAATGGAGATGACCCACATATTCACTCCACAGGTCAGAAACAGGTCATTTTTCAAAAGGAAGGTTTCACTATCTACAACTATTCAGATAGGGTTATTACCGATGAGTATTTTAAACTCTTTTCCAAAGGTATTAAATTTATCCCTACAACTAAAGATGATTTAGTGGATAATATTGAAGCTCTAAAAATGTATACTAGGAAATTAAATTTTGCTATATTTATGGAACCTTCAGATAGAAATGACTACAACACCAATTCTATTCAAAATACACTAAAAATAGGAGTGTATATAGCCCCCCCTACACCCTGTTTTGGAAACATATGAAAAACTAGTTTTGAAGGATTTATATGAGGAATTTAGATACAGTAGCCCTCACGAGTGGAACCTTACCAAGGAAGAGTATAATTTATTATTGGATTTAAGAAAAGATAACAGTATTCGGATTATGATTCCCGACAAGGGTGGGGGAATTGTAATTTTTCACAGCATGGATTATTCTAATGCCATGTTGGAATTATTGTTTGATGAAAACACATACAGTCATACCTCCAAAAACCAGATCAATATTTCTTATTCAAGAATTGATAGTTACTTGGATGAATATTTATTGGAGGGAAGAATCAATCTCAACGAATTTGAATTTCTTTTCAGAAAGTTTCCTACCATACCAGTGTACTTTGGTATTCCCAAAGTACACAAGGATATTTCCAAACCTCCCTTCAGACCCATAGTGGCAGCAAAAGGATCCAAGATACATCCATTGACTATTTTCATTGACTCACACGTACAACATGTGGTTGATAAGACATCTCATTTATTAAAGGATTCCTGGGAATTTTTACAGAATGTCAAGCAGGAATTCTTTCAGGATAACATCATATTTTTAATTATCGATGTCAAAGATTTATTCACATGTATTCCCAAGGACCAGGGTTTGTCCTTATTCGAGGAAGTGTTGTTCAAATTTTCGGGTTTAGACAACGACAGGGTGAAACTGATTTGTGAATTTATGAACATAGTCTTGGACAACAATTATTTGTGGTTTGAGGGGGAATTTTATCAGCAAATCACAGGAGTTCCTATGGGTGCAGCTTGCTCACCTGTGTACTCCAACTTAGTTTTGCTAGGTTGGGAGATTCAACATGTGTTTGGAAGCCCCTTTTGGTCCCATATTAAACTATATCTCCGTTACCTGGATGATATTTTTATCCTGTGGGGAGGTAGGGAAGAGGACATATCTGGTTTTGTAAATCACATTAATTCCAGTACAGATTTTCTGTCCTTTACTTTCCAGTATAGTAAAACAAGCATTAGCTATTTGGATACCTTAATAATTAAGGACACTCAAAATCAATGTTTTAAATCCAGAATTTTTAGAAAAAGGACATTTTGCAATGCGTACTTGCATTTTCAAAGCAATCACCCCTTCTCTCAAAAAATTAGTACTGTCAAAGGCCAAGCAATAAGGATTGCTAGGATGACCTCCAACCAAGAAGATCTGGACAATGAATTTGATTTATTAAGGGAAATGTTTTCAGAGAGAGGTTACCCTTTGGATTTGATAAATTCTATTTTACAGGATATACACAACAAATGGGGGAATAAATATTTGCCATTACTAGGTTCAGGTCCTATACAAGAATGTCTAGATGAGGACATGAGGAATAATAAACCTATTCCTACTAGTAACTTCAATACTGCATGTGTACTGACTCATAATAATAGGACACCAGCCATCAAAAACATTTTTGAAAGGAACTGGAATATACTTAGAACTAATGAAGTTGTACACAGCGAGGTGGGTAACAAACCCACTTTTGTGACCAAGGTAGGCAAAAACATAAAGCAATTGTTAGAAAACAAGTTAACAAATACCCCAGTAGTGAATGAAGGCACCAGGAGATGTGATATATGCCATTACTGTTCTTACATAAATGTCGAACACACTTTAGTGTTGGACAATATTATGAAAAGTAGGGTACATTTTATGAAAGGTAATTGTAATACCATGGGTGTCATTTATCTTGCTACATGTAACACCTGTAAATATTTTTATGTGGGAAAGACAGAACGTCTTTTGAAAAACAGAATATATGAACACTTGTACGAAATCAAAAATTGCAAAAATACAAATGCCCTATACAAACACAGTATAGTTTGTGATGGGTTTGATAAATTCTTGTTTGGTATTCTGGATATGGTTAAAATAGATATTAGAGGAGGGGACTGGAAAAATCTATTGAAAAAGAAAGAAAGCCAGTGGCAGTATAGATTGGCTTCTATGTACCCCCCGGGGTTAAATTAATCTGTTTCCTTGGCTCCTTTTTTAATAGAAAGATCAAATAATTTATAATTTATAATTTATAATTTACTGCATGAAATAACAGAATTCATGAATTTATGTAATAATATGGCATTATATCATTTCTATATCTGAAGTTTTAATAGGTACATTTTACTATATTTATTACTAATATATATTTTTTACATTTATATGTGTAACAAAGTGGGTTAAAACATACCTGTTTTTATAATATTTGTTAGTAACATACAAGAGAATTTCATATATACATTTTTTATTATGTTTTAGGATCCATTGTTTAGTTTTAAACTATTTAGTTTAAGAATAGATTGTGATTTTAATAACAAACATACATATTTTTTAATTTAATTTCATCAATTTCATTTATGTCTTTAAATGTTTAATGGATGGTGATGTCATTAATTGGGTACAATATATATATAGTTGATTAATTACGATGATTTGTTTCTGATGAAGTCTCTTCTGTTGAGATGAAAGCGCTAAAACTACTTGTAAAATAAAGATGGAGTGTGTTGCGAATATTTAACTGGCGTCCTGGATTCCTGGTACACCTGATTTCTATTTTACACAAAGTCAGTGTGCCAAGCAGTCACAGCCCTTAAGGCTAAATAACACACCTGATACTCTTGTAATAGGTGACTCTATTGTCAGACACACTGATGTCCCTCTCACCAGGCTGAATAAAGAGAAGGTCACAGTGAGCTGCCTGTCTGGCGCTAGGATCTGCCACATAACGCAAGCACTCAGGTCACTCCAAAGCAAATACAAATATGACTCAGTCATTGTACATGCTGGCGTGAATGACCTGAGACATACCTCCCTCGACTACATGAAAAGAGACATAGAGGAGCACTCTGATCATGTAGCCCAGGCCGGTATGACCCTGACCTTGAGCAGCATCTTACCCTCACCTAGAATGATGCCACAGTATAAAGACAAAATGATCGATTTTAACAGTTGGCTAAAATTTTGGTGTCATTCAAATGGGATCTGGTGTCTGTCAGCCTGGGATGACATGCTCGACAAGCCACATTGCTTCACTGGGGACGGCTTGCACCTGTCACCCCTGGGCTTTCGAATATTGGCAAAGGCTCTTGCCACCCCCATAGTGCCTTTTTTAGGGAAGGCTCAAAAGTCAAACCCACCTCCATAGACAGCACAAGGAACAAGAAACTAAGGGTAATGCTGCTAAACGCCAGAAGTCTTAACCTCAAGATGCACACACTCGAAGCTCTCCTCAGTATGGAGAACATCGATATCTGTGCAGTGACAGAAACCTGGTTCAAGGCTCCAGAGAGCACCACAGAACTACCAGGTTATACCTCATATCATGCTTTTCGGCCCCAAAACCTGGACCGAAGCACAAAAGGAGGGGGAGTTTCCATATTTATCAAGGATATCCACACCTCCAGGTTAGTGGCATTGCATGAAGTATCGAAGACCATCCATGTGCAATTGACAGTGGGCAAGACTGCTTTTCAGTTTATTGCATCCTACAGACCACCCTCTCAAAGTCAGGAATCCCACTCTGCTTTCCTGAAAACATTGGAGAACATGAAGATCTCTCCGAACGCCATTATATTGGGTGACTTCAACTACCCAAACATAGACTGGGAGCATTACTCAAGCCCCAGCACCTTAGCCCAAAGATTCCTGGAATTTATAAACTCAAATGCTATGGAACAACTAGTCACCACTCCCACAAGAGGGGAAAACATACTAGACCTGATCATTACCAACATGGGGACTCTATGCTCCATACCAGAAGTATATCCCTCATTGGTAAATCAGACCATAAATTAATTTCACTGGATATCCACATCCCAACCCCACCCCCAGCCCAGAAAACCACAGTGAAAAACTTCTCAAAGGTGAACTTCACACTTCTCAAAACCGAAGTGGAATCCTTCAAGGCCCCAGGGCCAGTGTAAACTACGGCCCAAACTGCAGAATCCTATATAAACGCATTCTACGGACATCTCCAGGAATGCATGGATCATGCTATCCCAAACAAAATCAAGACCCAATCATCCAAAGGCAAGCGTCCAGTCTGGTGGACCCCAGCCATAAATAAACTGTACAACAGAAGGAGGAAGCTACTACATGATAGAGCAAAATCCCTAAAAGGGAAGGCATCTCTGATCAGTACTAGCAAAAAATTATGATCCCTCATAAAATCCTCCAAGGCCAGCTTCGAGAGAAAAATTGCACAGGGCACTAAAGACAATCATAAGGCTTTTTTCAGTTATGTTAGGAACCTGGGATGCAACTCCCAGACTTGTTCTGAGTTGATTCTAACCGACAAAAAATACACTGAACCCACAGACATCGCCAATATCCTGGCAGACAGGTTCAGTGCAAACTTCTCCACCCCCTCCTCCCCAAAAAAGCAAGTATCTATCCCGGCAGAGTGCAGCCTCCCAAACATCTCTGATGCTCAGGTGAAGGCCGCCCTCTCCAAAGCAAAAAACACTGCTTCCATGGGACCAGATGGTGTCCTGGATTGCGTCCTACATGAACTCCAAGAAGAACTAATCCCTCAAGTAAAACTGCTGTACAATCTCAGCCTCACTACAGGATATGTGCCCAAAGAATGGCGTACAGCAGCAGTGGTCCCACTCCACAAAGGTGGCGCCTCTACGGACCCTGGAAACTATCGCCCCATAAGCCTGACTAGCCTAGTCTGCAAGGCTATGGAGAGGATCATCACGGAACTCATAAACAAAGACATTGGGGACCTACAGACACTAGATCCTACCCAATTTGGCTTCGTCAAGGGCAGATTCTGCCTTTTGAACCTGGTCGACTTCTTCGAAACAGTCACCAAAGCCATAGATGAAGGGAAGGTAGTCCACACAGCCTATCTGGACCTCGCAAAGGCATTTGACACAATACCCCACTCAGGCATCATAGATAAGCTATCCAGCCTAAATATAAACCCCTATGTCACAAGATGGGTCGCAAACTGGCTCAAAGACAGAACCCACAGAGTCAGAGTTGCTGGAGCCATGTCATACTCGAAACCGGTCACAAGTGGCGTCCCACAAGGTTCTGTCTTGGGACCTCTCTTGTTCGGTATTTACTTTTCTGAGGTACAGACCAACATGGGAGGACTATGGCTCACCAAGTTCGCAGATGACTGCAAAATGGGCGCCATAATCGACTCTCCAGTTGACACAAACATCCTTCAAAAAGGTCTCGCAGAGACGGATAACTGGTGCCAGAGCCATGATCTAAAGTTAAATGCCAAAAAGTGTATAGTCATACCCTTTGGCAAAAACAATGTGCCCACAAATTACCACATAGGTGGTAACCCACTAAGTACAGAGAAAGTAATTAGGGATCTGGGGACCCAAGTTGATAGCAATCTCTCCTTTGACAACCACATTGCCAAAGTGGTTAGAAAGACCTTCTACATAGCCCACCTCATCATGAAAGGATTCACATCTAGATCAAGAGAGATAATCGTGCCCCTTTATTCATCCCTCATCAGGCCCATCATAGAATACAATGCCCCCTTTGGGATGTACCTTACCCGACACCTGCAGCAATTAGAAAGACCCCAAAAGTACCTCACCAGGAGGATCAAGGGACTCAAACAGATGCCATATGCTGCTCAGTTAAAAAAACTCCAGCTCTACTCAGTTGCATACCGCCTACTTCGAGGCAATCTATGCCTGACATATAAAGATATGTCCAACCCAGAATTAATGGACATGCTCCACCTCAGTAAATCTAAATCCCTCAGAGCCACGCGCTCAAGGAACTTGAACCTCAGCAAAGAAATAAATAGAACATGCTGGAGGGACAGATTCATAACCCAGAGGCTCCCTTCACTCTGAAATAGAAAGCCAATTCATGTTAGGCAGAGCACCTCACTGACTCTCTTCAAGAAGAATCTTGATGAGTGGATGGGGGATTGTAGGTTTGTCCCGGGGATTACTTCCATGTCACTATTAGACAGAGGCACAGTAAACTAAACTTTAAAAAGGGCACAGTATACTCAAATCAAGGGGTGGCATAAGCCAAACACAATCGGGCTAGGCTTATAAATGCCCCAGGGCAGATAGCCTAGTATGAACCTATGAACCTAAGTTTTTCTGTCAGAAATGTTTCACAAACCAGACAGACACAAACAAAGTGGGTGACTCCACATCAACTAGCAGACCTGTTACCAGTGGGGTGCCACAGAGGTCAGTGCTGGGCCCCATAATGTTTGGTATATACTTCTCAGAAGTTCAGATCAAAACTAAGGCATTTTGGCTGACCAAGTTTGCAGACAACTGCAAACTAGGTGCAATCATTGAATCCCCAAATGATGTCTGTATACTCCAGGAGGGTCTCACACAGACCAATGACTAGTGTATTAGTCACGGTCTCAAACTGAATGCAAAGAAATGCATCATCATTCCCTTCAGCACAAGCAATTTCCCTTCACACTATCAAATCAACAATAATACCCTAAACACCCGTGAAGTGATAAGGGACCTGGGATCACAAGTTAACTGCGACCTTAACTTAGATCACCATGAGCCTACTGTAGTAAGGACATCTTTCTACATAGCACACTTGATTAGTAAAGTCATTGCCTTGAGAGCAAAATATATATATACCCCCCATACTTGGCACTTACTGGCCCATAATTAAGTATAATGCCCCTAATGGCGTGTACCATACTAAGCACCTGCAGCAATTATGGAGACATCAGAGGTTTCTAATAAAGGTGATCAAGGGCCTCCAGCATCTGCCTTACACAGACGGATTAAAGTCCCTGTCACTATACTCCATATTGTATAGACTTCTTAGGGGAGACTTATGCCTGGCCTACAGAGCAATCCAAGACCCAAACCTAATGAACTTGCTACCATTCCAGGGACTTAAATATGGCCTGTGACTTAAATAGGCCATGCAGGAGGGACAGATTTATCTCCTAGCTACTGCTGCATCTTTAGAACAGGCTACCAATTAATGTAAAATGGAGCACATCTATGACATTGTTCAAGAGGAACCTCGACAAGTGGATGGGGCACCATAACTTATTAGCGGGGATAGAGCCCACAACCCTCCTGGACAAGAGCAGTCATCACTAAATTCAATCTTTGGTATTGACTAGCATTTTTATGGTATTGCGTTGGGATGAAATGGCTAGGCTTAAAATGATGACCAGGTCAATAGCCTAGTAATCTCCTATGATCCTGTGTAATGCAATGATATTTGGTTTTGCATTGAAATAGAATGATAAATCGATACGTTTATACCTGGAACTGAAACCAGGGAATTGTGTGTTGTAATAGCTATTGATGACATATCAAGTTTTATTTTTGTTTTTCTTTTTTTCTAATTCTGTGTTGCTTTGATTATTCTGATGTAGAATAGTTAAGATGCAGTACTTCTTTAGTGAGAGAAAGCTAGTGTATTTATTTACCTGTAGATTTTTTTTGTGCATATTTTGTCTGTATAACCAACAATTTCATACTCTGTAAACCTTCACAATCTCTGTGTAGTTGACCTGTGTCAGAAGAATCTTAAGTTTTTTTACGTATTCATTTGTAAGACATTGTGGCTGGATTATCTCTCTGTACATTATCTGAGAAAAGTCTATATAAAATTGAGAGTTGGCAAAGTTGTAGTTTATACCACCAGCTAGCCAAACTGTCTGAGCATACTACTAGTGAAATATCATTTTTATTAAATATATTTGGCTAACTCAAAAATAGCCAGGTAACTGTTTGAGATTATTGACCATATCCAGAGTGATGACAGTACTACCATGCCAGTGGTGATGGTACTACCATGCCAGTGGTGACAGTACTACCATGCCAGTGGTGATGGTACTACCATGCCAGTGGTGACAGTACTACCATGCCAGTGGTGACGGTACTACCATGCCAGTGGTGACAGTACTACCATGCCAGTGGTGACGGTACTACCATGCCAGTGGTGACAGTACTACCATGCCAGTGGTGATGGTACTACCATGCCAGTGGTGACAGTACTACCATGCCAGGGACAACAGTTGTGGGGAATTGTATAGTTCTGCTAGCCTTCTCAGGGGTGTGTGTGTGTGTGTGTGTGTGTGTGTGTGTGTGTGTGTGTGTGTGTGTGTGTGTGTGTGTGTGTGTGTGTGTGTGTGTGTGTGTGTGTGAAGATTGTTTACAAAGGAGGTACCTTGGAAGATGTAATGGCTCATGCAGTGTGGTGACAAAGGGGCCTGTGGTGCTAGGTCAAAGACTCAACTCTGTAAGTGATCAGTCCTAGTCTAGGTGTGGATTTTGGAATCTTATATGCAGGACAGTAGTGCATATTCCCTTTATAGTCTTGGAGGCTCAGTTGCATTTAATTAATCAAATTAATATGTGTACTTTTTTTTAAACTTTAACCTGTTGGGTACCAGTGGTTTGACTTAACAGGCCATCCCTCTATCTGAGACAATTGAGCAGACGCAAGAACCATAGCTCCTGTCCTTCAAGGCATAGTGGCACACTGGTTGGCAATGTTGAGATTCAAACCCCTCAGTGCCAAAGATCATGTTACACTTTGCAGGCAGCAGTTCTTTCTTTCCTAGACCATTACTTCTCTGTGGTGTACAGTGTTTATGAATATCACCATTATGAATATTGTGGACACAAAGTCATGCTGAAAGAAATAATACTCTTATGGTAGATTTCTGTATACCTATAATTTCTTAAAGTTAGCAGATGCATACAGGCAGCAGGATTAGATCAAATGTACATGTTTAAGATTAACAGTTTAGGCTTTCTACCCCATGCTGTCTTGGTTACCAAGTGAAATCCTTTCTGAAGCATATTGAGACACTTTCTATACTTTGCTGTACTTCAGCCCAGGTGCACACTGAATGCCTGTGATGAAGTCTGGAATGTAACACTGAAAAAAACTGACAAAACTACAATGAACAAAAGGAGTCTGTAGCTAATAATTGAAAGTAAGACTTTGTATATCAATTCAGTTCCATTTTTTTATTTTCTCATTTTCACATCAGTTATTACATCCAGCCATAGCAATGTATCAACTAATATACAAAGCTATAAAACTGATTTACATAGTGCTACATTTAGAAGTGAAACATTTTGATTTGATAGTATCCTAGGAATGTTTACTTGTCATATATCCTACAAATGCTTTGCATTTTATATGGCACTAAAACAATCATGTTTACCGTGTATTGTTCTTTTATTGAAAATGTTTCCAGAAATTTCTCCAAACCAGTCACAAGCAGTTTCTCTTACAAACTCCTTCACTAGTAAATGCTTTGAGTTGTGTACAAAATTAACTTTTTTAGAACATCTAGGACTTCAGTCTCATTACAATATTTCCAAAAGGTCATTTGCAGGGAATTTTTTCCCTTACAAATTCTATACAGCAGAAGTTTCCTTCAAAAAATCTCAAATTTATGCTTCATGTACTTTGTTCTTTTCTGACTTCTTTGAAATAAGTGTTTAGCATTATTCACATTTAAAAAAAGAACTCCCCATACATTTTAGAAAAATCTAGCACTTCTGTCCTGTTACCCTTTCACTGTCATCATTTTTATAACTACCTTCCTCAAATTAGAATATGGAATAAAAAGTGATTTTCATGTTCAGAAAATGAAATCTTTCCAACCTGATTTAGAAAACTGCATTCTGCTCTCTGATTCTTCCCACTTATTTTTTATTTTACAGTGTTTTAATTCACTTTGACATACGCAGGTTATCCTTTTCCATTTTGACATATTTGCTTGTCCAAGTTTACTCAAGAATTATTTCACACTTGTACATCAGGTAAATCTCTAGGAAGAATACATTTGAAAGGTAAAGCTTCCTTATAGTATAGTACACTAGCTTTGAGACCAGTCAGATTTTTACTGTGCTATGTACTAACACACTATGAAATTAGTGTATACATTTTTATACTTAACACCTGTCTTCCACTGGATTCGGTTATGGAAAGATCAAATTGCAAAGAGGAAATCAGAAAAATCTTGGAGTGGGAATGTACAAACTTAGGTGTGTCTAAGGCAGGTATTAACCTTGCCTCAAGCAGAATTTTAGCATCATCAAGACTGATGCTACAATACAAACAAAATATTATTGACTTTAACAGTTGGATTTAGCTTCTGATGCCTTTCAAAGGGTGTAAAACATGTATAAGGCTGAGATGTAATGGTAGGCCTAACTGCTTTGCCAACGATGGCCTGTACCTATGCCCCAAGGTTTTCATATAATGGCTAAATCATTGTCCACCCCATAGTGCCTTTTTAGACAACACCAGACTTCTAAAGCTTCCAACATAAAAAAAAAAAAAAATAGTTTTGAACAAAGTCATCCAGAATCTATACTCTTTTCTTGTTTAAAACAGAAATTATTGTTCAGATTGTTGGAGAGTCAGGTTTAGAGGAGTTGGGGGTCACAAGATTCTCAATGACGATGGCATGATCTTTCACTGGGAAATTATAGAAATAAACATGATCTCTCTGCTTGGGGTATGGTGCCCTGCAGAACAGTGTGTAAAGAATAGCGTTTGTTTTACCTGATCATGCTTTGTTATTAGGTTGAGGGCCTGATCCCAATTATACTTGCATTGTGATAAGGCTGATAATTTAAGACTGGACTTCAAATGAATCTATGCCTTCAACAAAATAAATACTATTCTGTGAGTATTAAATTCCTCTGCTTTTATTTTTTTTTTATTAAATAACTACTATGATTTTTTAACTCCTGTACTTGCATGTAAATGTATGATAAGCATGCTGAAGGATTTTTTTTCTACTTTAAAGGGCTGTCACCGGTGTTAGGAGACCCAAATATATTTTGTATTACTGTATTATTCTAGCTATAATAGCTTGTTTTTAAGAGGATTGTGATGTATTTTCAATCTGATAAATGACAAGTTTGACATAAGTTGGCCCCTTCAGTGTTTAATTCAGGTATTGCATTTCTTGTGGACATACTGTGCCAGCGTGCATTTCACACAGTAATGAATAAAGGTTGCTCCTTTTTAAAGCCAAGTGTGTTCCATTAACATTAAAGATTACCTTAATGTTAGATATAATTAAATACCAAAGATAAAAATATTAAACACATGAAATAGATGGATAAGCACAGTAAGTTGGCTTTATAGTGCGTGTATAAGAAGAAACCTCTGCTATTCTAAATGAAAAAAATGAATTCTGATACATGGATCAAATGGCTTAGATTGAAAATTTAAAAAAACTGTTTATTTTCATTGAAAAGAACTACAATAAAAATATGCTTATTTACAAGATTAGATTAACTAGTGTTCCTTATATATGAAATAAACAGATTGCAATGACAATCAGCCAACAGCCATGTTTGACCGGGCATAGCCCTTGTACAGCAAAACCCAGGGAGAAAAGAGGGCTAAATTGTCCATAAATCTGTCTATCTTAAATACATGCACTAGACAAATGGATGCTGTTACTATTGTATGTTAGCAGTTACATCCATACTGTTCATAAGTGACAATGCGGCTATTTATGCACCCATAATATGTTCATGCAAAGACGTGGGGGAGTGAGGATGCATTTGGAGTATCAGCATACAAACTTGTTATAAAGTTTTCTATTAACAACAGAGAGAGTACAGTTTGGGAACTGCTTCTAGAAAAAGTAGAGCTAATTTATAAATATTGTGTAGAAGGAGCAATCTGTAAAGAGCAGTGGCAAGAATTTCCATATTTGGGGAATATAGCTTTCAAGTTTATGAAGATTCGACTTGATAGGATTCCCATGCTAGACAGAACAAAATGTAGATCTTATAAAGATGTGTGCCCCCTCCTCCACCACCATTTGCGGTCTCACAAATGTTAACTTAGACTAATAATATAATTTTGTGCTGGAGTAATAATTATATATTTAAAATGCAAGTCCCCTCTGCATGTTTTGACATTCTTTGCTGAAAAGCTAAATCAGCTTGTTCTTTTCTCTCAGAAGGTAGCCCCGAGGGAGCACATGTTTCTCTTATTACATGGTATAATATTCTAGCATCTTGTATTAATGCTCAAGGTATAAGTAAAATGGGAGCTCAGAAACTTTGTCATTACATAGACTATTCCTGGTGTGCTTCACAGCAGAACTTGCATTGAAATGTTTTATTTATGAATTCTAATGACATCTGTCTGGGTTTCTGAAACTATCTGAATGTTTTTTTCACAAATATATAGTATAGCAGTGCATTGTAGATGGTCCAATAAATATTTCTGGTGTTTCTTGAACAACAAAACTAGAATCCAACACTAAACAAGATAATGAAAGTCTAAAATACCTCCAATGGGCTCAGCTGAGAATCCAAAAAGCCAACAGTATACGAAGTAAAAAACAAAGGAGTCCCAGAGACAAGGCTTTAGCACGCTATTTTGGGGAATTGCAACTACCGCTTCCTGCAAAGTGGTTGAGGACAGGAGAGAGGGACCGAAATCCATCGTCGAACAGAGGGAGGAAGAGAGGACGCCAACAAATGGACGGCACACATACGACCACCCTGAAACAGTTTTGGAACAGAATGACATGTCCTTCATTCTGAATCTTTCTCAAAAGGTACTGTCTAATATTGAGATGACACTATTACAATGCAGCCTCAGTTTTATACCGGCCGAGAGATCAGAGTTGTTTGATGTTATGATTAATTTAAGATTATTTGTTAGAAATGTAGTGCTTAAGCTGTATTTCCACGATAATGCTTTGGATTTTCGTACATCCACACTTGTTAAGAAACCAAATGTTTTTCAACCTTCACGATCCAGTTTTAGAAGTTTTTATTAATAAATGTGAGCAGGATTTATTTAAGTTGTTTAGTAAGATGTCTGATGCAGCATTCATTAATTATAGTGGACATGTTTTTCACAATTTGAGTAAGGTTGAGCAAACAGCTTTGAAAGCCTTGCAGGATGATACCAGTATAATTATTAAAATGGCAGATAAGGGGGGAGCGATCGTTATTTTGGATCGTGCATTCTATGTTGATTCTGTGATGCAGATGTTACAAGACACCAGTGTTTATGAGAAGGTTGAACAGGATTTTATTTGGGATTTGCAATGCGCAGTTTATTTTACTATGTGATTGTGTACCGACTTTTCTCATGACAGATAGTTTGTCACAATATTTGAACGGTGAACATCCAGTTGTCTCCATTTTTCCAAGGACTCCCCAAAATACACAAAGATATGGTCTCACCTCCTTTCAGGTCCATAGTGTCTGTCAGGAAGTGGTTGACCAAACCTTTTTGATCTATGTAGATAAACAGCTACGACCCGTGTTACTGAAAGGCGATACAGTGTTGAATGACACTAGACAGTTGTTAAAAGAATTGTATGTTTTTGTGAATGAAAATAGTGAAGCTTTATCACAATGTTTGCTTGTGACTTTGGATGTAGAGTCCTTGTTCACTTGTATTCCCAATACAGATGGCATCACCATGGTTAAACAGTATTTATTGAGGCATAGTGGCTATGATTTGAAACATATTGATCTTTTGTGTTTGTTTCTAGAAGTTATTTTAGAGAATAATGTGTTTGTGTTTCAGAATATTTCTTTTTTACAGAAGAAGGGCGTAGCTGTGGGCACATCCTGTGCCAATAGTTATGCCAATATGGCACTGGCTTATTGGGAAGAACATTTTCTTTTTGGTAGTCAATAAAGTACTTCTGTTGTTTATAGAAGGTCTGTTGATGTCATTTTGTTTTGGAAGGGATATACTGTACATCTAAATAGTTTTCTTGACTATCTCAACACCACCACCCCTTTTTTAAGATTCACCTCAACTGTATCATCTGATGAGGTGATATTTTTGGATGTTAGGATTAACAGGGATGCTTTAGGTAATTTTAGTACTAGGTTATATAGGAAACCTTGTAGACAGAATACTGTTTTACAACGCAACAGTATGTACCCGTCACATGTGTATAATAATGTCTTGAAGGGACAAGGTATGAGAATGTCAAGACTTGAACAATACTGAAGAAAGATTTTTAGTTGATCTGGGGACACTCTAAGAAGAGTTCCTAGCTAGATGCTATAGCTGTTTTGAAGTCAAAACAATGAGAAGAGAAGTTAAGAGCCTTAGGGGCAGATGGACCTAAGCCTTATTTCTCTGATAAGGGAGATTGTCATGATATGAGACCTGTGCCACAACATGATGGACATATCCCCTTGACATTGTCATATGCTAGTGACATTAAACAAGTTAATGATGTGATTTTTTTCAAATTGGGGCATTTTTACCACTGATAATCATATCAAGGATTTAGTAGGTGAGAAGCCCCTACTTAGCTATAAGAACAAGAAGTAATTGAAGCGACGTCTTTGCTATAGGGACATGTATAAGGAACCCCCTCAACTACAGCCTTTTTTAGGGACCCACTCTTGCAGGAGCTGTAGATACTGTTCATTCATAGATGGCTCCAATTAATTTGTACATCCAGTTTCTGGACAGATTTTTTTCTTTTAAAGTTAATGCCAACTGTAAGACTAAGGATTTAGTATATTTAGCTACCTGCAGGGACTGTAATTGCTATTATATAGGAAAAACAAATAGGATGCATTTTGAGATGATTCGTGAGCATGTTTATGCTGTAAAAGAGCGAAGTCACTAATGCTTTGGCTAAACATGTGGTAGACTTTGGTTTAACACAGTTTTGTTTTTAAAGCAGTGGAGGTTGTGTTTGAAAATCCACGTGGTGGTGATTTAAGGAACTATACAGAGCAGAGAGAGCTCCATTGGATTTTGACGTTTTGTGCTGACAGGAAACCTGGGCTTAATGATGGGGTTTCCTTAAAGCCTGTTCTAAAGTCCAAGGATTTACCTAAGTGATAATTGCTCATTTTAATAATTGATTGTTGATTTTTTTTGTTATGTAAATGTTGACTGAGACGTTATTTGTCTGAAGAAGCACTGCTGTGCGAAAGCGCTCACATTATCGTTTGTGTCTGGTTTTATTTTATTAAAAAATAGCATGATAATGCCTGGTCTCTGGGACTCCTTTGTTTTTTACTTTGTTCACTTACTAAACAAGATAATGCCATGCCACTAGACTTAAATATTGCTGAATTTAGTGAACATTTTTAAGCTAGACAGTCTTCATTTGACTCACAACTATATATAGGCGATATTGTTCATAGTAAATGGAGATTACAAATTGTGAATGATGCTACTTACACACAGGATATTCTTTTAGAGTTGACTTTCATTATATACTTTATCGATTGGCTTATATGATCATTAACATCCTCTGAAAGATATATGAAGGTCTGTTATAGTTAGCTGAGGATCTAACCCAAGTGTAGAACAGCAGGAATCTGATTCTGACACTAACAGTTGAGAAACAAAAAAGCCTGTCTAAGTGATTTTCCTTCCATTCTGAATTTATTTTTTTGAGTCTCAAGCTTGTAAGATGTGGAGTGCACATGGCTGACTTTTGGTATTATTGAGGTGTAAGC
The DNA here is from genome assembly GCF_019279795.1 of Protopterus annectens. Classification (NCBI taxonomy): domain Eukaryota; kingdom Metazoa; phylum Chordata; order Ceratodontiformes; family Protopteridae; genus Protopterus; species Protopterus annectens. The sequence continues at coordinate 496,893,699 of NC_056743.1, read as the reverse complement.
TTTAATTTCTAAAGTAAACCTTCAAATATATACTTACTATCAGTGTTAGGTTTCTAACTCCTATACTATCAAGAAGGTTAATTAACATCAGCATTAGCTACATCTGCTGTCAGTTATATTCATTAATTACAAATCATATTGGAACAATTCCACGAAAATGAGAAAAAAACAGAAAATCAACTTCATTAGAATGTCATTCATAGTGAAATTTCACTCTTCAGTTGGCGAAGTGCTTTGCCAAGAAATTATTTGTAGACATACTCGGAAGCTCTAAATGAACCGATACAAATGAGTTTTCCTAGAGTTGAGTTCTGGATGGCTGACATTATAGATGCTGGGACCATGGATATTAAAGGGATGGTTCCTGACAACTTACTAAATACTGGCATACCAGACATCAGGCAGCTGTACATATAATGTTGAAATGTCAGAATGTTGAAGTCAAGGTATATACCTTCTATTGCAGTCAAGGTATATAGCTTTTATGTTTGCAATCTTTATACTTTTTTTTCTTTCTGTGTGATTTGGATTTTGTTTAGTGGGACAAATCATTTTTGGATAGTAACAGCGAGGGCATTAGGGGGTGCTTAGGTAACTTAATTTTCTAAGAGAACTTTATTTTTTTCCCTTTTTTTGTTGGGATTGGTGAGCCTAGGAGCTAGGTTTAAGGGTAGATTTTGTGATGGGGGAGCAGAGCAGACTTTTAGTCACAGGTATATGTATACATTTCTGCTTGGGATTTAGCTGAGATGCTAAACTAATCTCCTATTTGTCAGAGTTAGAGGTAGGATAGGTGGATGTTTTAATATATGCATTCTTTGCATTTATTAAAGTCAGAAGTACAACTAATTAAATAGAAATAAATTATTTTGTATGCTATTACAATCTTATCTATCAGATTTTTGGTATGCATTATATTAATACATTCTCCATCAACAATATGACACAAAATCAATAATTTCACTCCTATGGCAGTACCCGTCGGAAACAAGTACACCAATATAGTCTGGTGTTCTCTTAACAGGCTTCCTCAGTTTTACAAATTAAAATATTTTGCTATCACGTAGAATCCAGTTATTGTATTACACCTCACAAAAAATGCTTTTATGGCTAATTTCATCATGAATTAATGCCTAGAACAAATATTACATCCTCAGTTCTTTACTAAGCCTTGCTCCCTTCTTTTCAGTAATTTATATTTCTTTATCATCTATGTCCCACTATAGTTCTAACATAGACTACTTATTCCATCTTTTAATAATGTGCACCAGATTTCATATTGGAACCTTTTACTCTTTACTTTCAGCTTAGGCAATTACAGGAAATCATTTCAAATGTTTATAGTTGCTGTGATCACATTCCAGTGCTACCCACCAGCTTTTATGTATAGACCATAAAAACCTTTCCAGACAGTTTGTCTGTCTGTAACATAAAACACCTGTCTATAAACTAAATTTAAAGATTGATAATATACTGCAGGATTAATCACTTCCAATTTCTTTTCTATTTTTTTTGTATATTCCTTTTTTTTATTCATTTTAAATCCTGAAGTCTAAACAGCACTGAAAGTATATACCAAATAGCCCATTTTCCATATTCTGGAATATAATGCATCCGCACATAAGCATACACTCAGATAAGGTGCTTTTTCTTTCTCTGAGTGTATGCTCCCCTCATCTTACAGTCCGCCTCAAATTATGTAATAACAACATTGCCAACTCTTTTTTTTTTTGTCCCTGGAAGTTAACATTTCTAGGCTCTGTTTTGCAAAAAAAAAAAAATATTCTTTCATGTGTCTTAATCTCACCCCTTTCAGTTTTTCTTTTCATATATTACTTTGGGTGTACTATGAAATAACGAAGTACAAATGCATCAAATGAAAAATTATTGATCCAAACAGATCAAAACACACAAAAAATCATATTTTTTGCAGGGGGTCAAGCCCCACTGACCCTCTGCGCCCCTTACTAATTATATATGCCAACTCCAAGATCGCTCTACAGTGGCAAAAGGGTAAATTTTCTAGTCCCCCTCTGTTCATGATTACACACAAAATTAATGCCAGCAAAAGTGATCACATGAATTTCAATCACTTATGCCGGTGGAAAAACATTTGATATTATAAATGTCCAATTATATGGAGTATCTCCATTACTGCAGTCTCTTAAACCAGTAAGACATACTTAACATATACATAGCTCAAAATAATCTGTGTAAGATATAGCCAAAGTTAGAAATAATTCCTTTTCTTACTTTCCATTCACTTATTCATGTATGTTGGAATCATTAATTCCTAGAGTCCTCTCCATGTATTTCTCTAAGATCAGGTAATTGATGTCTTTGAGTATATAATATTAGATGATCCTAGTTACATGACTTATTGTAAAATCATGTGACTGAAAACACTTCATCTTAAAGTTTATTGGAAAGATGATATTCATCTTAAGGTTTATTGGAAAGATGACAACTGATACATCACCTCTGTCTAAAACAGCTTGCTATTAATGTTATGTATTGCTGCTACACTAATTATTCATTATTATGAGAATTTTCATATTTCTGTAACTCAGAAGCCTGCCACAAAATCTTATAGTTGGATAAGCAAAAATGCTGTTGATAGTGTGTGTGTTTGTACACCTTGAGTGGTTGTTGAGATTTGTAAGTTTTCATAATGCTTTGTAAATGCCTATCATTTATGTTTATTATGACTTATAAAATCCAGTTTAAGGCTTTAATTCTAATCAATGCCACCACTGCTAAGAAGTGCTTTTGATGAACAGTTTGCTGTTTGAGTCTTTTTAACGCTTATGTTCATAGAGATATGAACATTTGTTCATTTTATTAGTTTATAACTTGATTTTGCCTAAAGACTTAAGATGGAACTATTAAGACTAAAACTTTTCAGATGCTTTGGATTATAATACTGCTCTTTCTACCAGGATGAATAAATAAATTGGGGCATAACAGGCACCTTTCTCTTGATACCATTGTTAATTTCTATATTTATTTCTGAAAATGCTCATCAACCAAAGGAGTTACAATGTCTGTGTGATATAACCTCATTATTAGCCTAAAGAAACGTTTCCTAAAAATATCCTGTGATCTCCATTTCCTCATGATCTATATTACTAAATGTTTCTTTTCTAATAAAATCTACCCCTCTCACTTTTGTCTTTTTTCTGATTATACTACCATAAATGTATCTTTACCTTACATAAAACATTCTTGCCAGTATATTTTTGAGAGTTGCCTGATGTCATCCTAGAGGTACTGCCAGAGTTGCTCTTAAAAAGCACAACTCTGTATGTTCTCACTGACATTATACATATTTAAAATTGTTGAAACCACAGGAAAAAAAAGTTAAACCACTCTTGGAATACAAACTGTTGTTGAAATGTGCTTAATCAGATATATTATTCAAGTCTATTTTTGTCTAATCTGGTTGTGCTATAAATCAGAACTGTTTGCTTTATTTTGAGTGCTAATATATTGTATCTATATTTACTTTTTTAACCAGTTTACTTCAACTACATTGGCTAAGGGGTTGTTTTCTGGGGATACACAAAATGATATAAATACAGAGCAGTATACATTTAGAAAACCTTTAAATTGTGTTCCGTCATTAGTCACTTCATGTTTAGAGGAAAATTTTAAAATGAGTTTATATATGACAGAAGCTGAAGCTGTAAATATTGGTGTACTGGTGGAAATATATAAAAATCAAGTATGAAACTGAAATACCACAAGTAAATGCATGGGACTCGATGTTCGAATGAATCGTGTGGTGGTATATGTAGGTATGAAGGGCTCTGAAAGGATTGTTGAAAATGCACAGAAATGCAAATGAGTTAGTCTGTATGCATATTAACTGTCACCATGCTTGGTTTACTATTGCTTTTCCGATTGCACTTTGTGCAATTAACATTAGCGCGAAACTACCGTTGGTAGAATCATTAAAATGAATGCCAAAATGTAGAAATTTACAGCAGTGAATGCAATACAGCATTCGCTGTTGTGAATTTATACATTTTGATGCAGGTCACACTATAGTAGGGATCAGGGAATGTACCCTTTCCCTCACTATAGTGCGATCCCGAAGTTTGTATATCTATGTAGCAGGGGGTGCGTGGGGTGCAGCCCCTCACATGGGGGGGGTACAGCGGGGCTTGCCCTCATGCAAATATGTTCTTTACTGTGGAATGCACAGTAATGCTGTTCCTGGAAGTGTGGTGAATGTTCAAATTATGTCAAATTCGAACATTCACCACTTCATAGTTCGAAATGTGTCATTTGCTGTAGTGAATTTTATTTTTACGTTTCGTAGAAATTATAATTCACCTACAGTGAACTGGACAAAATGATAGTAAATCATCATGCACTGCAAGTCAACTCATGGAGGTTGACTCATCTTTAACCATACTAAATGAACAAGCCTCACTGAGACATAAGAGTGAAAGTAAATTCTTCCCCATTGCTAAGCCTTCAAACTAAACAACTCATGAGAGAAAGACACAACCTGGAAACAATTGCACAAAACTAGGACCCAATCCTACCTACATAGATATCGCTGCCTCAGAAACTGCAAAAAGGCTCAACTTCATTATGATTAATATAACTTCTCCACAAACCAGACAATACTTACAAAAAAAACCAAATGATTTTGGAAAAATTTCGACAACTTCCTAAAACCATGTAGAAAACTCTCTCCAAATCCTTTTCCATCTGAAACCAGCAGGGACATTGTAGACAAATTAAACAAACACTTCTTATCCAGTACTCTTGCCTAGTCTGTAAATGGAATGAGTGCCACTTTGCATTCTTTCCAATCACTACAGGAGTCCCCCAAGGCTCCATACTTGGGCCAGTGCTTTTCAATATCTTCATTAATGACATGCACAAGGAATCAAAACTCACCTCCATGATACAATATGCTGCTGATTCACTTTAATTTGCTCATCCCCAAACCTCCCTACCTTGGAAATCATCACAAAGGAAGCTAAATAAATGTCAGTTGTAAAACCAAACTAATCCTATTACTGCCTAAAACAAGTCAAAACAACACTGGCCTTAATATTATCTCCTCAAACACAGAAATTACTAAGAGTTGCCATTAATAAGTTAAAATGTGATCAGCACATTGACACAGCAGTCAAAAAGACATAAACTAAGCTGCCTTTACAGAGCAAAGCATGTGCTAAGTGATCATAGCAAAAAATAACTGCCATCTCCCTTCCCCTTCCTACCCTCCTATAGGCCTCAATAATATTCACAAATCTCAACTCTTCCACCAAACAAACTAGAAAGTACCTACAACAAAAATAGCAAATTTGCCTCCAGCCTCCCAGTCTGCTCCCATCATTGCACAGTGGTCAATACCCTCAACTTGCTTTCAGCTACCAGGGTTGCCAGATTTCCGACTGGCCAGGTAGGGACTAAAAAAAAAAAAAAGAAAAAAAAAAAAAGGTATTTCACTGTAAGTGAAGACTGAAAAAAAAAAAAAAAAAAAAGGTCTTCCACGTCTAACAGAAGTAGCTCTGTGTTTATTTTTTTATTTGATTGGCCTGGGCCAATCAAAAATAAATAAACACAGAGCTACTTCTGTTTAATGCAAAACATCGCAGTTCTGCATTACAAAGAAGTAGCTCTGTTTTGCGATGTTTTGATTGGCCCATATACACACGGAGCTTCGTTTAATGTGGAACTTCCGCATTAAACACAAGAAGCTCTGTGTTTAGTGATTTTTGATTGGCCCGTATGCCGGTATACGGGCCAATCAAAAAAAAAAAAAAAACCAAAGCGGAGGCTGCCCGGGATTTAAACCGGCAGGGCGGAACTCGGGATCAGGTTGCTGATCTCAGGACAGTCCCGCCCAAATAGGGACGTCTGGCAACCCTGCTCACAACACACAAAATACTTCACCATCCACTTATAACATGCCCATTGTCAAATTTCATCGAATGGCATGCACCAAATAGAACCCTAAGATCCTCAGAACTTAAAATAACTTTTGCTAATAAATCTAATTATTATGGTGACTCACTTTTCTCTTTTACCATCACCAAGGTATGAAACAAACCTACAAATCACATTGGGCTTTTAAATAACCTGAAACAATTAAAATCTGCCCTAAAATATCACCTGGCAACTAATAATAAATTATGCAACTGTATCACACCTGCAGTTAGAATTATGCAACCCTAAATCTGTCTACTATGGATACTATATAAACATATTAATAAAATTCATATTCTATTTACAATATCTTGGAAACCTGTATTTCCATAATCTGATATGCTTTTTCAAATAATGTTTATTTACTGTTTGATTTGAAATATTTTGTAAATGATGTTTGACCATTTTTATTTTGAATTGTTAAAAATGTATTTCTATCCTTGCTTTGGAGCTTTTCTCTGCATCTATCATCTATTAACCGGAACTTCTTGAAATCCTTCCCTTAGACGATGCTGTAATTGAATTCAGTACAAATTTTCTAAATATCCTAAATATCCTTGCACCTCCTAGAAGGAAGAGACTGAAAATAATGCAATATCCAAAAAAGAGTAGAATACTAATTCCAGATAGAGAAAAAGTATGGAAAGAACAGCAAAAATATAAAACACTTCAATATCTTGAAAACTTCAGAATGCTTTGCAATCATACTAAACAGCAAATAAATGACAAAAAACTATACTAACTTTCATCTAATACTAAATACAACCCTAAAAATTTCTGACATTCATTAAAGAAATCTTACATCTTGGCCAAAAATTCAACCCAAACTCCTCTCTTGATAACTCACCAATCAAAACTGCAACACAGTTCACCTCTTATGTTATAGACAGTATAGCATCTCTAACTAAGGATTCCTCAACATCTAATCCCTTCCCTGCCCAACAGCCACATATCACTTCATCCACTTTCACCTTCAAACCTGTGCCCACATCGTATATAAAACCTCTCTTAAATGTAAACCATGCTCTTCTTCAGCTGATGACCTTCCAAGCAAGTGCCTAAAAATAGCAGCCAATAGCATTGCCTATCCTGTCTCAATCCTTATAAATAGGCCAGTCCACAAATCCCACTTTTCTTCTCTCTCTGGAAAAAGTCACACACACAAAGGAAGAAATTTAACAACTTTAGACCTATAACAATTGTATCTCCCCTCACCAAAATACTTAAAAAATGTTGTTTTTAAAAACAATTGCTAGACTATTTCCTGCAGTAAGAACTCCTTCCCCATACACAGCATGGCTTCTGTCATTCCCATAGTACTAGCACTGCCCTTCTAACCTATATAGCTACTGTCAGTAAAGCTAGAGGTAATGGCAAACTAGTCTCTTCCTTATTTCTAGACTAAAGCCTTTGACACAGTTTCTCACAACAAATTTCTGCTTTAAATGTCCTCACTAGGTCTCTCTCAGACCACCCTTCTGTGGTTCAAAAGCTACCTGTCCAATAGCTATCAGTCAGTAAAATGGTACTCCATGCTCTCTCCTTACCTCCCAGCTACCACCAGTGTCCCACAAGTATCTCTTCTTAGCCTCCTCCTCTTTAACATTTTCACCATCACCCTCTATATGTCCACATAACAGGCCACCCTAATGCAATATGCAGATGATTCCACTCACATCTTACAACATGGGACATCTCCAAAAAATTACTCGGGAAGCTTTAACAGCCACTGAAACATGGCTTCATAGCTCACAACTCATGCTCAGCTCAAAAAAGACCAAATACTGCTATTTTTCCCCAATCTCTCTCCCATGAAAAAATAGTCATCTGTCTTGATAATGCAACCACTGAAGTCACTTCTCATAGCAAACTATTAAGGGAGATAGTACATGATAATCTTACATTCTACCTGTATATATAAAATTGCATAAGAAAAACTCATCAAAAACTAGGGGATGCTTTACAGTGCTAAAACTTTCTCACCAATGTAACTAAAACTACACTTACTTCCTCTCAGCTATTGTTTATGGCACTCCCATCCTTACTAACATCCAGGCTTCACAAATATTAAAACCTGAACACTTCTATAACAAAGTTGTTAAATATACAGCATATAACCCTGTCAGAACCCACCACTGTATAACACTTAAATGCCTAAATTGGTTAGACCTGCCATATCAATTAACATGTACACAACTTCTTACCACCTATAAAATTATCCAGCAACCATTTGCCTGCCCAGCACTAAAAAGCACTCTACACAACTATGTTCCCATTTGGTTACTGCAATCCAGTGACCAAAGCCTCTCATTTCTCTACAAATCTGTGCTGGGTATTGTCTGTACTTGTACAATGTTGATAAGGCCAAGAACTTCTTACCAGAATCCTTCAAGTCTATACCCTCCCTCCCATCTTTTCAAAACCACTCTGAAAGACTTCCTAGCTAAAACCAGGTTCTGTTCTTGCTCAAAACCAGGATAAACTATATCCCTAAAGTACCTTTTCATTTTTTAAACCTCCTCTCTCCCTTCTTTACTTCCTTACTGCTATGAAATTGTCTTCCCTGACTTTAAATATACCATAAGCTTGTTTTTCCCTCACTTTATATTTGGAATTCCTCTTTGTATTAGACTAAGGTACCTTTAATTTCTCTACAAGCTGTCTAAACTTTCTGTAAAAATTAAATGATTATCATATACCTTGTATCGATTCTTAATCAATGTTTTTATATTATATCTAATTTGTTAAAATTATTTAAACTGAAGATGTTTTTGTTTTATTTTGAATATTGTAAAATGACTGTTCTTAAAATGTTTTGTAATAATTTGGAGCTTTTCTACCTGGGCCTCCCCTGAAAAAGGGCTTCTACCCATTCGGACTTTCCTGGTAATTAAATAATTAAATGTCAATAAGGAGGCTAGTCTAGTTTTATAAGTAGAGTTGATAATTGTAAGAATAGGGGAAAGACATGCAGGTAGGTGTGAGTGCGAATAGGTGTGCCTTCTTTGAAGGTTGGGCATCGGGCTGGAAACTCGGCACCATAAAAATTCACTGCCAATCATTAGCAGACTGGAGTTCCACTGTAACGACCCCTAATCGGGAAAAGCCAAAAGAGAGGGGAAGTATATAATAAATAAGGATGAATGTATGTTGGTTCTAAGGTGATTCTTGATTGATCTTTCAAGTAGTGTTTGGCCTTCTAGAGGGGAGCTGAGTTTTTGGTGAGTTTTCTTGAAGGAATGAAGTATGTGATGATCAAATTTGAGGTTGTCATCAATTATGACTCTGAGTAGGTCAGTTTGGCTTATTGTTTGTTTTTTTTTGGCTGCTTGAGGTAATATGAAATTAAAGTTTCTGGCTGAGGTGGTGTTTTGGAGGAAATCGCATAAGCCTGTTTTTTGCATGGAGAAGCAATTTAAACTTACTTTAATCAATATTGTGCACCAAATATGGCTCTGCAAGGCATTCTCTTCATAGTATCACTTATAGTAGTGCTGAAATCACCAACTATCATCACAGTACCCCCTTATGGTGCATCTCCTTCTTCAGAAAATTTACTAAAAATATACTTGCCATTCAAATTAGGTCCATATATGGATAATATACACACATATACAGCCAGTCTTCCAAAGCTTCATTCATTTCCACTCCAACAATCACCATTTTCCATCATCATTAGCGATATATTGTGAGGAAGAGCAAGGTCCTTACAACCATAATTATTACTCTTCCTCCAATTTGACTGAATTGCATCCTACAAATTTCTAGTTTTCCCTACTGTATCTTTCTTCTCTGCAGTTTAATTTTATGAAGAAATACAATTTACTCTTTCTCTGTCTTGCTTCCATAGTATCCTCCCTATCTTAATAGGGTAACATACCCTCTTAAATTTCACAGCACAAACCTGAAACCATTCCCCAAAACTATTCCCCCTTTCTTCTTCCCTCTCTTTGTGACCTCCATGTTCATTTATGACCATAGAGTCCTTCCCAGTTCCTGTTCTATCTGCTACTCCATCTCCTTGCCGTCCTCATTGAGGACCCTTACACCAGATGACTACAAATGGTTTCATGAACCAATCTCAAATGATTGCATCCTCTAGTAGTAAAGAAAATATTTAATTGTAGGCAACTATAGTACCTCTCTCCTCCCTGTAGCAGCTCCTAGACCTTGTAACATTTAAATTTTACACTGGTCTCTGAGTAAACAAAAGGCCATCTTTCCATTCCAGCCAGTAAACTAGCATTTCTCCATAAAACAGATAACTTGAATTGCTGCATTAACTAAAAAAAAAAAAAAAAAAAAAAATCTTTACCTTACACCCCTTTGTATCCCCAACCTTTCTGTGTTTTATTTCTGGTAATTATAGGGCATGTGTTCTTCTTACAATGTACAGAAATTACATACATTTGGGCTACTGGTCAGTACTTTCAGTACCATTCATAGCAATTTGGGATTCACATAATATTAAGGTCTTTATCTCACAAGTACAAGGTACGAAGTTTGAGTCTGACCACTGGTTATAGGCTAGGCTTGTAGAAGTCTGCAGACTGATAGCCTAGTATTTACCTACGAACCTTTGGATTCCACCAGCGTTAGGCCTATTACATTTGTCATAAATGCAAGTATGAACTTTCCTAGCAGTGTAGTGTCTACTACAAATACAGTTTGTTTTATTACCAAACAGTTAACTTTGTCATTGTTTTTCCATTTCCAGTTTTAAGCATATTTAAACATTTATACAAAGAACCCTTTAATATGTGTCCCTCATCAAAATGCTGTGACCACAATAGCAATTCAGTAGCATTTTGCTCTAAGCCCTGTGCTGGTCTGCACATACTACATCAACAATTCTGTTTACATTGTCTGAGAATGAACAATAGGACCATTGCAGAGTATTTTCAGTCTTCCCATCAATTAACAAGGTTTAGAAAAGAAAAGCTTTTTTTTTCAGTTCCTCTTATTTAATAACCTGATCAAAGACTTTGTAACTATTGATGGGATGACTTCACCCACCCACCACCAAGCAATATTGGAGAAACAACATTCTGTTTCAACCAGCGAATAAGATTGTCAAAAGTTATGAACTCCATGCACCACTTCTTAGTTATTTCGTTTTTTTCTTCTAATATTAAAAGACTTTCGATGATTTTATTTCAGTTTCTACATCCTAACTTGAGAGAGATGCACAACACTTTCCAGTCTTGTGTATTAATTCATTTATTCATTTATTATAACTATTTTTATTAACTACATATTTATTATTAACTAGTTAATTATTCCTTGCCACTGCCTGGGAAGACTGACCAGGTCATCTCTTCCTCACTGTTTGAGGTCAGCCTTGAGTCTTTCATTACTTTCTCCTTTCCGCTGCTAAGTGTAACCACGCTTTTTGTTTCCTTCTGACTGTGACATCACACTGTGTGGCATTAAATGTTCTCTGCAAATAGCAGCATTAAATGTTCTCTGCAAATGGCCCTACAGTTCCTTGATATGTTCTTAAGTTTCCACTGGGGAACTAAATTACTTGCAGTGACCTCCGTTTTTGTATCTCCAGGGATGAAGGTTAAGTTCTTTGGATGCTATGAACAGCTATTTTATATCACCAAGATATATGTCACATGACCCATGTGTATGTCTTTAGAAAAGCTCACTCCATACATCATGTGAGAATTGATCAGCATCCATTCTTTTGATGTGAATGATTAAAGTTTACATCTGACTTGTCTCAGAGGTGGGAGTACTCGACTTTCTTCCCAATTGTATGGATACTACCAATTTCCTGACATTTTTGCAGCATTCAGGGCAGTTAAGCTTTTCTTTCTGAATAATGGGAATAGCTATGCTTTCTGATACACCAGGCAACTGTGTGTTTCCCCATCTAGTGCCAATTCAACACATTTTCAAAGAAAGAAATCTTCCTTTCTTAATGGCTGTAGAGGCAGCTTATTTTTTCACTGTGATATATAAAGTCATTGTTGATTCCAGTAATAACACCTTTTACTGTCTACTCAGCAGAAGCTATAGTCCATTATTCTTTCTACCACATTATCGTAAGATATTCCATTAATGCTTTGTTGCCCAAGACCTTACCCCCCTACACTTGATCCAAAGCTTTAGCAATGGTAGGATGAGAGGGGTGTCTACAGTTGTTACAAGTTTTATGGAATGCAAATGGTAGGAGATGCCATTTACTTCCCATTCTGTTCTGAAGGAATAACTACAGTAGTGTTATACTCATTAAGCATTTAAGCAGCTGTGTTCATGAATGCGGCTGCTTATATAAGACTTAGTGTATCTTATGAAGGAAACCCCCTTGCAGTTTAGTAAAGATGCTGTGACAGTTTTAGGCTTCTTCTAAAATTGTAGCAAGGAGTTTGATACAACAGTTCATAAGATAAAAAATATTTTTTTTCCCTTTTACTCTTCACTATTGAGTTGAGGAATTTGTGGAGAGGTCCTCATCTCTAGTCTGGTGGGCACTAAACAACAGGCAGTCCACAGGCATGGCAAGGGAAGACAAACCATATGAATAGGTCCCTGCCAAGGTACATCAGTATAGGATATGCTGCTCTAGCAGTTGGAGGTAAGTAATGATTTGGTCCAGGAAAAGGGATGCTGGTTGGTCTGCTTAATAGTGTGCCATTATCTGTCCATCTATGCTTGAGTGACAATGTGGCAATGTGTCCTTCTACGTATGACAATGTGTGTATGCGTGTGTGTGTGTGTGTGTGTGTGTGTGTGTGTGTGTGTGTGTGTGTGTGTGTGTGCACATGTCCATGTGCATGTATGTGAGTCTGTCTGTAAATCACAGTAGTTGTTACAAGAGAGCACAATGCCAGCTCTTTGCATGGCCCAGTGTCGATGGTTCCTTAGCTGGTCCCATTGTGGGCCAGAATAGCAGAAGTGCTACTCAGGTTTATGAATGATGCCCTTGTCATGCCAATAGACCACACACACAGCGTGAAGAACTTGTATAGGACTACATGCTGCATATGAATACCAGGGCCTATGAATAGTAACGATGTGTGCAAGGTACCCGAAATGAATTTCATTGGAAGGGAAGCATTTCTCTCTGTTCAAGCCACAGTGATCTCACAGCAGATTATATTAAATAAGGTGGTACAGGGTAGAGCTTCCTGCATGGTAAGTGAACTAATAGCTGAAACACAGGGCATGCTCAGTGCTTTCATTTTACTTTAATTTCTTCTTACTTACCCTAACAGGAAGCGCAAGCCAAACAAGGAATTGCAGTAGATTTCTTTTACAGGGTATTACAGCATCTCTCAATTCCCCCTTGTGTACAAGTAATGACATTTAAATATAGTTATCCTTTCTAATAAATTTAATTTATGACTAATACATATCTGTAGATAAAAGTCAAGCTGATAACTTGATTATCCATTGCTATTCTTTTGAATGTCACTGACAGTATCAAACACAAACAGAAGTATACTAACAATTAGTGTGTACAGTTAGAAAAAAAACACAGGAATATATATCGATAATGGACTATATATAATCCGGGTCTATATTAGATGAGCAACTGTTCCGATGTTCAAATCATAGATGGTCGCCATCATATGATCGAATGTCAGAAAGGTCGAAGGTGAAAGTCAACAGCTTTGCATGTGCAGAATGGGAAATTTTCCCTTTCTGCACTGAAGTACGTTCTCGGAGTTGGTATATTTAAGTAGGGTGGTGTGGGGGGTGCACAGTTGCTTGCCCCCCCTGCTCAGACCGGTAAGGTAAGTTTTTTTTTTTTTATTTTGTTATATAGTCGATGTTTCGAACTTCACTCATATGAGTTCGCTCATGTGAGGTTCGAAGTTTTGAAACTTTGACTATATAATATAGACCCTATAATCCTGGTAATAAGCTGGTTTAATTACAACCTTACATGACCATGCACATACTGGCTTTAACTGGTTTAGTCTTTTTTATACTAGTCTTATTCCATGCACTGCAAAGGTATTCCAAGAGTGTCACTCTGAGTTTCTTAAATTATATTGGGTGGACATGACACATTACAATGAATTTTTTTATTAAGACTGTGTGCTTTTCTAAGAATTGTCATTTTATGAAGCTGTATCCCATCATGTTGTATTCAAATACCATCTAGATGTTTTACAATAGCACTATGACTCCTTGCATTTTTGTACAAGAGTTCCTGGATGCCGAATTTTTTAATATAGTTTAGGACTCTGACATACTGAAAGGGGTTGGGGGTGAAGTACTGACAGTATGACTGTTCTAGTCATGGTACATTTTAATTTCTACAGATCTTGTTTCTAGGTGAAGACTATATTCCTCTCTGTCGGGATGAACACATTTTAGCAAAAGGGTAGTCACAGGGCAAGCAAACGGCATCTAGGCGGGTGATGGTAGTCTGCTGTCAATAGGAACTTCACTTACATTTAACAAGGACTTCTGGATGTTATCTCCACAGTTTAAGGTTTTCTTGATAACCAGCTTGATGTGACATATACTTGTCTTTTTGTAAATCCATTGCTATTTAGGCAATAGTGTGAGTTGTTTGAATGTTTGATTCCTTGACTCATTAAACAGCAGATAACAGCAACCCCTTAACTCAAAAATAGATCAAAAGCAATGTCTTACCATTACTTTGCATCTTATAAGGCTGAAAAGGATTTGCAGATTGAATGCCAATATTAAATTTATTTAATAAACATGTTGTTTATAGTTTATATGATGTTTGCAGACCTGCATCGGAATGCTTTTTGTCATTGTCTCAAGAACCAGCACTTGTCTCCCATTGAATATAACAATAGTTTACCCCTGAATTACTAACACGAACACAAGACTTTTTGTAACTCCTGCAATTTTTATGACTTCATTTAAAATTTCTCTGAGAAGTGTTTCTTTCTCCTTGAAAAAGTTGACAAGTACTACAGTAAGAAATCAAAGACTCTGAGATTGTATATTAGATCCATTTTTATGCTCAACCAACTCACAGTCAGTATCATTTTCTATGTCAGCAGGTGACTAAGCACATTGGCTACAGTCATTTGAAAATCAGGTCTATAAATCACCCATAGGTGAGTATTAGACAGTCAGTCAGTAGACTATTAAGATCTTGGCCAAAAGAAAGTTCCCAGTAGCCTCGAGGGGGAGAAGACAAGATAGACCTGGGGAAAATATGAGGGTGCCTGTGCAATTACTTGGGGTGGCAATAGTTCTAGTCTGCTTTACATGTAGCGCAAGTGTGTGGCAAAGTTGAGATATGTTGGGATACGAATCCATCATGCCAACATGTCTTATTTACATGCTGATGAAGGTTTGGTTCCTTTAAGTGGCAAATGAGAAACCACTTGCTCTGAGAAGGAATAGGAGATCAAAAAGGGTTACTTCTTTTATGGTTCAAAAGATGAGACACAGATCTCTATGGTGGAGTCTACAAGAGACAGTGTACAGAAATATGGTTACTAGTCTGTACTAAAAGCTAAGACTGAGGCCACTAACCTTTGCAGTTATGAATCTCTGAGGACACTCAAGTTGAATGATATGTTTAGACAAATACATTCCAAAATGTGCATTATATCCAATAATGGGTCTGGTGAGATAGTAGTAAAGGGGCATTAAAACTTCTTTGGATCTAGCAGAAAATTTTGATAAGCCAGATAGGCTTTCCAAACCACTGAGGAGCCATGATGGTCAAACTGTAAGGAATTATCAACAAATGTTCCTATATCTCTTATGTCATTGTCTAACTGGAAGGGTTTATCACCTATATGGTATGTGAAAATGCTTTGTTTACCAAAATGAACTATGCTACATTTTTTTACATTTAATTTATAACTATTGCCTTTGTACCAATTGTTAACATTGTCTTATAAATATTAGAGCAATTGAGAGTCAAGAGAAGATTGAATAACTGTTTAAAAACAATTTACAGTCAGTGGACACTTTTAGATAACCACAGGCCAGGAATGTTGGCCTGAATATCTGAGAAATAAATGGCAAACAGAAAAGGACCAAGCACTCAGCCCCATGATACACTACTAGTAACTTTTTTATTTTCAGAAGTCACACTCATGACATTAACCACATGGATTCTGTCAGACAACCAGTTACCTATCCACAACCCAGCATAAGGATTTATAATCAGATTTGTAAGTCTGTGAATAATGTGCAACACTGTCAAAGGCTTTGGATGGATTTACTTTTTAAAAAAAATTAAAGAGGCAGGACCCTCATTTGACAAAACCGAATTGATGAGGTTCCAGGGTTAAGAGATTTTCAATGTTTAGATTAATGAGGTCCAAGATAATATACTCCATACATATGAAGCTAATGGGTCTATAGATACCAGGGTCTATGGATGTGCCACCCTTGTATTAGGGAATTACAGTGATCATTTTCCACTCTTTAGGAACACAACCAGTGGAAAGGCTTGCATTAAAGAGATTAAGTATGGGTTCAGATAGGTCATATTTTGTACTAATAATCATGCAACCTGAAATTTTATTAGGACAATGGATGAGGTGTTTTTAGCTATTGAGGGGGGTTGAGAGAACCTGTTCCACAGTAATTAAAATTCCTAGTATTTACTAGACTATTTGATTTGTGGAGAGAGAGAGATTTTGTACAGTTGGATTCCTAACTGCCCCAAATTTGAGGCAAATATTGCCTCTAAGGAACCAACAGAAAACTGCATACAGATTCAGAGCCTTCAGCCTCTCTTGGTAGATCAGGGCTTTGGGCCCATGATTTTTTTGAAGGAACTTCTGAGGTCTCTCCAACCGTCTAATATGCTTAGTAAAATTCATCCTATAGGGGCATTGTATTCTATGAGGGGAATGATTACAGTGGAATATAGAGGGGCAAAGACTTCTCTGGCTTTAGAGGAGATACCTTTTGCAGACAGGATTTCCTAACCACTGTTACAATATGCTGGTCAAAGGAGAAGGAATTATCTACATATGTCCCAACATCTCTTGCATCATCTTCATTTTGGAGTTGGGTATTTTCTACACTTTAAGCTGGGTTAAGGGAGCGTTTAGCAAATAACAATATTTCACTTTTTATCATTTAGTTTGTCCATTTTCTGTGCAACTTCAAGTTGTAATTTCTGCAGGTCAGCAGGGGATTTGAGGAAGTCATCTAATTTACAATCATCCACCAGAGGTCCTAACTTTTCATTTGGAGTATATGTCGAATAGTAGAGGACCTTAATACGGATCCCTGAGGGCCATCACTAGTTAGTCATGCTCAGAGGATATACCTGCACCCTAGCTGTGTGCATTCTGCCCCTCAGCCAATTTGCTATCCACATAACTACATAGGGATACATCTGGAACAATTTCAACTTGTAAATATATGAGGAACAGGTCCTGTATGTAATGTTAGTACACCAAGTGAACTTCAGAAAAATTAATAGCATGAGCATTTGTATTGCATGCTCACTGATTTAAATCGATATTCATTAAGTGCTTTATTTCATTGCTAAAATGACAACAGACTTCATCAAAGCAGTCGAATACGTGCACCACCTTATGCCCTAGGCAGGAAAACCTGAACTGCAAACACCAAACAAGGGTTGCTCAAATGTACAGAAGTAGTCATAGAAGAGCACAGCAACTCTGCATGAAGAAGTATCCCAGACTCATCAGATACTTTACAAACATTGAAATATCTTGTTCCAAAACTACATCTCTGGAACAGTGGGGAACGTTTTAGCAGCACTGTTCTAGTTTAGGATTATTGTTACTGGTGTTAGAAAGCCCTGTAGTGGTGTGTGCATGATTCAATTTTCAGTTATATAGTATACTTTTCTCCTTTAAGGGAGGGGAATTAATGTCCATCATTGGGTTGGCTTCATCTTTGTTTGATTTGAGAACAATGTTATGTATGTTCTGTGCACTAAATATAATGGCAGAGAAATGGTTTTAGAAATCACAATGCCAAGCATGCATTGTTCTCACCATCAATATACAACTCACTTTTCCTGTGATTTGGAATTAATATTTATTTTGGCCTTCTTGCCTGGTTGTCAAGACTTACTTATGAGGCAGAAATACCTCCATCCTGGCATGCTTTTCAGTATTTTGCCAAGTGTCCCTTCTTACCAAGTGCAGAACAGCTTAATTATATGCAGGGCAATAATTTGCCTTATAGTCCATGTTGCATCACTATTGTCTTCCTCCTGTTACTGCACGTTTTCTTTCAGAGTGGGATAATACAAGTTACTGTAATGACTTGACTACTAACAAAACCTTATGTTTACAGCTTTCAATTAACATATCTGCAATCAGATATCATTTAGGTCTGCTGTCAAGAGTCATTCCTGTATGTAACATAAAGCATAGTTGGAACACACATTTCTGTTAAATGCTAACTAACCTCTAACAGAAACTGACATTTTTGTACCAAAGTATGTGCCCTGTTCACAAAGTCATTAATGTGTTTGCCCAGTGTTTGGCTGTGCTGTCTAAAGTGCAGTATGTATAGAGTGAAGCTATGATTTTTTTCAGAGAAATTCCACAGAGCAGCAGACTTGTATTTTTCTTCATCTTTGAAGCCACTTTCATTCAAGTGTTTCAGTCTGTCTCCAGCACCTCAGCATATTTTCCTGGTTTGCATAACTGCATCTATAATTGTTTCACCTTCCAAATACAAATTAAGCTTCTGTTTAACAACAACATGGCATCCCTCAGGTCAAATCTTGACCAGCTCATCTAATGGTAACTGCATAATTATCTTGCAAGACACCTATAACCCAAATTATAATTCAGGCTGTTTTTTTAAACTGTCAAGTAAATCTTTTTCATTTTTATAATGTATTTATTCACACTTATGCAAGCAAAGGAGCCTTTGTTTCATGTTTTAATAGAATCCAAACACTGAAGGATGAAGTGGTAACCAAGCACAAAGTAAATGTTTCAATTTATTACCTTTGCTGTTATTCATTCTACAACCGGGCAACAGGTAGTGCAATAAAACATGGCGCTGTGGTAAACCAATTCTCTTTTTCCACAATATTTCAGCATACCACAACCAATGTTGGCAGGCTTTGCCTTTTCTGACTAAACAAGAGTTTGAGTTATGATTTAAATAGATACATTTACATCCCGACCCCATGTGCAAAAATGGGGGAAAAAAGGTTTTGGATGGATTCATTTATTCTAATTCAAGAGGGATTCAAACTCATACCATTCATGGCCACATCATAGAAATAAAGAGAGTAGACTGTTTTCAAATGCACCAAATTTGAACACTGTTGTATGTGAAAATACAGGCAAGACTAGGATTCCTGAAAAATAGAATTCCCGTTCTTTAAAGGCATAGTAACCTTGGAGTTGACTGCATTAAACTATTCCCTCACAGTTTGCTGTTTACTGTATGCAATATGGCTTTGGTGCCTCAAATGTCATCCTGCATTTTCCTTCTGTTGATGCCTGTTTTACACTACCAAGTTTAAAATTTGAAGCTTCATAAAACACTGATTTTCCCAATGTGACATTACTAAAAGTACATTGAACTTTGCTCTCAGTGATGTCAGATTAGGAGAATGCATGCAGATGCATCCAGACTTTAATGGATGGACAATAGTGCATGACAAGGTCTTCGTCCATTAAAGTCTAAGAATGAACTTCAAGCTATGCCTCAAGTGATGTTAGCTTGGAATAGAGTCAAATTATATGTCTGGTTTCTTAACAGAGAATTGCTGAAACTTTATATTAAGAAACCAGTGGTATAATTTGGTTAGATTAGGTGGAAAATACATCACAGCACTGTATATACATCATGACACTCGGCATTCCATCACAATTTCAAATTACAAGAAAGAATGTAAAATGCACTTAAGGGGTGCTTGTGGCACTTCAAATTCAGTTTTTTAAATTGGGATCAGCATGGCTTGAAACCCAACCTAGAAAGCTGACTTTCCTCTGAGGTCTTGTCAATCTAAGTTTCTAGAATACAACTTTATCAGGCAGGCTAAGAAGTATTCTACTGCATGACGTGGCAGTAGGTAATTTGTATTAGCTGCATTGCTGCGTTGTGGTGGGCCAGGTTTGTCTATAGCAGTGAGCTTGTCAGCACAGCAGCACACAACAGGATGTGCAGTTAAATCCCATGATATCTCTCTGTCCTGCCAGGATCTCCATTCCAGGTGGTAGCTTTTACTAAGCTATGTTATTTTCTGGTACTGCTCTGGTGAATTTGCAGTGTGCTGTCCACTTTTGCAATCCCATATCTTCCCTTCTTTACTCCACACTGTAGACTTCCATTCAGTTATTTGTGACTTATCGACTGTTATGGATCCCCATTTGCATATTAGCTGTGTGCCATCGAGATTTCAGATACACATTTGGGTATGTTCCTAAACTACAGTGTACTGAGGAGTTAGGAGGGGTGTGAATTCCATAGGGAATGGTGCATCACTTACACTTCATACCAGGCATTTGCAACTGCATGTATGTTTTATGAATAGCACCCAGAGACTGTAGGCTTAATTTTTTGTAACTTGACCATGTCTCCTTAAATCAAGCAGCATTTAAACTGGACAATGCATTCTCCCTTCCCTTGAACAGTATTTCCTGCCTACAGAATGAACTGTCACTGTTCTGGCATTTTTTCCTACCTCAAAATGCGTACAGACTTTAATTGAATCACTTGACAGTTTATGAAGTCTATAATTATGCAGTTTATTTATGTAGTGTTAAATGCATTTACTGAATTGGTTCAGGTTTGCAAAAGACAACATGATTAGCATAAAATGAGAAGTAATTGCACACATTTTGAGAATCTTTTTCTTGTGATTTTAAAAAAAGGCAGGGCTAGGAGGTTCTGCCACAACACTTCAGTGCTGGTAAAAGTGGTAGAATCTGATACATTATTAAAGGTTGTGTGCTGCCTGACAGCTTGATACGCCAGCAAGGTTATTTAGCAGGAGGAACACTCCAGACTGTGAAAGAGGAAAGGGTAAAGCCATTAGTGTGATCTTGACAGCTCTGTTAAGATTTCTGTACTACAGGCACAATTAAACAAGCAGATGAGTGTTCCCCTCCAGCATGCAGGTAGCACAGAAAAGCACAGGCCCATTAAGAGCTGAACATATAATAGTCTGCAAAGGAAGCAAATGCAATGTAGCAGTTGCATTTGTTGTATGTAGTGCTTTCCTCTATGCACACTTCATAAAGAATAAAAGGACAGGAATTATGCCAAGCACTTTAAGCACTGAAAGCTTGCTTCTACTCAAGTGTTTTAGATGAGAACACTGTAGCTAAAAGTAGCCACCAACATAATTTCTTACTGCCACTGAGTTTATTATAGCCCCAGGCATAAAGGTAGTAGCATGAACATATTACTTTGACTCAGACCACAGCAAGAAAAAAATGCTTTGGTTACTTGATTTTCTGGAACTTGCCCTAATATATCCATTATGATAGCAGACTGCAGGATTAATACTGGAATCATGTGAGAAATGTTTTCTGCTTATTGCCATTAGAATTCAAGATGCAAATGTCTACCTCATAAATATAATGACGCATTTCTATGAATCTGAAAGTTGACCACTGTCATAATTTACATTGTATCATATTGTCTTGTATTTGTAGCTCACTTGTTAAAGGTACGGACAGAACTGTTGAAAGGGATCACAATGTAGAAAGTAAGTTAGATATTTGCAGAAATGAATCAAAACTGCATCACCTACATGCTAATTTTTGTCCAGAGAACTTTTAGAAACCCTTTAGTGCCTTTTAAATTGCAAGCTGTTAGGGGGGTACAATTTGCAGGTGCTGATGGTGATGAAGTGCAATAATAGCTTCCTAAATGAACAATAGTGCATTTGTTTTCACAGCTGAAATGCTGAAGCGGAATACATGCACTGATTTATCTGCAGCAAGCTGCTTGTTACTTTAGTAGCAAGCATCTTTTTATCAGTTTCCTAAGAGGAGAAGAGCCCTCCCCAAAGAAGTTTGTTTTTTTTTGCTCCTCAACTTTGAGCTGGGCATGGGTTGCTAGTTTGGGAATCTGACCTAGCTATGGCTCTGTTCTAGAGGCTACAGAGTCACTAACTCACAATACTGTCACTGTAATATGAAGGGGGATGCAAAG